>NC_052146.1:172072834-172404420 GCF_902713615.1 Scyliorhinus canicula
GCGCACACTTCCTTTCCGCTGCGGCCAATGTGCGGGAGGCAAAGGTGATCGGCCATTCCCTGACATTCTCCATCCGATGGGACAGGAGGGCCTCAATACCATGTGATGAAGCTTCACATGTGAACAAGGGTTTGGGGGACTCGTAATGTGTCAGTAACCCGGAAGATGACAACAGCTTCTTAACCCGCTGAAAAGTTGTTTCTTGCAGCTGCCCCCAGGCCCATACGTGATTTTTCTTCAGGAGGAGGGGCATAGAAGCCAATGTGTCGCAAGTTTCAAGTCAAACATTCCATACTAGTTAATGAGACCAAGTAAAAAGCGAAGTTCCAAGGCATCTGTCGGGGTTGGGGCCTGCTGGATGGCGTGCACCTTCTCCACGATGGCGTGCAAACCTTCGTGGTCCACCGGATAGTCGAGGTAGACCAACGCTTCGCAAGAAATATGCACTTCACTCGTCGTTAAGCGGACACCGATCTCAGAGAATTACTTAACAAAGCCCCAAATTCTCCAAGTGTTCTTGCTCAGAGGCTCCCATGATGAGAACGTCATCTAGATAAACAGCGACACGTGGCAGCCCTCGCAGGATGTTCTCCATTATGGGCTGGAAAATAACACAGGCAGCTGCGTATACTCGTACAGGCCCCTGTGCGTATTGATGGTGTCATATTTGCAGGAGAGTAAGAAGTCTTACAACACCAGGTTAAAGTCCAACAGGTTTGTTTCGCATCACTAGCTTTCGGAGCACTGTTCATTCCTCAGGTGAATGAAGAGGTAGGTTCCAGAAACTTATATATAGACAAAGTCAAAGATGAAAGACGATACACTGAATGCGAGTCTTTGCAGGTAATTAAGTCTTTACAGATCCAAACGGAGCAACTGGAGAGAGGGATAATCACAGGTTAAAGAGGTCGGGATTGTCTCAAGCCAGGACAGTTAGTAGGATTTCGCAAGCCCGGGCCAGATGATGGGGGTTGAATGTAATGTGACACGAATCCAAGGTCCCGGTTCAGGCCGTACTCATGTGTGCGGAACTTGGCTATAAGTTTCTGCTTGGCGATTCTGCGTTGTCGCGCGTCCTGAAGGCCGCCTTGGAGAATGCTTACCCAAAGATCAGAGGCTGAATGCCCTTGACTGCTGAAGCTTTCCCGGACTGGAAGGGAACTTCCCTGACTGGCGATTGTCGCGTGATGTCCATTCATCCGTTGTCCGAGCGTCTGCAAGGTTTTGCCAATCTCACACTTCGGGACATCCTTTCCTGCAGCGTACAAGTTAGACAACATTGGCCAAGTCGCACGAGTATGTACCACGTACCTGGTGGGTGGTGTTCTCACGTGTAATGGTGGTATCCATGTCGATGATCTGGCACATCTTGCAGAGATTGCCATGGCAGGGTTGTGTGGTGTCGTGGTCACTGTTCTGAAGGCTGGGTAATTTGCTGCAAACAAAAACTTACTTTATAGATAAATTGAGGGCAGCAGGAAAAGGAATTGGCCTAGGTGTAGTTGTGATGTGGGGATGCCGGCGTTGGACTGGGGTGAGCATAGTAAGAACAACAGTAGGTTAAAGTCCAAAAGGATTGTTTCAAATCACTAGCTTTCGAAGCACTGTTCCTTCCTCGGGTGAATGAAGAGTTGAAGGCGGCCTTCAGGACGCGCGACAACGCAAAATCGCCGAGCAGAAACTTATAGCCACGTTCCGCACACGTGAGTACGGCCTCAACCGGGACCTTGGATTCATGTCACATTACATTCATCCCCCATCATCTGGCCTGGGCTTGCCAAATCCTACCAACTGTCCTGGCTTGAGACAATTCACATCTCTTTAACCTGGGGTTACCCCTATCTCTAGATCAGTAAAGACTTAATTACCTGCAAATGCTCATATTCAAAGCATTGTCTTGCATCTTTGATTTTGTCTATATATCTGTTTCTGGAACATACCTCTTCATTCACCTGAAGAAACAGCAGTGCTCCGAAAGCTAGTGATTTGAAACAAACCTGTTGTTGCAAGACTTCTTACTAGGTGTAGGTGAATGATGGATATCACGGAGCAGTTAAAGAATGGGACATGCCGTTAACTTGCAAGAAGAGACCAAACTTGGGCTCCCTTAACATTTTATGCAACTGGCTATCAGTTTGCATTTCCACTGCTTTGAAACAACTTATGTAGCTTAAACCAGACGTTTTTTTAAAAGTCATTTTTAATTAAAATTTGAATTAACTTGTGCTATTTTTGATCATTGCTGGAAACTTCAAGGTGTGATCAGAGTGAGAAAATAATCCAAAAACTATTGCACATTCATTTCAAGATATGCACTACTATTTACTTTTCAAAATAAGATGAGTTAAAATTGATGACATTTTTGAAGCAAAGAGATTGAATCTTACACACCTGACAGATATGTAGAATTGAAAGGCACTCTACTATGTTCCTTTAATATAAGCAACATATTGAAGTATTAAAGGACACTCCACAGGGTGAGCAGGGGCTGCTGTAATAGCCCCATGGAATACTGTCACAAATAATTCACCATCAGGCATAATTCACACAGGATGAGATACTGAATAAATCAGCTGGTCTCCCAAGATTTAAGATAACTTATTCTACCTCCTCTCATCAATCTGTTCACATCTGTGGATGCGATTTTCTAATCAAAAGTTACTTCCATATTAGTATTATACATACATTCCAGAGGTTTAGTATTTCTTATTCTTTGAATTAAGGTAACCGTCAAATATCATACATAATAATAATGTTCGCTTATTGCCATAAATCCACTTGGGAACTTTTGGACTTGTCCAGATAGATCAGGGGTGGGCAACCTACGGCCCGCGGGCCGGAAAGGTCTTTATGCGGCCCACCAAGATCAAGTTATAAAATAAAAATAAAAAATGGGGAGGGGGAGGCTGTTGGGTTACTGGTATAGGGTGGATACGTTGACTTGAGTAGGGTGATCATTGCTCGGCACAACATGTGTTTCATGTGAAGTTTCTACTTTAAAATATTAATTAATAAAAATTAATTGCTTTTTTTTCTTTAAACTGAGTTACTTTGTTTTTCAAATAAATGTGTTTAATGTAAAGTTTCTACTTAAAAATATTAATTAATAAAAATTAATTGCTTTTTTTTCTTTAAAAACCTTTTATTTTGGCTATTTTAAATATTAATTATTTTACTTAATATACTATGCGGCCCTTTAAAATTGTGAATTTCTGAATGTGGCCCTTGCACAAAAAAGTTTGCCCACCCCTGAGATAGATCCATTCCACAAAAAGCAGAACAAATTCAATCCATGCAATTACTGCTCCAGCAGCCTGCTCTGAATCATGAGCCACAATTTGTGTTTTGGACAGAACAATTACAAAAATTGGATCAGTTTGAAGGCTCTGTGAACCTCCGTGAACCATGGATGTGCAAACTACAACTTGCCCCCATTGCCCCCCTCAACTCATCCTGGTGAACATGTTGAGTGCCTCATGTGCGGCGGGATTTCTAGAATTGGATCCCTGGTACCATTTTGGCTAAATTGGAGACCCCCATTGGTCTTAGCAAAAACTCAGGCCTTTGTGCCCTTCTCACTGCTTGGTTTCCCACCTATCTTTGCATGATTAGCAACTTTCTGCTGTTACTTCCTTAATAATGGATTCCAGCATTTTTGCTGTTTCAGATGTTCTGCTCACTTGCCCATAGTTTCCTGCATTCTATCTCCCTCCTTTCTTGACTAGGGTGTCACATTTGTTATTTTTCAATCTCCTGGGACCTTTCCAGAATCTATGAGATTTTAGAAGATTACAACTAAAGCGTCCACCATCTCTGCATCTACTTCATTTCAGAACCTTGGATATAGGCCATATCCAAGGGGATTTGTCAGTCTATTTCTCTCGTGCCAGTGATTGTTTGAAGTTCTTTCCTCACTTTGGCCCCTTTATGCTCTATTATTGTTGGGATGTTTTCCTGTCATCTATCATGAGAAAGGTACGAAATACATGTTCAATGTTTCTGCCATTTCCTTGTTTCCCACTCTCATCCTCTAACGGATCTTATTGTTTGCAACTATCTTTTAAAATATACTTGCTTTTATTGTCAGTTTTAATAGTTCAATATCCTGTTGTAATTTCTCACAGAATCATAGAATTAATTGTTCTGCCGGCGAAAGAGGCCTATTTGGCCCAGCATTTGGCACAGGCTCTCCCTTTGTTTTTTTTTAAAGTTAGCCTTTGTTGGTTACAAAATCATCCCAATCTTCCGGCCAATCACTAATATTTGCAGCTTTGTATGCCTTTCCATTCAATTTGATGCCATCCTTAATCTTCTTTGTTGGCCTGAGATGGCACATCCATATTGTAGAATCTTCATTTCTCAATTGAGTATAAGAATACAAGAGCACAAGAACTAGGAATGGGGTAGACCATATAGCCTGGTGAGTCTGCTTTACCATTCAGCTAACTCGCTACCCTATAGTACCATGGAGTCTGAGTCATTAAAGTGTTTCAAGGAGATAGATATATTTCTGATTTTAAAAATGGGTTAAAGGGATATGGGGAACAGGTAGGGAGGTGGATTTGAGACCAGGAAGAGATCAACCATGATGTGATTGAATGGCGGAACAGGCTCGAAGGCCTGAAATGCCTGCATCGACTCCTAATCGCAATGTTCCTATATCCTGTGTTCAATGCAAACACGATTGATTTTGGGCTTCAACTCCATTTTTCCTCCCCATTTCTTAAAAATCTGTCTGTCAATCTTAAATGTGTTCAATGATGGAAGCATCCAGGATTCTGAAAATTCCAAAGATCCAAAACCCTTTGAATGAAGTAATTTCTTCTCATCTCAGTCCTAAATGATCGTACCCTTATCCTGTGCCCGCATGTTTTCTTTTCCTGCATTGTGCGCGCATGCCGTTGGAATGGCGTTGGCACGTCTTCGGAAAGCCCTCCCCGATGGGCTGGGTTCCCGACTGCGCGGGGGATGTGTGGTCTGAGCGGTCGGGAACCCGGCGTGGACTATTTCCAGCGGCGTCACAGTCGGCCGGGAGCAGTGCTGCTGGCCGGGAAGGGCTGGGGGGACTGGTGGGAGATGGCCGGGGGGGGGGGGGGGGGGGGGGGGGGGGGGGCAGTATTTGGTAGGTCAGGTCCATGCACAGCCGGAGCCATGCTGTACGGCGCGAACGTTGCAGGTCGTTGCCTCGCGCATGCGTGGCCACGGACCTGGTCATTCTCCGACCGTTTATGTCATGGGAGCTGTGGGATTTACCCGGTGCGGCTGCTAGCCCCTCACCAGTCCGAGAATCGGCAGAATCCTTCGCTAATTTTGGCGGCGTAAAATGCCACAGTTCCCATGCCGACATCGGCATTTAGCCGCAACATCAGAGAATCGAGCCCTATGTTCTCCCGCCAGAGCTGAATTGCACCTAGTTTACCCTCCAAAGCGATTTCCAATCCTGAGACATGCAGATTTATGCATGGCAAGATTGCGAGGGATTCCTGAAGGAATCCTGTTTTTGGGTCACCATTCTGAGCGGGTGGCCTGATAGCAAGGTCCCGTGTGCTGGCCATCCCCCCCAGCCCCCACCCCGCAGAGCAATTTAGACACGCACCCCCAGATTTTCTGGGTCTTCCCCCCCCCCCATGAAAGTACAGTGGTAACCCAACCCACACCACCTTTACCCCATTCCCAGAGTCCTCTAAATAAAGAGAACCCCCAGTAGACACTCGCTAAATAAAGAGACCCCCAGGAGCTGTTAATCAAAGCTGGATGTTTATAAATATTGCAGTTAGAGCACCTCAGAGTTACTCAACCATGAATGGAGTAATGCTGATGGCTAGGGAGCATGAAAGCCCAGTAAAATCAATTTCATAGAGAAATAAATGAATGGCTTACAGATCAAAGATCTGAGCAAGTTTAAAACACAGCTGACTGGTTTTCTCTTTCCAGGAATTGACAGGTGCTGCTTCCTCTGCCTCTGGTGTATTGCCCAGGCGAGTGTGAAAGCAGTGTTCCCTTTCACTGCCTCTGTCTGGACTGCTCTCTAGCTTCCCCCTCTTCTGGGGGCTTGCTGACAGGGGTCTCTTTTCTGGGGGCCCTCCTGACAGGGGTCTCTCTACTAATGGACTTCCTGACAGGGGTAACGTTTCTGGGAGATCTGTTGGGGAGACTCCTTATTTGGTGGGTCTCTTGGGGTGGGGGATCTCTTCATCTAGGAGGCTCTTTATTTAGGGGGTCCCCAGACGGATCTCTGTATTTTGGGGCTCACTGGTGGGACGCCATGGGGAGGCCTCTGGTAGGGGGCAGTGGGGGGTGGGACGGGGCTCTGGTGTGGGAGCAGTGAGGAGATCCGGTGGGGTGGGCAGGTCTTGCATTGTAGGGGGGGGGCCCTCGGATGGACTTAAACTATCTTGAAGAGTTCCCCACTTGGCTCACCGCGAGGTCCACCACGTCAGAGCCGCATTTGTAAGGACCAGTAGTAATTCTCACCCACGTGATTTCCCACTCAGGGGACTGCAGAATCACGCGGGCCGGAGAATATGTTGCCCAGCCCGCTAAGTGGTGCAGGGTGCGAACCTCGATCCTGCCTCCAGTGGGTGGCCGGATATCGGAAACGGGTCAGCGCCTAGCGCCGATCCCGCTTTCTTCTCGACGCTAGATTCTCCGCCTCGTCAGTAACTCCGCTACCGGTGCGCCAGGCGGAGAATTTTGATGGTTGATTTTTAAAAGAATGTATTTTTGCTGACATTTTAAATTGTTGCTTACTCAGGAAGTTAAGGATATTTAACAAACAGGCTTATAAAGTTGTTTCTTTAAATGTTTCTCACAATTTATTTACTGTCATATATTTTAGCCTATTTACCCAAGTAACCTTAGCCAATTCTTGCCACTTGTTCCTAAGTATCTATGTGATTAGTTTTGGAATAGTTAATGGATATTTTTTGGGCTGCAGGAAGGCTTGTAGGATGTTCCCAGGAGCCAGTATTAGAATCCTTATTTTTCCTTAAATACATTAATGGTGTGCAGGGGACAATTTCAAAATTTGCAAAAAGTACTGTAAACTGTAAAGAAGACAGTGTAGAACTTTAAAAAACAGACAAGTTGGTGATGTGTGCACATAGGTGGCAGATGAAGTTTGACGGGGTGAAGTGAGAGGTGATGCATGTTGGCTGAAAGGGCAGAGGGGGAATGTAAGCGGTAAAATTCTTAAAGGGGTTTAGGAACAAAGGGACAGGTGGAGAGAGCAGTTAATAAAGCATATAGTATTTTGGGCTTTATTAATAGGAGCATAGCGTCCAAGAGCAAGGGGGTTCTGTTGAACTTATATAAGACACTAGTTAGACCTCAGCTGGAGTACCACACTATAGGAAGGCAATGAACACATTGTAGAGAGTGCAGAGAAGGATTATCAGAATGGTTTCGGGGATGAGAAACTTCAATTATGAGAATAGATTTGGAGAAGAAGGCTCAGAGGGATTTGATAGAGATATTCTTAATCATGAGGGGACTGGACAAAGTAGATACGGCAGAAACTGTTCCTGCTATGCCCCTCCTTCCCCAAGCTAATTTACAATCAAAATTGAGAGGACACAGATTTAAAGTGGTTTGCAAAATAAGCAAATGTGATCTGAGAAAAATCTTTTTCACACAAGTGGTTTGGGTCTGGAATGCACAACCTGGAAGAGTGGTGGAGACAGGTTCAATCTAGGCACTCAAGAGGCATCAGATGATTATTTGAATAGAAACAATGTGTCGGGATATGGGGAAAAGGTTGGGAAGTGATACTAAGTCATGATACTCGTTTGGAGAGCTAATGCAGACATGATGGGCCAAATGGCCTCCTTCTGCACCGTAGCAATGTGTTACATTTAAGATTGTTTGCGGTTGGTGTGTGTCACTTTCAAACTTTATATGGAATGCAAACGTATTATGATCACTATTTCCTAGTCAACATTTACTACAACATTACTAATCAACTATGCCACATTACGTGCTAGTAGATATAAAATAGAAAAAGAAATTGAGATAGAAATTGAAATGAGAAAGTTGGAAATAGACGGAGGAGAAAAAGCAAAAGAGAGAAAAGAGAAAGCAAAAGAGAGAGAAAACGCCAGCTTAAGGCATTGGAACTGAGTGGGGAGCTGCTCGAAATTAGAAGGGTGCTTAATCTTAGAAAGGAATGCAGTGGTAATATGTTTAAATTAATACAGCCGCTCCCAAAATGCGAACAGAAGGAGGTAACAACCTTTTTTTAGGGCTTTTGAGAAAATAGCAACCCAAATGGAGTGGCCAAAAAGTGGACATACCCATTTAGTGTAAATTGATGTGGCAGGCACAGGAAGTCTACGCTTCCCTGTCAGATCCGCTGTTAAGAATTATGACAACAAAAAAAACAGCTATTCTGGGTGCGGTGAATCGATTCCCGAAACATATATGCAAAAGTTTTGGAATTTAAGATAGCCGGGACAGATGTATGCCAAATTCAAAAGGGTTAAGCAGAACGATTTTGATAGGTGGGTACGAGCATTGGGAGTTCCGCCTACCTATGAGGCTCTGAGAGAGGTCCTTCTCATAGAGGAATTTAAGAATTCACTACCTTCTATAATAAGAATGCATGTTGAAGACCAGAGGGTGAAGACTGCTAGGCAAGCAGCAATTATGGCTGACCATTATGAGCTGATCCATAAATTTAAACCTTTGTTTCATCACCCCTATCATTTTGAAAAGGATAGGATGTGGGAGAGTGAAAGTAAGGCAGGTAGACAAGGTAAATAATAGATAACGGGAATGCTTCGAGAGTGGGCAGCACGGTAGCATTGTAGATAGCACAATGGCTTCACAGCTCCAGGGCCCCAGGTTCGATTCCGGCTTGGGTCACTGTCTGTGCGGAGTCTGCACATCCTCCCCGTGTGTGCGTGGGTTTCCTCCGGGTGCTCCGGTTTCCTCCCACAGTCCAAAGATGTGCAGGTTAGGTGGATTGGCCATGGTAAATTGCCCTTAGTGTCCAAAATTGCCCTTAGTGTTGGGTGGGGTTACTGGGTTATGGGGATAGGGTAGGCGTGTTGACCTTGGGTAGGGTGCTCTTTCCAAGAGCCGGTGCAGACTCGATGGGCCGAATGGCCTCCTTCTGCACTGTAAATTCTATTAATCTCTTCCTCAGACCAGGAAGGAAACTACGGAGCATGAAGGTGAGACTCGTAAGCCTAGGTGTTACCACTGTAATAAAGTGAGACATGTTCGTTCAGTATGCTGGAAGTTGCAAGGAAAACCCATGGGACTGGTGGGAGTTCATAGGAGGATTCTGAAAAGGGAACAAAAGTGGAGAATACTAAAGCGGAACTTGTAACTTAAACTGGACTTAGAGACCAGAGGTAAACATTACTTTGGGAGTAGGTGTGAGGAATGAAGTAGGTGAGAGATAAGCAGGATTTCTGACTACGGGGAAGATCATCCCATTTTCAGCAATTCAGGTAGCCAAACCTGTAACAATCTTGATGTGGAGATGCCGGCGTTGGACTGGGGTGAGAAACAAATCTGTTGGACTTTAACCTGGTGTTGTAAGACTTCTTACTGTAACAATCTTGACACAGGTGCTACTCAAACTAGTGGAGAAAGATTTGGGTTTTCCCTCCAGAGAGCTCAATGAAAGCTAAGGTATTAGTAAATGGGATAGGTGGAGATTATATCCCAGCTCCATTGTATAAAGTACAATTGGAGTGTGATTTAGTCAGGTCCAGTAGTGGTTGTGTGATTACAAAGTTACTAGTGGACGGAGTAGGCTTTTGGGGAATGATTTGGCAGGAGTGATGTTTGTAGCTTCATCCATGATTACAATTAGTCCGACAGAACAGATGCATGAACAATTTCCAGAGATTTTCCCCTTGTATGTGGTGACTAGGGCGATGGCTAAACAAGGGCAGCACGGTAGCATGGTGGTTAGCATAAATGCTTCACAGCTCCAGGGTCCCAGGTTCGATTCCTGGCTGGGTCACTGTCTGTGTGGAGTCTGCACGTCCTCCCCGTGTGTGCGTGGGTTTCCTCCGGGTGCTCCGGTTTCCTCCCACAGTCCAAAGATGTGCGGGTTAGGTGGATTGGCCATGCTAAATTGCCCGTAGTGTCCTAAAAAGTAAGGTTAAGGGGGGGTCGTTGGGTTACGGGTATAGGGTGGATACGTGGGTTTAAGTAGGGTGATCATTGCTCGGCACAACACCGAGGGCCGAAGGGCCTGTTCTGTGCTGTACTGTTCTATGTTCTAAGGTTCCCCACTTTAATAAGGATATGGGGAGTCCACACCAAGTAAAATAAAGACCTTTGATTTATTTGCAATTACGGTTTATCCACTTCCCGGTACATCCCGGTTACTAGCCGACTTATTATGCAATGCTACATTGAGTTCCCTGCCTCCTCAGTGGGGATCTCGTGCTTTGCAAGAACCATGGGGATGATAATCATTATCACCCTGTAAGTACCGTGCAGTATATTCCTCCCTCCCCACACCCCCCAAAGTCCAACGATCTCTTCGACGACTGATGAGGAGGAGAAGGAGATGGTGGACATCAGACTCTCTTTGGTCCCGGCAAATCGTTGTGTACCTGATGTAGCGGATCAGTTGCCGTATACCTCGTGGGGAAACGTCTGTGGCAGGAATGCTGCAGTGGACGATTGGAAGGAGGCGGCTGAACTGTTGAATCGGCATCTGACACCTCAGACCCTGTGTCGCCATTTCTGAATCCGAAGATACAGCATTGGGCATGTCAGCGTTACCACAGACTGCAGTTGTCACAGCAGGTTGATCCGGAAATGGAGTCGGAGGATCTAGGACAGGTTTCTTCCAAGGAACCTCATGAGAGACCAACCTCCGTGAGAGAATATAATCCAAATGGCGTTTCATTAGTTGACCCCTGACCGGAACTTGGTATGAGACTGGCCCTTTTTGATGGCCGGGAACCACAGAGACCCAGTGAACACCATCGGTAAAATTATGAACAAACACCGCGGCATCAGGTGCGAAGCTTCGGAGAGGTCAACTGGGCAATGTCCTTGCAACTCCTGCACGTTCACGCTGACGTCTGGGAGAATCAAACTGAGTTGGGTACGAAGCCTATACCCATGAGCATCTCAGAGGGGCTCACCCCAATTACTGTGTGCGACGTGGTCCATACGAGAATAAAAAAACATGACAGCCTGGTGTACATCGAGCCCGAAGTCTGCTTCTTTAGCCCCATTTAATCGTCTACCAAGCCACTTGATGCCGGATGGTATGGGACAGTGCAGACATGTCAAATCCCATTGCCTTTCACAAAAATGGCAAAGTCTACACTCGTGAAAGAGACCCGTTATCTGTTCGGAGCACCTCTGAAATTCCGTGGGCGAAGAAGGAAATGCAATCGCTTGACAGTTGACCGGGAGTTGATGGTCTCCATCTTGTGGACTTACAGCCACTTCAATGGGCGTCCACTTGGACGTGAAACATTGACCCCAAAAATCAATTGGCAAAGTCAGCGTTTACGCGAGTTCAAGGGCACCTCGCCACTCCCAAGGGTGTAGGGGTGCTGCTGTGGTGAGCTTTTTGTGCTCTTGACAGGTGGGACACTACTGAATCAACGTCCCTATATCAGTGTCCAAACCCGGCCACCAGACATAACTTCTCACCAACATCTTAACTTTGGGTGTTCTGGGGTGCCAGTTGTGAAGGTCCTTCAACATGATTGCCTGGGCCTATGCTGGGAGAACAACCCTCATGCCCCACAGGAGGATATCACCTTCCACGGTCAGCTCCAAAAACTTTGAGCAGAAACTCTTCAACTCCCCTGGTAGCTTTTGATTCTGGCAAATTGGTTTGCGTCCAATCACTTTATTCGCGATGCAGTGATGGACAAGGAATCCATGAAATTCAGGAAAGTGACCACTTTTTCCGCCATAGACGGTTTGTGGATTTGGTCTGCTGAGGAAGACGTACTGATGAAATCTCTTCATTCCAAATATGACTGCCAGACCTTCCTTTTATATTTGAGCGCACTATCGCTTAGCCGCAGCCAGCATCCATGAGGCAAAGGCGATCAGACGTTCACGTCATTGCTCATCCAGTGAGACAGCACTGCCCCAATCCTATACAGTGATACATCATATGTGATGAATAATGGCTCTGAAGGATCGAAATGCAAAAATACCCCCAAAGAGGCTGTTTCATTTTTCAGACACCTGGGCCTTCGTCCACACCCAAGGCTGGTGCTTCGGATCATAGAATCCCTACGGTGCAGAGGCCATTCAGCCAGCGGTTCTGCACCAACCCTCTGAAAGAGCACCTCACCTTGGCCACTCCCCTGCCCTATCCCCGCAACCCCACCTAATCTGCACATCCCTTTCCACTAAGAGGCAATGTAGCATGGCTAATCCACCTAAGTTTCACTTCCTTGGACTGTAGGAGGAAACTGGAGCACCCAGAGGAAATCGCAGACACGGGGAGAATGTGCAAACTCCACACAATCACCCAAGGTCTGAATTGAACCTTTGTCCATGATGCTGTGATACAGCAGTGCTAACCACAGTGCCACCGGGCCATGCTTCTTGAGGAGCAATTGAAGGGGGGCCAGGATGGTTGTCAAATTCAGAATGAACCTGTCATAATAACTGATCAATCGAAGAAAAGAGCAAAGCTCAATGGCATCTTGCAGGGCAGGTCTCAGTTTGAAGGCTCTCACTTTCTCAGTGATCGGGTGAGGGCCGTCTCGGTCCAGCCGATACCCCAAATAGACGACTTCTTTTGCATGAAATGCACATTTGAGCAGCCAGACCCCATACTCGGAAAAGTGCTTCAATACCGCTTTGAGGTTCTGCAAACGCTCCTTGATTGTGTTTTCCATGACTCGCACATCGTCTAAGTAAACCATGTTCTCCATGATGCACTGAAAGACTGCGCATTTTGATGATACTCCAAATGGCAGTTGGTATACTCGTTGTTACGACACCCTGCACTAGTGTGCTGTCAATACCAGTCCCACAGGCCCCAGAGTCCCAACATAAGCGAATTACCCAATAATTTGTGTATTTCCCTGAGATCTTTGACCCACGACTGCTCCAATGGCTTACAGGCACCAGATTTTTACATAAAACATTAAGAAAATGTTTGTTTATAACAAGAAATAAACATGTAATGGCAACAATAGAACAATGATCTACTAATCTCACTATTGCCCAAACCCAATCTCATCCTCCACCCAGACATACACAAGTCAGACACTGTGGGCGGGTAGTAAAGGTTCAAAATAACAGGGATTAAATTGAAGGCGAGAGATGCATTTCTTCACTGCTGAGGTTGTGGTCTTTGTAGGCGACGATCTTCTCTGACACAAAGTGTTGCAAACCATCAGTTGGTTTGGATCATTTAGGATATACCTTCAGTTAGAACTCTTAGGCTGTAAGACTTCCCCTGGAGTCAACGTAATTTCTATTGGTCAGGGCTTTCACAGAGAAGATTCCCACAGGCCTATGCAATTCTAACTCGAGCCCACCAGGTGGACTGCCTAGCCTCACTGAGACAATCTGAAGTTCTCGATATGAGAATTTAAATGAGGGTTTTTAAACCACTGGCTCTGTCTGCATCTTGCTGCTGGATTTACCTTCCTTTGGTCAATCTGATTGTAGAGTACTTTGCACCTTCAGACAAAGACCCATTAGAACAGAGAGATCAGGGCTTGTACTTGCCAGCTTCTTGATCCAACCAAAATCTAACGTGGAGAACAGTCACATAGAAAATGCCTACCAGTTCGGCTGAGGAAAAAACAGAGCCTCCAACTGGGGGTTTTGCGAGAGATCCACCCCCTTCAGGGAGGGAACTTAAAGACTTCTTCAACTCTGTCCCAAAACAAAACTGAAACATGAGAGTCAGCCTGCCTTTCCTCACAGACCTTTATGGAACATTCTACACCAATCAGATTAGAGAGCTCATCAAAGACCCAGATCTCTAAAGATCTGATTGGCTGCGAGCCAAGTCCATCAAAATTATATCATGAGACTATGCCATACAGCACACTGCACAGAGGGGAATCCCCTTGAGCCAGGTCAAATAGAATTTGCAGCCACGGGTCGGGGGGGGGGGGGGGGGGATGGGTTCAAAGTCTGTAGTTTAAAAGCAGCCAGCAAGACAGGTACTAAAAAGGACACAAGGATCAGACAAGGATTTATAAGAGGTTCCTTACATCATAGAGACCATTGTGCATATTAATTGCATAAGGACCTATCGAGCTCCAGCTGTAGGTCAGCATTGCTCATGTAAAATTTTGTAAATGCACAACCACAGCCAATGTAGCATAAAGATTCTTGTTGTGTTTACATTTATACCTGGTGACTGTATTTATTGGACAATCAAGGATCAAACGTTTTGGTATTTGTCTAAGAATTATTGGTTAATTCAAGGGATTTTCAAGGGAATCACACCTTCGGGCTGTCGTTTTGGGCAGGCGGCCCGATAGCGAAGACCCATGGCCGGCCAACTGCCCCCTCCCCCCCCCCCACACCGCAAATCAGCCTCCATTCTCCTCCCCACATCGCAAATCAGCCCCCAACTCCTGGAATGTCTGGGTGCCCTCCTTTCCCCCAAGTACGGGGGGTGATCTGACCCTGTACCTCCCCCCAGGGACCCCCTAAATAGGGAGACCACCCACAGGGACCCCTCTCAAAGGGAGATCACCCTGGGAACCTCATAAATAGAAAGACCCCCAGGAACGCCTCAACTAAAGCGCCGCCAACAGGGACTCCCAAACCAAAGGGACACTCGATAGGGGCCCCCTAACCAGAGGGACCCTACCCAGAGACCCCCTAACTAAAGGAACGCCCCACAGAAACCCTCTAACTAGAGGGACTTTCCCAGTTACCCATCTAGAAATGAGACCCCTGTTTGGAAGCTAGAGAGCAGTCGAAACAGGGGCAGTGAAAAAAAAATACAATTGTAACAGTCACCTGGAAACATCACGCGACCATTCCTGGAAAGAGAACAACTGTGACCTGTCTTTAAACCCCTCAGATCCATTAGCTGCAAACCATTCATTCATTTCTGATTATGGGCTGTGATTGACAGCTTCCACAAATCAGCTGTGAGCCTTGCTTCATTCATCTTCTTCATGGATGAGTAAGTCTATGTGCTGAAACCACAATGTTTACAAACATCAACCACATCAAAGAGAGTTAAGTGCTGTCAATTTTCAGCTCAGCACTTCACAATCAGTCAAGCATGAAGGGGGTGTGATTGGAATACACTTAACTCTCTTTGAAGTGGTTGACGTTTCACCGTCAGGTTCATATTAGGTGCTACCTATAGTAATCCTGTCCACATGATTCTCAGCCCAGAGGACTGGAGAATCCTGGAGGCTTGGAGATTCTGGTGCCCAGTCTGCTGGTGCGTGGGTGCGAACCCTGGTCCCACTGCAAGCAGGAGGCCGGAGCGAAGAGGTCGGTCTGGCGCCCGGCGCGAACCACTATTTTAGCCACTATTTTAGGTCGGGCAGAGAATCCCACCCAGCTTCTCTGAATATATTTTAAGTCAAAGGATGTAATCGCAAGTCCTGCTCCAGCTCATGTGCACATATACCAGATTGACAAGTCATTGCAGTACCGAGGAATTGTTGGATTGTAGGAAATGCTGTTCCTTAGACAACCAATTCAACCTGTCTTTTAGCTCAGATGGACATTCATCCAATGATCTTGTGTGTAAAAGAAAAGGCAGTTATCCTGGTGCCCTGCTCACCAATTGAGCTTAATCAAATACCACTGAAAATACATGGTAGTTAGTTAAATACACAGACAGTTCTGCATTGATCACTGAGAGACCTGAATACTGTGTCTTGGCAGGGCACAGGCCATCTCAGAGAAGGTACATCACATTCTGAAGGGGTAAGGGAAGAGTTAGAAGTGGTCCATGTTTGAACATATTTCACAGGAAGGAAGAGAGTTGAGGCCCTGCAGTCAGAGTAAAAGGAACTAGGGAAGAAATTACAAAGCAGGAGGTGATGGTAGTAATCTCTGGCTTACTCCCAATGCCACGTGCTATTTAGTGTAGAAGCAGCAAGTTATGACAAATCAATGTGTGACTGGAGAAATGGCCCAGAAGGGAGCACCTCATTCCTGAGATACTGGGACCGATTTTATTACAAGAGAATCTTTCTGAAGATGTTCAGAACTGGGACCAGTATCCTCACAGGCAGGTTACCTAGTGATGTGGGAGAGGATTTAATCCAAGTCAGCCTGCAAAGTGCATAGTAGATCATGACAAGGTAGTGCAATTTCAACAACTGGCCTGTGCTACTTAAAGTCAGTTTGCGTTTCTTAAAAGGGATGTGCATTTTGGTTGGAGCAGGAGCTGGAAGCCATTCTACAACTGATTCCAACCTCAGAAAGACAGAAGAATGGCACAACATGGCAGAGAGCAGGCTCCAATATTTTCCAATGCTGCAACGAGGCCCTGGTGCAGCTAGTGGAAAAAGTGGTATCATGCGCCCACAAGAGACCAGGGGGCCTTTGAGACAAACTTTGTAAAGATAGTGGGATTGAATGGCTGTGGCAGTCAATGCAGATGACGCAGTGTTGCAAAAGGTTCATTGACCTCACACATGACAAAGTCAATAAATGTATCTACAAATGCCACTTTCTACCAGCTGCATCACTCGCCTTACATATTGCTCAACAAACCTAACTCCCATCATTTACCTACCAATGTATAAATCACAACTCATATCAATAAAGTTCAACGGGGCAGGGACAGGCTGAAAAATGGACCTACCAGAGAAGTCCAGTTGGTGGATTTTGGGAAGGAATTAGGAATGGGCTGTTCGGAATGGGGGGGGGGCTATGATACTCATCACATAATCACTCCCTTTGCACTATGAAACCCCAATGCAATTAAATATCTTCTGCCTTCTACGCTATTAAACACTATGGGTGGGATTCACCGTTCCCCGATGCCTATTTCTTAATCGACAATCAGGCGGAGAATCCCTTCTGACACCCAAATTGGGGGTAGCGGCGATTTCACATCCGAAACGGTGTCATTGTGTCATGCACCGCACGCCATTGGAATGGCGTTGGCGTGCTCTGCTCCTGATGTACCGACCAGGTGGTTGATATGTGGTCTCAGTGGTGGGGAAACCGGTGTGGCGGCTGCGGACTGTGTCCAGCACCGCCACAGTCGGGTTGGAGCTATGTTGCTGGACGTGGGGGCTTCCACGAGGGCTGGAGGGGACTGGCCAGGGGGCCGGTCGGGTACACGCACGACCACTGCATGTCGTCACCGGGCAGGTCCGTGGCCACAGACCCGGCCAGTCTCCAGGCGCCTATATCGTGGAAGCAGAGAGTTTTACGCGGCGCCGATTTTGCCCACGTAAAACGCCAGAGTTCCCACGCCGGCATGTTGCCACAAAAATGGTGAATCCAACTCTTGTCTTGCATTCATTTTCTCACCTTTCACTTGATGAAAAATTATTACATCTCTAGCCTTTCCAAATGTGATGACAATTAAACTGAAATGTTAACTCCTCCTCTTTCCATAGGTGTTGGCGGGCTTGCAAGATTCTCTGTTTCTATTCTGGAATTTCAGCATTCAGAGTATTTTGTCCTTTTTTAAATCTAAATTTAGAGTACCCAATTAATTTTTTTCCAATTAAGGGGCAATTTAACATAGCCAATTCACCAACCCTACCTTTTGGGTTGTGGAGGTGAGACCCATGCAGACACGTGGAGAACATGCAAACTCCACATGGACAGTGGCCCGGGGCTGGGATTGAACTCAGATCCTCAGCGCCGTGAAGCAGCAATGCTAACCATTGTGCCACCTTGCTGCCCTTTTTGTCCGATTTTAAAACGTTTGCTCCTATTGAAACATGGAGTGCTGTAAAACCATTGGTGCAAAGTGTCAAATGCATTTTAAGAGAAGAAAAGGACATAAAAAGTAGTAAGTGTTAGATTAGGTTGAATTCAGTGCCCAATACTAAATAGGTTAGATTTTATTTTCAGTTAAAAGTGTAATTTCGTGTTCAGCAATTATCACAGAAAGTCCATTCTATTATTTAAGTATCTTAGTTATAAGAATTCTCCGGCCATTCACTGTCGGCGGGATTCTGGTCCCACCGGCAAAGCAACCCCACCCATGGGTTTCCTGCCAACGTAGGGTGCTTCAATGGGAATTCCCACTGACAGCGGTGGGAACGCCATGCCTAGGACACTGTCAAGAAACACGTGGCTGGAAGGCCCATTATTTCACTTTCACAGTACCTGTGCTTAAAATATTAAGTTAAATATTAAAATATGAAGTTAATTAATTCCATCAATAGTACTGTTCTAGTACAACCACAACAATGGCACAGACCCAACAATGTAAAAATTACCCAGATATGCATGTCAGCAAACAGCAGGACATATCCAATCAGTCTTCTTTTGATCATCAGCAAAGGGATAGAAGGTATCATTGATAGTTCTGTCAAACAGCCCTCACTCAGCAATAACCTGCTCACTGATGTTCAGTTTGGTTTCTGCCAGGGCCACTCAACTCGAGACCTCATTATAGCCTTGATGAAAACATGGACTAAAGAACTAAATGCTTGCGCTGAAAGTGACTGCCTTGACATCAAAGCAGCATTTGACTTGTATAGCATCAAGAAGTGCAAACAAAACTGAAGACAATGAGAATCAGGGGGGACTGTCACTACTGGTTGGAGTCCTACTTAGCACAAAGGAAAATAGTTGTGGTTGTTGGAGGTCAATCAACTCAATCCAAGGACATCACTGCAGGAGTTCCTCAGGGTAGTCTTATCGACCTAACTATCCTCAGCTGTTTCACCAATGCGGTCAGAAGTGGCTATGTTTGCTGATGATTGCATTTATGTTCAGCACCATTTGTGACTTGTCAGATGCGGAAGCAGACCGTGCCCATATACAGTAATATCTGGGAAACATTCAGGCTTGGGCTGCTGTGTGACAAGTAAAATTCAACACAGTGCCAGGCAATGATCATCTCCATCAAAAGAAAACACAATCATCTCAAAACACACCACAATCAATATGCTGGGAGTTACCATTGAAACTGAACTCAAACAGCTATATAAATAAAAGCAAATTACTGCGGATGCTGGAACCTGAAACCAAAGGAGAAATAGCTGGAAAATGCTCAGCTCCTTCGCTTCCGTCGCATTTGATCCGATGATATCACTTTCCAAAGTGATGCTTCGAAAATGTGTTCCTTCTTCCTTCACCTTGATTTCCCACCTACAGTTGTTGACAGAGCCCTCAACAGCATGTAGTCCATCTCCCGCGCCTCTACCCTTGCCCCTTTCCTCCCTCCCAGATCAAGGATAGAGTCCCCCTCTTTCTTGCATTTCACCCCACCAGCCTCCGTATGCAAAGCATAATCTTCCGCCATTTTTGCCAACTCCAGCATGATGCCACCTCCAAGCACATCTTCCCTTCACTCCCTCTGTCAGCAGTCCGCAGAGACTGTTCACGCTAATCTGGTCCACTCCTCCACCATACCCAACACCACTCCCTTCACCCATGGCGCCTTCCCATCCAATCGCAGAAGGTGTAACACCTGTCCCTTTATCTCTTCCATGCTTAACATCCCAGGCCCAAAACACTCACTTGCATCTCTTTCAATTTGGTCTATTGCATTCGCTGCTCCAATGTGGTCTCCTCTATATCGGAGAGACCAAACGCAGACTGGGTGATCGCTTTGCTGAGCACCTTTGGTCTGTGTGCATTCAGGACCCTGACCTTCCCATTGCTTGCCATTTTAACACAAGACCCTGCTCCCATGCCGACATGTCTGTCATTGGCCTGCTACAATGTTCCAGTGAAGCTCAACGCAAACTGGAGGAACAGCATCCCATCTTCCGGTTAGGCACGCTACAGCCTTCCGGCCTCAACATCAAATTCAACTACTTTAGATTATTAGCTCTACTCCACCTCAACCGCTTTGTTTGCATTCCATTTCATTTTAACTATCTTTGACCTTTTATTTCTTTCCAGTCTTTCTTTATATATGTGTTTCCCCCCTATCTTATCCCCCTTTCCTTACATTTTCTCCCCTTTGCTTCCCCCTCCCCCCTCTTTTCTCATTTTTCTTCTCTCCCGTCCATGTCTCTCCGTCACCCCACATCTACATCTGTCACAGTTTACCCTCTGCTGTTTGGCTTTTCACACCTTTTATTCTCTCTGGGGACTGCCATGTGCATTATTTTCCCTTGGTTTCTCTTGCCATGACTCATCTTTCATTCCCTCACCCTACAGTATAAATATCTCCCACTTTCTATGTCTTTTAGCTTTGACAAAGGGTCAGCTGAACTCGAAACGTTAGCTCTTTTCTCTCCCTACAGATGCTGCCAGACCTGCTGAGATTTTCCAGCATTTTCTCTTTTGGTTTCAGCGATATAAATAATGCGGCTAGAAGAGAAAGCCACAGGCTGGGAATCTTATGGTGGATAAATCAATTCTTGATCCTGGAATCCTGTCCACCATCTACAAGTCAGGTGTGTGATGGAATACTCTCCACTTGCCTGAATGAGTGCAGCCCCAACAACAGTTTAGAAGCTTGATGCCATCTAGAACAAAGCATCCGCTTGATTGGCATCCCATCCACAACCTTCAATATTAACTCCCTCCACAACTGACACACAGTGGCAGGATTGTGTACTGTCTAAAAGATGCAGTGCAGCAACTCACCAATGCTCCTTCATCAGCAGCTTCCAGACCTGTGACCCTTAGAACCTAGAAGGACCAAGGCAGCAGATGTATGGGAACATCACCAGTTCTCCTCCAAGTCAGGCATCATCCTGACTTGGAACTATGGCCGCGATTCAGTGACCGCATTGTGCCCGGCGCAGATCCAGGCGCAACAGGTGAATCCTGTGAAAACCCCAAGTCGGATTCCACGCCAGGTTGAACGCAAGTCATCCGCTTGCTCTGCCCAGCACAATCTGGATCATGCCCTCGCTGGGCGTGATCTAGATCTGCATATTCAAATGATCCTTTAGGCTTATTTAAATACTGGGACGCCACTTTCACCGGGTGCCCGCGAGTCAACAACTGTGTCTGTGAGACCTCACCAGGGCTCTGCTTTCCACATGGACCAGATGTGACTGCACCCCAGAGAGTCTTGCAGGCCATTAGAGGCCACTGGGTGTTTGTGACAGGGCAGTACCCTGTTAATCCCAGCCTTTTATGTCTGTGGATGCATATCTTTTATAATTCTAAGAGATAGGATTTTGGTACTTGCTCCTGTGTCCATCTTGGCTAATAATGAATAGTTACCAACTTTCTTAGGACAGATAATTTGAACGCTGGTAAACATTTCAGAAGGTGTGACGGCATCTGAGTTTTCCATGAGACTGACGTACAATATGCTCACCACTCATCGTGTACATCATCTTCATTTTCTGGTTTGCCAATCACCTTGTGTTATATGTTTCCTACGGGATATAGGATAGCAGACAGTCAGTTTTATTGCTTGAAGTTACCCATTGCGCACGGTCTGTTTGGCCAAGTGCATGGCTGATTGTCCCTGCATCAGCCTTTGTTCTTGTGCACTACCCCTGCCAATGATCTTTCTGCCACATGCCTTGCAGAACTTGTGATATGCAGGTCATTCACTTGGTGAATGCAGAAGACCACACCTTCCACATGGCTTGCTCGGCTCAGTTGTTCTAGCAAGCACTTCAACAAATGGGGTTGCACTTAGAACCTTTAAGTTTCTTTGACCTCCTGGGATAACTTCATAGTTTCAACCATCCTCGAGTAGCTCTTCAAAGCTATATTTATTTTTGGCTTGGTTAGCAGATCT
This sequence comes from Scyliorhinus canicula, assembly GCF_902713615.1. NCBI lineage: Eukaryota > Metazoa > Chordata > Chondrichthyes > Carcharhiniformes > Scyliorhinidae > Scyliorhinus > Scyliorhinus canicula. The sequence continues at coordinate 172,094,640 of NC_052146.1, forward strand.
TTTTGGAATTCTGCAATCAGCAACTCAACAATTCTGTCTGTAGGCTCTGCGTTTGAAAATCACAGAACGTACCCTTTTCTCTGCATATGCTGACAAAGTGGTTTATGAATACATGAATAAGGAAAGTTTAACCTGATTCTGAACTAGTCTTCCAATGTAGTCATTTTGGGGATCTTTTAGGTCTTCTGCTGTTAACCTTGATGTGTCTTCATTCCCAATTGCTAGGCAATTTTTTTATGGCTTGCCTTTCTGGTTCAGACACACTTGAATCAAGAAACCTTAGCTCTGTACGTTGTTGGAACATTTTGAATTCAGGTGGTATGTCAGCTGCATCCCAATTTAGACTGGGGAATTTTGTAGAGATTATGAAAATATTTTTTTGACCTTCTTTCTCTTATAGTTCCTAGGATGAGTGTCGCTGTAGCTGCTTTTGTGCACTTTTCCGAAGCTCTGTCTTTTATAATTTCAACCTTCTCTGGCCCGATTTTTATGAGAATTTTTAATTTTTTTATTTGCTTAATTCTCCCTCGCTACCAAACCGGCCCACTCCTTGGTCACTTGCCTCTCTCGACTGAGCTAATCTGGTGCTCGTCCTTTTGACACACTATCCTACTCACCACGAGGGATCCGTCTGCTTACCCACTCTTTGTTTGAGCACTATCCTGGCGCTGTGTCTTCAAAGCCTTTCTGTGCAGTCACCACAATGAAATTTCAAAACTCTCCAACTCTTTTGACTCCATTGAGGTCTGACTAAATGTTTGAGAGTTATCTCTCGCCGTGCAGCATGATCTAAGACAGTTCACCATGTCGCAGCTGTACTTAATCTTGTTGCCATGCTGAGTATTTTGTCATTTAGAAGAAGCCACTGCTACACACCCTGTCCTATGTGTTATAATGATACAAAGGCATCAATCACTCATAAGGGATTGTGCAAATACATTGTGGACAGGTTCATCAAGAACAGGGGCGTGAATAAATATGCATAAATAGAAAGCTTGAAGATATCAAAGCTGCAGAGCTGTGTCTCTGTGTTCTGCTCTGAGCCAAACTGAATTTGAGGCTGGGCCACATAACACACTTCCCTTTAAGTGTTGCCATGCAATCATCCTGAAAAGGCATATTACAACATACTTTTTAAAATTCATTCAAAGGGTGTCACTGACTCAGCCAGCATTTATTGCCCATCCCTATACACCACTTGGACTGCAGCAGTTTAAGTAGGCAGTTCACCACCAACTTCTTAAGGTCAATTATGGAAGGGCTGTAAGTGCTGGCATAGCCTGCGACACCCACATCCCATTAATTCTAAAATTACATCAGACAGGTGCTTGAAACAATCCGAGAAGTATGGCAGATACTTCGAAGTATGACATACATTATTTCATGCATTGCGGATAAAGAATGAGCACAGAATAGGTTCATTCCGCCCATCATACATGCAGCAAATTCAACACACCTTTTCAAAATGGAGATATATGTGGTCGACAGACTCAACCTGCATTCATGTAGAAATAAAATACTGGAAATCTGAAGTGAAAGCAGAAAATGCTGGAAATACTCAGCAGGTCAGGCATTATGTGTGGAAGAAGAAATATTCTAGGTCGATATCGTGCAATGCATGGAAGTCATTGCATAGAAAACTTGCAAAAAAGAAGGTTCATGTGGCACAGAAATCTGGAAGAAAATAGGCAGATAGACTCCAGCCCCTGGCAGGCCCTCAATAGCCTTGCCTCTTTCCAAGAACACTTGAGCGGATGTATCAGAGCTTTTTCTTCCTCACTAGTAGGTGGATTGGCCATGCTAAATTGCCCGTAGTGTAAGGTTAATGGGGGGATTGTTGGGTACGTGGGTTTAACTAGGGTGATCATTGCTCGGCACAACATCGAGGGCCGAGGGGCCTGTTCTGTGCTGTACTGTTCTATATTCTATAGTACAAGCCTGAAAAAGCAGATTGACTTTTAAATATATATTTTCATGCTCCAATCCTCACACAGGTTGGGTCTAGAGTGCAGTTAACCAGTTAATCAGTTAATCCTTCTCATACAATCACTCCTGCATTTCACCCTATCACAGACTATTGCTCGTCGACGCTCCCTTGTCCCTGATTTTGTACTTGCTTAAAAGCTTAAAATCTCTAACACCTTGTTTCCGATGAACAATTGTCAACCTAAAGTGTTAGCTCTAAGTAGATGGTTCCTGACCTGTTAAGAGTTCCAACATTTTGCATTATTGCCATTTTGTCTCTGACCTTTTACATTATTCAGTCACCAGACATTGAATCATGATTAATTTCTACAAAATATCAAATCTTCGGGAAATGGTTAAGAGTTTAATTTTGAAAAGGTGAATTAAACTGATGCACTGCTGAATACTTTCACTTTATGATGGATGAAATACAATCCTTATTCAACCATGTCTTCTTGATCAGAGAAATCATTAATGCTGATGCATTTGATTTTAATGTCATATAGAAACATATGACTTGCAAACAAAGTTGCTCCTTCAATGCACAAGAGACATGTAATTGTTAAACTTTTATTGTCCATCTTGATCTGATAGCTGAATGCTGTGTCAAAGACAAAACCAATTTACAGTGCTTCTGGCAAAGATTGCCTGCACACAAACATTAGACTATCTTCACCCTTTCAGATGCTAATGTCTCGACAAATTTATTTCCGTTATTTTCTGTTTTTATTCAAAGGGTTCAGTAATTTTCCTTTTTAACCCAAAGAGAAATCGTTTAAAATATTGCTATTGTTTCTTCACATTTATCTCCTCTTAGTGAGTTCTCATTGCTGTTATTCATCAATATGTCACTATTTGCTGCTGTGCATATCCCTGACAAGGTAAGTTGCATATTGTCTTTGTTATGAATGCAGGTTTGGACAGAAGAGGAAAAATATAGAAAGCCAACCCCCAGGCGCTACACTTACATGGCAGAATTTAATGTCCCCCTCCCCCCACATGGGTTTGAAGACTGCGGGTGGTGGTGGTGGGGGGGTGTAATTTGTTCAGGAGATAGCGTGCAGGGTGGGACCTACCTGCCACAAGGCCAATTAAGGCCCTTGCCACACAGGAAGGCCGGCTAGCGAATCCTGGTCAGGAGACTTGGAATGGGAAATGGAAACCCAACATTGCCCAGTTAAGTGCCTAATTGCTTTTAAATAGCTTAGGCCCTCCCAGAGAGAAGTGACACAGAGCTCCCACCTGTTATAGAACATAGAACAGTACAGCACAGAACAGGCCCTTCGGCCCTCGATGTTGTGCCGAGCAATGATCACCCTACTCAAACCCACGTATCCACCCTATACCCGTAACCCAACCCCCCTTAACCGTACTTTTTTTTAGGACACTACGGGCAATTTAGCATGGCCAATCTACCTAACCCGCACATCTTTGGACTGTGGGAGGAAACCGGAGCACCCGGAGGAAACCCACACACACACGGGGAGGACGTGCAGACTCCGCACAGACAGTGACCCAGCCGGGAACTGAACCTGGGACCCTGGAGCTGTGAAGCATTTATGCTAACCACCATGCTACCGTGCTGCCCACTAATTCTCCAACCCAATGGGCGGCATTCTGTTCCCAGAGCTCTCACCTGTTGCACACATTCATCTCCCCAATCACCTCACTACCCTTCAACCACCTGACTAGCCTCTGACCAGACCCAACCATCTCTCCTCTGATCACAATTATGACGCCGAACACCCGACTACTCCCAAATACCCTCCGACCCAGCTACCTACTCACCCACCTACCCACTGCACGTACTATCCACCTGACCTACCTACCACCTCAACCTTCACTCTCTTGGCTGTCTATTTCTGCCTTCAGCTGGGTTGAAAATGGGTCGGGCTGGAGAAAATTTCAAGAGCAGCAACAATTCGTCAAGCATTTCTGCTGTCGGGAAGATCTAAGCAACTGTTTCCAGTACTTGACTGTGTCCAGTGATCTTCTGAGTTGTGTTTGTCTTGCAGTGAGAGTCCCACCACTTGACCCTCACTTCCCTGCAAGTTTAGAACCAGCATACCATGTGTGGAGAATATACAGTACTGCAGCTTTGTGTTGTGTGTCAATTACAAAAAGAAATCAGTTATTATGGGGCCTCATTAATATTTTTTGTTTCTCTTACAGTGTGCACAAAATGAATTTGAATTCCATGGAATTTTCCATTTGTTCAACTCTCTGAAATCACAGCAAACACTGAGGAAATGCAACAGTTCAAAGAGATTTGAAAATGAGTCACACATGGAAGATTGGGTGCAGATGACTTGTGAATGGATCCTCATGACTGACATCATTAAAGAATATTCAGTTTCCGCATGGAACGAAGAATTAACAGGGTTCCAGGGAGGATCCTTGAAATTGAGATTAATTTTACACTGCCAAAAAAAGATGAGATGCATCCATAGCTAAAAGATGATAATAAATTTCTGATGCACCAGGATTGAAAGCACGAAAGAGATGGTGCTTGAAAGCTTCATTTTAGTATTACAATGAATGACAATGAGATAGAAACTAGCATAGGTGCAATTCCCTAATTTTCTCACACCCATACATGAGAGACAAACAGTGTCAGGCACATACTGGGCTGATTGGAAGTCAGTGTTTAAAAGGGAACCAACTATGTTGGAACCAGCGGTGTTTTTATTTGGAGCATATATAGAAGTGAAAATAAATTGAGAGAGAGCTGAATTCCTCAAACATTTGTCTTTGGAGGATTTTGCCTAGATTTTTAGAACATAGAACATTACAGCGCAGTACAGGCCCTTCTGCCCTCGATGTTGCGCCGACCTGTAAAACCACTCTAAAGTCCCTCTACACTATTCCCTTATCGTCCATATGCCTATCCAATGACCATTTGAATGTGTTTAGTGTTGGCGAGTCCACTACTGTTGTAGGCAGGGCATTCCACGCCCTTACTACTCTCTGAGTAAAGAATCTACCTCTGACATCTGTCCTATATCTATCTCCTCTCAATTTAAAGCTATGTCCCCTCGTGCTGGACATCACCATCCGAGGAAAAAGGCTCTCACTGTCCACCCTATCTAATCCTCTGATCATCTTGTGTGCCTCAATTAAGTCACTTCTTAACCTTCTTCTCTCTAATGAAAACAGCCTTAAGTCCTTCAGCCTTTCCTCTTAAGATTTTCCCTCCATACCAGGCAACATCCTTGTAAATCTCCTCTGTACCCTTTCCAATGCTTCTACATCCTTCCGATAATGCGGCGACCAGAACTGCACGCAATACTCCAAATGCGGCCGCACCAGAGTTTTGTACAACTGCAACATGACCTCATGGCTCCGAAACTCAATTCCTCTACCAATAAAAGCTAACACACCATACGCCTTCTTCACAACCCACTCAACCTGGGTGGCAACTTTCAGGGATCTATGGACATGGACACCGAGATCTCTCTGCTCGTCCACACTACCAAGAATCCTACCATTAGCCCAGTACTCTGTCTTCTAGTTATTCCTTCCAAAATGAATTACCTCACACTTTTCTGCATTAAACTCCATTTGCCACCTGTCAGCCCAGCTCTGCAGCTTATCTATGTCCCTCTGTAACTTGTAACATCCTTCTGCACTGTCCACAACTCCACCGACTTTAGTGTCATCTGCAACTTTACTCACCCATCCTTCTACGCCCTCCTCCAGGTCATTTATAAAAATGACAAACAGCAGTGGCCCCAAAACAGATCCTTGTGGTACACCACTAGTAACTGTACACCAATCTGAACATTTCCCATCAACCACCACCCTTTGTCTTCCATCAGCTAGCCAATTTCTGATCCAAACTGCTAAATCACCCTGAATCCCATGCCTCTGTATTTTCTGCAATAGCCTACCGTGGGGAACCTTATCAAACGCTTTAATGAAATCCAAATACACCACATCAACTGCTTTACCCTCATCCACCTGTTTGGTCACCTTCTCGAAGAACTCAATAAGGTTTGTGAAGCACGACCTACCCTTCACAAAACCATGTTGACTATCTCTAATCAAATTATTCCTTTCCAGATGATTATACATTCTATCTCTTATAAACCTTTCCAAGACATTTCCCACAACATAGAACATAGAACAGTACAGCACAGAACAGGCCCTTTGTCCCTCGATGTTGTGCCGAGCAATGATCACCCTACTCAACCCCACATATCCACCCTATACCCGTAACCCAACAACCCCCCCCCCCCCCCCCAACCTTACTTTTTAAGGACACTACGGGCAATTTAGCATGGCCAATCCACCTAACCCGCACATCTTTGGACTGTGGGAGGAAACCGGAGCACCCGGAGGAAACCCACGCACACACGGGGAGGACGTGCAGACTCCGCACAGACAGTGACCCAGCCGGGAACCGAACCTGGGACCCTGGAGCTGTGAAGCATTTATGCTAACCACCATGCTACCGTGCTGCAGAAGTAAGGCTGACTGGTCTATAGTTACCGGGGTTATCTCTACTCCCCTTCTTGAACAAGGGGACAACATTTGCTATCCTCCAGTCTTCTGGCACTATCCCTGTAGACACAGATGACTGAAAGGTCAAAGCCAAAGGCTCAGCAATCTCCTCCCTAGCTTCCCAGAGAATCCTAGGATAAATCCCATCCAGCCCAGGGGACTTAACTATTTTCACACTTTCCAGAATCGCAAACACCTCCTCCTTATGAACCTCAAGCCCTTCTAGTCTAGTAGCTTGTATCTCAGTATTCTCCTCGACAACATTGTCTTTTTCCTGTGTGAATACAGACAAAAAATAGTCATTCAGCACCTCTCCTATCTCCTCGGACTCCATGCACAACTTCCCACTACTGTCCTTGACTGGCCCTACTCTTACCTTAGTCATTCTTTTATTCCTGACATATCTATAGAAATCCTTGATCCTACCTGCCAAAGACTTCTCATGTCCTCTCCTGGCTCTTCTTAGCTCTCTCTTTAGAGCCTTCCTAGCTAACTTGTAACTCTCAAGCACCCTAACTGAACCATCACGTCAAATCTTTACATAAGCCTCCTTCTTCCTCTTGACGAGAGTTTCAACTGCTTTAGTAAACCATGGTTCCCTCGCTCGACCACTTACATCCCTGCCTAACAGGTACATACTTATCAAGGACACGCAGTAGCTGTTCCTTGAACATGCTCCACATTTCCATTGTGCCCATCCCCTGCAGTTTTCTTCTCCAGCCGATGCATCCTAAGTCTTGCCTCATCGCATCATAATTGCCTTTCCCCCAGATATAACTCTTGCCTTGCGGTATATACCTATCCTTTTCCATCACTAAAGTAAACGTAATCGAATTGTGGTCACTATCACCAAAGTGCTAACCTACCTCCAAATCTGACACCTGTTCTGGTTCATTACCCAGTACCAAATCCAATACGGCCTCGCCTCTCGTTGGCCTATCTACATACTGCGTCAGGAAACCCTCCTGCACACATTGGACAAAAATGGACCCATCTAAAGTACTCGAACTATAATGTTTCCAGTCAATATTTGGAAAGTTAAAGTCCCCCATAACAACTACCCTGTTACTTTCGCTCCTATCCAGAATCATCTTTGCAATCCTTTCCTCTACATCTCTGGAACTTTTCGGAGGCCTATAGAAAACCCCTAACAGGGTGACCTCTCCTTTCCTGTTTCTTAACTCAGCCCATACTACGTCAGTATTCGAGTCCTCATCAAATGTCCTCTCAGCCACCGTAATACTGTCCTTGACTAACAATGCCACCCCTCCCCCTCTCTTACCACCTTCCCTGAGCTTACTGAAATATCTAAACCCCGGTCTGCAACAACCATTCCTCGCCCTGCTCTATCCATGTCTCCGAAATGGCCACAACATCGAAGTCCCAGGTACCAACCCATGCCGCAAGCTCACCCACCTTATTCCGGATGCTCCTGGCATTGAAGTAGACGCACTTTAAACCACCTTCCTTCCTGCCGGTACACTCCTACAACTTTGAAACCTTACTCATTACGTCACTACTCTCAATTACTTGTGTACTGGAGCTACAATACAGGTTCCCAATCCCCTGCTGAACTAGTTTAAACCCTCCCGAAGAGCATTAACAAACCTCCCCCCCCAGGATATTAGTACCCCTCTGGTCCAGGTGTAGACCATCCCGTTTGTAGAGGTCCCACCTACCCCAGAATGAGCCCCAATTGTCCAGGAATCTGAAACCCTCCCTCCTGCACCATCCCTGAAGCCACGTGTTCAACTGCTCTCTCTCCCTATTCCTCGACTCGCTAGCACGTGGCACGGGTAACAACCCAGAGATAATAACTCTGTTTGTCCTGGATCTAAGTTTCCACCCTAGCTGCCTGAATTCCTGCCTTACATCCCGATCCCTTTTCCTACCTATGTCGTTGGTACCTATGTGGACCACGACTTGGGGCTGCTCCCCCTCCCCCTTAAGGATGCATCGGCTGGAAGTAAAATTAATCACTGATATAATTTTAAATCTACGAGCAGCACGATGGCACAGTGGATAGCACTGCTGCCTCACGATGTCGAGGTCCCAGGTTCGACCCCGGCTCTGGATCATTGTCCGTGTGGAGTTTGCACATTCTCCCCATGTTTGCGTGGGTTTTGCCCCCACGACCCAAAGATGTGCAGGATAGGTGGATTGGCCACGCTAAATTGCCCCTCAATTGGAAAGAATGAATTGGGTACTCTAAATTATTATTTTTTTAAATTAAAAAGCTTGTTCATCGTCATGAGATATGTGTGATAATCCCTTCTCAACTTATATGGGTGGGAACATAGTAGAGAGACCAGAGGCGGGATTCTCCGTTTCAGAGACTAAGGGCTGGATTCTTCGATTTTAAGACAAAATGTCGACGCCGGCGTGGAACAGTGGCGTTTTACGACAGAAAAAAACGGGGCAACAGCAGCCCGATTCAGCTACTTTAAATGGGCTAGCGCCATCACCACATGGAACACAATCAATTCCGTGCAAAATGGTGCCGGATTCGCCGGATCCGTGATTGGTGCACATTTGACTCACGCGACAGCGATCCCCCACCCTCCCACCAAACACCGTCCCAGCCAACAAAATGGCTGGAAGGAGAGCAGCGCCACGGTTCAGGGACACTGATCTGGACACCCTCATGGACGCCGTGAAGGAGAGGTGGATGCCCCTGGACCGGGAAGAAGGCCGTCAGGCACTGCCATTCGCCGTGCCTGGGCGCAGGTGGCAGAGGCCGACAGCGCCGTTGGGAATGTCGCCCGGACTGGCATGCAGTGCCAGCAGAAACTGCAAAACCTCTTCAGGGTGGCCTGGGTGAGTTGGCTGCTCTGTGTTCCGGCACTAACCTGGCATCCCCCACACACCCGCAACCCGGCCCTTCCTCTGCTAGGGGACGGTCGAAGCCCCACTCTGCCCCACATGCCAGTACCCATGCCATCCGCCATGGCCGGGTGCCCAAGCCCCTCAGGCCAACCCTTGGGCTGCATGCGGTGGAACAGCCAACGGTTGTACTGTCCTTGCACATCGAAGGAGCACTGACTGGCACCCATAAACCACCGGAGTGAGGGTGGGCACCACAATATTGTCGTTCCCTGTATAAGTGGCCAAATGATCCACGGTGTCAGCCAAAAGTATGCACTACTTGTTGATAAAATCAAAAGTACTTTGCTCCACCGCAGAAACGGCCACTCCCATATCCAGCTCCATTTGGAGCATATTGGATTGGATTGGATTTGTTTATTGTCACGTGTACCGAGGTACAGTGAAAAGGATTTTTCAGCAAGCAGCTCAACAGATCATTCAGTACATGGAAGAAAAGGGAATTAAACAAAATTCAAGAAAATACATAATAGGGCAACACAAGGTTTACAATGTAACTACATAAGCATTGGCATCGGTTGAAGCATACAGGGCGCAATTCTCCGACCCCCACGACGGGTGGGAGAATAGCGGGAGGGCCTTCCCGACATTTTTGCCGCCCTCCCGCTATTCTCCCACCCCCCCGCCGAAGTCCCGACCCGAATCGCTGCCGCCGTTTTTTTACGGCCGGCAGCGATTCTCAGCTGTTAGATGGGCCGAAGTCCCAGCCCTTTCCGCCGTTTTCACGAACGGCAAACACACCTGGTCTTGCCGTTCGTAAAAACGGCGTCACAAACTCGCTATTTATAACCATGGCACCGATTGGCACGGCAGTACCACGGCCATGCCAAGGGTGCCATGGGCCCGCGATCGGTGGGCAACGATCGTGGGCAGCGGGCCCGATGCCCGCGCACTACTTGTCCTTCCGCCGCCCCGCAGTATCCATTCGCGGGGCAGCTGAGAGGCAACCCGGCCCGCGCATGCGCGGGTTTCGTGCAAAAACGCGATGACGTCACCCGCGCATGCGCGGGTTGGAGTCTTCCAAACTGCGCATGCGCGGCTGACGTCATATGACGCGTCAGCCGGCGCTAACTCCGGTAAGCGGGCTTAACGATTTTCGTTAAGCCCGTCTTGCCGGAGCCTACGGCGTCGGGCTGCTAGCCCCGACCGGGGACCAGAATCGGTCCCCGGTCGGGAAGGGGCGCGCTGCCGTAAAACCCGCCCGGGTTTTACGGCAGCTTTACGATTTCTCCCGTTTTGGGAGAATCTCGCCCACAGGGTGTAGTGTTAATGAGGTCCGTCAATAAGAGAGTCATTTAGGAGTCTGGTGACAGTGGGGAAGAAGCTGTTTTTGAGTCTGTTCATGCGTGTTCTCAGACTTCTGAATCTCCTGCCCGATGGAAGAAGTTGGAAAAGTGAGTAAGCCGGGTGGGAGGGATCCTTGATTATGCTGCCCGCTTTCCCCCGGCAGCGGGAGGTGTAGATGGAATCAATGGATGGGAGGCAGGTTTGTGTGATGGACTGGGCGGTATTCACGACTCTCTGAAGTTCCTTGCGGTCCTGGGCCGAGCAGTTGCCATACCAGGCTGTGATGCAGCCCGATAGGATGCTTTCTATGGTGCATCTGTAAGTTGGTAAGGGTTAATGTGGACATGCCGAATTTCCTTAGTTTCCTGAGGAAGTATAGGCGCTGTTGTGCTTTCTTGCTAATAGCGTCGACGTGAGTGGACCAGGATAGACTTTTGGTGATGTGCACCCCTAGGTTCACATTAGAATGTGAAAAGGGGCCACATGGACTAGAGTTTTGCAACTTCTGCGAATGCACCTTAAAAATTGCCAAACAGTTCAGCTATATCCTAGCCTCAATCTCGGCCTCTTCTGAATTATCCAGATGCAAGGCCCGGCTCCTTGGCTGACCCTATCTCGACTGGGGCACCTAGAGCGTTCCTGCTGACGGGTACGCCTAGACTGGTATCCACTTGTAGCACACGGACCAGAATCGCCTTCAGCCGCGTTTGGGGACATTGCACATCTTGGCGGCCTGCTCTTTGCCCAGAAGCCAGATTCGCAGTGGCGTTTTGTCTGGGCCGCGGGGTACCACGTGAGGGGTGATGTCCCAAAACGTTCACCTCCATCTCTTGTATTTTTGTATATAGTGTTCTTCTTTCTTGGGTTATGAGAGAACTGCAGCGCCTGCTGAAAAGTTAGGGAGACTTCACCCAGGATTTTTCTGCGTTTCCACAATATTGATCCCTCAGACCAAGTGGTCGTGGAACATATCAGAAAAAACAGTTCCATACTCACAAAATCCACTACCTTCCGTAGCCAAGACTCAAACTGGGTGACTCCGTCATATTAAACCAATATCTTTGAATGATTTTCGACAGGGTTGGATTAAAGTGCTGCACCACGAGAAATTCCGGTGACGTTATGTAGGGGGTGGTCGGACGCATGAGGAGGCTATTTATTTAAAAGTCATTTTTTAAGGTGCAGCAGACATTCGCAGAAGGTGCAAAATCCCTAATACTCGACAGGTAAATGCACGGTCCCGACAAAAATGCCCAGAAAGGAGATAAACAGAAAAGATGCGGGCGGCATTTGCTCCCGCAATTCCGAGGCTTCGCAAGACTCGGCAAGCAGCAAGGGCGGGCTATCCTTCTCTCCTGCCAACCACGCTGCCGATGTTGACAACATCGGCTGCATTGTAGCGGCCAAATCGGAAAAACGCCACCAAAGTTTGATGGCGGCGTTGAGGGAGTTGGTCGAAGCTCTAGCTATATGTCCATAAAATTGGAGAATGTAAGCAGAATTATCGAAGCACGTGGGGCCAAAGTTAAAAACATGGAAACAGCGCACTCTGGCCACAGTGATCAGATCACATCACTGGAAACCAGCCGAACATCAATGGTGAAGATTAATAAAAATCTGAGGGCTAAGAGGGGCGATTTAGAAAACTGGTCACAGAGACAGAAAAGTTGTATCGTGGGTTTGCCGGAGGAGATGGAGGGCAAAACCCTGACAGAGCCTTTCACTAATGATATCTAAAATGGTGGGGTGAAGGTGTATTCGCGTTCTCCCCCACAGAGCTAGACCAAGCTCATTGCGACTAAGGCCTCAAGCTGGGGAACCTCTGCACGCAGTTAGTTAGGCTCCATAATTTTAAGAAGGAGCAGGTCTTTCGCTGGGCCAGGGAGCACCGAGAGATAACGGGTGGGATCCTCCCCTACCCAGCGGGCCGGAGTGGCGGGAACCACTCCGGCATCGCGCCACCCCAAAGGTGCGGAATCCTCCGCACGTTCAGGGGCGAGGCCCGCCCCGGAGTGGTTGGCGCCCCGCTGGTTGGCGGGAAAGGGGCTTGGCGCCATGCCAACCGGCACCGAAGGGCCTCCGCCAGCCCGTGCGAGTCGGGATGCCAGCACATGTTGGCGTCATCCCCACACATGCGCAGAGGGATTCACTTCCGCACCGGGAATGGCGGAGGACCACAGCCTCCGGTGCGGAGCCATAGAGTGCCCCCACGGCACAGGCCCGCCTGCGGATCGGTGGGACCCCATTGTAGGCCAGGCCACCGTGGGGGCACCTCCTGGGGCCAGATCCCCTCGGGCCTCCCCAGGAACCCCGGAGCCCGCCCGCACCGCCAGAAAGGGACCTACTCTAATTTACGCCAGCGGGACCGGCAAAGAACTTCAGCTCATCGCGGGCCGGAGAATTCAGTCAATCCCCGGGGCCCATTGAGCCGCGCCGGATCCAGCCATTCTCCGAGGCGGACAGCGTGATTCACGCCAGGGCAATTTTTGGGGAGCGAGAGAATTAGGACGACGGCGGGAGCGGGATTCACGCCAACCCCGGCGATTCTCGCACCCGGCGGGGGGGTCGGAAAATCCCACCCCATATGAGAAAGCCATTTTGTTCAATTATACCACGGTCAAAGTGCGGACCGGGCGAAGAAAAGAAGCAGCCTTTAATGGGGTGAAATCCATTTTATCCAAAAAGACTCCGTTTTGGTTTGTTCTATCCAGCACTGTCTTTGTTCGTCTATTGAGGAGAAGGATCACTTTTTTGATTCTCCTAAGGAGACAAACTCATTTGACCAGAGACTCAACTTGAACTCTGTTAGAATTACTATGTGTAATGATGTTTGGGGCTTTTTACAATGCTCGTTTGTATTGAAATTAGATTATATAGTTATTGTTGGGTTTTGCTTGTGTTTTCTTGTCTTATCGTTGCGTTGCAAATTATATGTGTTAATTTGTTTAAGGTACATGTTTGAATAGCAAGCCTCCGGTTAATGATGAGGTTAGCTGACGGGAGTTTGGGTTTGCTGCAGCTCCTCATCGCAAACAGTTTGCAAATAGGAGCTCAGAATGTAATTTTGGTAGGATCATGTGTGTAGGGGTTTAGAGATAAGGGATTGTTTGTTAATATTATTAAGGGGTGTTGTTGGGATAGGGAGCTGTGGGGAAAGCGTGTTAAGGCTGGTCGGTTGACGATGTCCCCTATTCTGTGTTTGTCTGGTCATTGGGCCTGGTTTGGTTGTCATATTGGCTGGGTTTCCTCACCTTGGCTTTTCGAGTTCTCGTGCTTGACACTCCTCAGAGGATATGGCTGATTCTGGTGGAGGAATTAATGGGGGAATCACCACTTTGCTTCATAACCTGGGGTGTTAGGATCTAAATGGCCCAGTGAAGCAGGCTCGGACTTTTGTCCATCTTAGGAATCTAAACTTGGGTATTGTATTTTTACAGGAAATCAATCCGCATATAAAATACCAGACAAAGTTTTACAAAAATTGGGTGGGACAAATCTTTCATTCAGGCTTTAATGATACGGCTAGAGGCACGGCAATACGAATACATTAAAAAGTACAATTTTCCCCTTCTCGGATTATGGATGACCCTTATGGTCAATATATTATTGTCTGTGGTTCACTGGAAAACACTCTGGTAATTTTAGTAAACATCTATGCTCCCAACTGGGATGATCTGAACTTTGTAAACTGACTGGTGAATTTAATCCCTGATTTAGATTCACAGCGGATGATTCTCGGAGGCGACCTGAATTATGTCTTGGACCTCAAATTGGACCATTCCATGCCACATTCTCTGACCCCATCCGGGGTTCCCAGGGCATTGACCTCTTTTATGGAATTGATTGGCGAGGTAGATCGGTTGCATTTTCTGTATCCAAATAATAGTTATTTTTTTCTCTCATGTTCACCATGCTTATTCTCGAACTGATTTTTAAAATTGATATCAAGTCCCTCCTCCCTTCAGAGACGGCAGCCGAATGTTCGGCGATTGTCATCTCGGACCATGCCCCTCATTTTGATTTTGGCTCTTCCCAAAGCCCACATTGGAGATTAGACACTACTTTGATGTTTGATGACAAATTCTGTGAGCATTTAAGCTCAACAAATCAGAGTCAATATCTCCTTCGACCCTCTGGGAAACCATAAAGGTTATCAAAATGGGGGAAATTCTTTCATATAAAGCTCACGTCATGAAAATGTAAAGACTGGAGTGACAAAGGCTGGTGGACTCCATTTTGGAAGTTGACCACCAATATTCACTTGCTCCAACGCCGGATCCATAGAGGCACAGAAAAATTACAGCTCCAATTTGAATTGATATCTACAGGTAGGTCTGAGCATCAATTACAGCATTCCAGGGGCACCTTCTATGAACATGGGGAGAAGGCTGGTTGCCTTCTTGCACATCAACTTAAGAGCCAAATTGCCTCTCGAGAGATCCCTTTGGTTCGGATCAAAGGTGGTAACCTGTTTTCAGCTCCTCTCCAGTTTAATACGGCTTTCAGATTATATTACATGAGCTGTATGAGTCAGATTCTCCTCCAAAACACATCAGGTGTGATGAGTTTTCTACACGTTCTACATATCACGACCATAGAGGAAGGCAAGAGACGGCAATTGGACTCCCCTTACGCCCAGTAGAAATATTGAAATGCATTGGGCGGCTGCAATCTGACAATGCCCACAGTCCTGACGGCTTCCCAACCAAATTTTATAAAAGCTTCTCAAGGCAGCTCACACCTTTATTATTGGACGTGTTTAATGATTCACTGTCAAAGAGAAATTGAGGCCTAAGTGAGGGTCCATGGGGTTACGACCCCATGGACCCTCACTTAGGCCTCAATTTATCTCCTCCTCAAGGAGGACAGGGATCCACTAGAATGTTGGTCATACTGACCCATTTCACTTCTTAATACAGACGTTAAAACTACTGGCTGAGGTCCTGATGTCCCGGATGGAGCCCTGTCTCCCAGTTATAGTATCTGAGGATCAGGCAGGCATTGTTGAGGACTGACAGTTGTCAGCCAACATTCGATGCCTCTTAAACATTGTTCTCTCCCCCTCTACTGCTCTGGAACCTGAAGTCATAGTGTGTTTGGATACAGAAAAAGCATTTGATAGAGGTGGAGTGGAACTATCTTCTTGAGATGCCGGCCCACAGACGCCCTTAAAGCAAGGGGTGCCCTAACATGAGGGGAAGGTAAGGCCTGCGAGTGTGTGCTTGATAATGACATGCTAATGTATTAAAATTAAGATCCCGGGCTCCCGCAGCATGTTATTCTCGCGGCAAAGGGGGGTGTTGATAATCAGAAGAAGTGATCTCGCCAGCGAGAATCACGTATTACAATTCTCTCCAGAATTTGTGCTTGCTTTGCCGTTCTCACTAACAGCTAATGCAGGCTCACATTCCTCTTCCCCACCCCCCCCCCCGATGTTTCTGACTTCCTTCACTCAAGAGAGATGGCTAGGGAAATTGCAGATGCACTAGTGATGATTTAACAAAATTCACTAGACTCTGGGGTGGTCCCGGTGGATTGGAAATTAGCAAACGTGACACCACTGTTTAAAAAAGGAGGTAGGCAGAGAGCAGGAAATTATAGGCCAGTGAGCTTAACGTCGGTAGTAGGGAAGATGCTGGAATCTATCATCAAGGAAGAAATAGCGAGGCACCTGGATAGAAATTGTCCCATTGGGCAGACGCAGCATGGGTTCATAAAGGGCAGGTCGTGCCTAACTATTTTAGTGGAATTTTTTGAGAACATTACCAGTATAGTAGACAGCGGGGAGCCAATGGATGTGGTATATCTGGATTTTCAGAAAGCTTTTGACAAGGTGCCACAAAAAAGATTTCTGCTTAAGATAAAGATGCATGGCATTAAGGGTAAAGTAGTAGCATGGATAGAGGATTGGTTAATTAATGGAAAGCAAAGAGTGGGGATTAATGGTTGCTTCTCTGGTTGGCAATCAGTAGCTAGTGGTGTCCCTCAGGGATCCGTGTTGGGCCCACAATTGATCACAATCTACATAGATGATTTGGAGTTGGGGACGAAGGGCAATGTGTCCAAGTTTGCAGATGACACTAAGATGAGTGGTAAAGCGAAAAGTGCAGAGGATACTGGAAGTCTGCAGAGGGATTTGGATAGGTTAAGTGAATGGGCTAGTGTCTGGAAAATAGAATACAATGTTGACAAATGTGAGGTTATCCATTTTGGTAGGAATAACAGCAAAAGGGATTATTATTTAAACAATAAAATATTAAAGCATGCTGCTGTGCAGAGAGACCTGGGTGCGCTAGTGCATGAGTCACAGAAAGTTGGTTTGCAGGTGCAACAGGTGATTAAGGCAAATGGAATTTTGTTCTTCATTGCTAGAGGGATGGAGTTTAGGACTAGGGAGTTTATGCTGCAATTGTATAAGGTGTTAGTGAGAACACACCTGGAGTATTGTGTTTAGTTTTGGTCTCCTTACTTGAGAAAGGACGTACTGGCACTGGAGGGTGTGCAGAGGAGATTCACTAGGTTAATCCCAGAGCTGAAGGGGTTGGATTACGAGGAGAGGTTGAGTAGACTGGGACTGTACTCGTTGGAATTTAGAAGGTTGAGGTGGGATTTTATCGAAACATTTAAAATTATGAAGGGAATAGATAGGATAGATGTGGGCAGATTGTTTCCACTGGCGGGTGAAAGCAGAACTAGGGGGCATAGCCTCAAAATAAGGAGAAGTAGATTTAGGACTGAGTTTAGGAGAAACTTCTTCACCCAAAGGGTTGTGAATCTATGGAATTCCTTGCCCTGTGAAGCAGTTGAGGTTCATTCATTAAATGTTTTTAAGGTAAAGATAGATAGTTTTTTGAAGAAAAAAGGGATTAAGGGTGATGGTGTTCAGGCCGGAAAGTGGAGCTAAGTCCACAAAAGATCAGCCATGATCTCATTGAATGGCAGAGCAGGCTCGAGGGGCCAGATGGCCTATTCCTGTCCTAGTTCTTATGTTCTTATGAATGGTTACAATATGGAACCTGCTACCAGATGGAGTACTTCAGGCAAATAGCATTTAAGCAGGAGCTACATAAGTACACGATGGAGAAAGAACAGGAGGGTACACTGATAAGAGTTAGTTGATGTAGGGTGGGAGAAGACTCATGTGGCGCATAACCAGTGGAATAGACAAATTGGGCTGATGTAAATTAAATGTAGCTCTATTCTAATTTCCACAGCTGTAGTAATTTTCAGACTTTGTCCTTCTTTAAGATGATTAATTTTAGCTCTGATATGTGCCAAACTGTCTATCTGCATCTACATTTTTACCAAATTGATTGTGAATCTATGGAATTCCCTGCCCAGTGAAGAAGTTGAGGCTAACTTGTTAAATGTTTTTAAGGCAAAGATAGATTTTTGAGAAAAGGAATTAAGGGTTATGATGAACGGACGGGTAAGTGGAGTCCACAAAAAGATCAGCCATGATATTATTGAATGACGGAGCATGCACGAGGGGCCAGATGGCCTACTCCTGCTCCTAGTTATGTTCTTCAATTAGTATATCCCCTCCTCAAATGTCACAAGACAGGCTGGAAAGTTGGGTACTTATTACGGCTTTTGCACCATAAAATCTGACTCCATCTACAAGGCACAAGTCAGGCATGTAATCCTGGATGAATGCAACACCACACAAGAACCTCATCAGCATTCAGGACAAAGTATCCGGCACGATGGACACCCCATCCACCAGCTTAAATATTTGCTCCCTTCACTACTGGGACACCATGACTACGTTGTGTGCAATCTATAAAATGCACTTGCAACTTGCCAAGTCTCCTTCAACAGTAACGCACCAAACCCACAATCTCTAATTCCCTGAAGGATAATGACAGAAAGTGCAGGGGAATGCCAATACTTGCAAGTTCCCCTCCAATTCATACACCAACATAACTTAAAAATATATTGCCATTCCTTCATTATCGCATGTTCAAAATCCAGGAACACCTTATCTCGCAGCAGTTGGTGTACGCGGACCGCAGCTACGGAAGAAATGGACTTACTGTCAAGTTCTCAAGGTGAATTAGGGATAAATTGGGGAGATGGTGGCTTATTGTTATTGTCACTAGACTAGTAAACCAGAAACCCAGGGTAATGCGCAGGATCCCTGGGTGCGAATCCCACCACTGCAGATGGTGAAATTTGAATTCAATAAAAATCTGGCATTACAAGTCTAGTGATGACCGTGAAACCACTGCCGATTGTCATAAAAACCCATCTGGTTCACGAATGTCCTTTAGGGAAGGAAATCTGCCATCCTTACCTGGTCTGGCCTACATGTGATTCCAGGCCCACAGCAATGTGGCTGACTCCTTACTGCCCCTCAAGGGCAATTAGGGATGGGCACTAAATGCTAGTCTAGTCTGTGATGCCCATGTTCCATGAACGAATAAAAAAAAAATTCATGACTGAATAAAAAGAGAAATATTGATATCTATCACAGACTGCTAGGAGCTGTTACAACATGCTGGATGAGTGTATGGTCAGTTCCAGCTCCGCACACCCCGGAATCCCAACATAATCTCAAACAACGATGAATCAGACGACAGAAGGAGCTAGATCACCTGGTTGCATGTTGCACCGAAAACAACCTCTTTCCAAATTTCGTGAAGACCAAGGAACCCCCCCCCCCCCGTATCAATGGCTCCGAAGTGGAGACGGTCGATAGCTTTAAGTTCCTGGGGGTCACCATCACCAACAGTCTGTTCTGGTCCACACACATTGATGCAACAGTCAAGAAAGCCTAAAACGTCTCTCCTTCCTATGGAAGCTCAAGAAATTTGTCATGTCTGCATCGACTCTAACAAACTTCTACGGACGTGCCATAGAGAGCATCCTATCCAGCTGCATCACAGCTTGGTGTGGCAACTGCTCGGCCCAAGATGACAAGAAACTGCAGAGTGTGGTGAACTCAGCCCAACACATCACACAAGCTTGCCACCCCCACATTGATTCTGTCTACACCTCCCGCAGCCTCAGAAAGGCAGACAGCATTATCAGAGACCTCTCCCACCCAGGCTTTGCCTTCTTCCAGACCCTTCTATCAGGCAGAAGATTCAGAACTCTGAAGACCCGCACATCCAGACATAGGAACAGCTTCTTCCCCACAGCTACAAGACTCCTCAACGACTCTCCCTTCGACTGATCTGTTCCCTGTAAGAACACTATCCACAACGTCTATTCTGCTCTTGCCCATGTATTTGCTTTGTTTGGCCCATGTTCCGCATTGTAACCAATCAGTGTTGGTCGATGCACCATTTGTCAATATACTCTGTCAATTATTATTTTTTTGTCGACTATGTACATACTGTGTACATTCCCATTGGCTGCAGAAAAATACTTTTCACTGTATTTCGATACATGTGACAATAAATCAAATCAATCAATAAGTGAATTAACCAATAATTCATGTTTGCTGAAGATCTTTAACTCGACTGTTCCAATGAGTTACACAAACCAGATAAGAGGAAAAGATAAATATATAAAAGGACAATGATCTACCAGTCTACCTAATCCCAAAACCCTGTCCCACCCTGACACACATAGGATGGATAAGGTAAAGATTGGAGAGGATCAAAGAAATGGAGATAAAAGGGAAAAGGTTAGGGATTAATCTTTGTGGCTGCGGTTATAGCTTCTGGGGAATAGATTCATTCTCAAGAGTTTCAGCTCGGCGCAGATCCATCCTTCGATTACAAGATGGTGTTTCACACAAGAGTTCCTGGTCGATGCAATTCTGGCCTTTGGCCACCAGATGAAGCGCTGTCTCCCAGATAAATTACGACATCTTTCTTCCTGAGTAAACACAGATTTTATCCCCTTTGTCTGAACTCTGCACAGAAACTCTGGCCGTACTTTAAGTATGTTCTCAGTTCAAGCTTCAATTTGAGCTCTTCACAGCCCCTGAGACACAGTTGGAATGTAACAGACCTGTGGAAAACAGCTTGCATTCTCTCATTCCAGAGATCTCTTACGCAGGCCTGTTTTCTGTTTGTGTCTTTTAAACAAGAGAGCCTTCACAGGTCGGACTGGCAGCTTCTAAAATCGTCTGGCAGGGTGAACAGGGAGGGGCCGTGCCTTCCAGCTGTGACCTGGCTGAAACCTTCTAAGAACTGAAGACAAAATGAAGCTCTTCATATGACCCGCCTTCCTCCACGGAAGATTCTGAATAGCTCCACCAATCCCAGGCAACAGTAGGAGATGGCTGAAAATTCTACATTCACTGATTGGCTGCTTTCAAAATCTATCAAATCGACATCACAGGTTCTGCGAAGTCTTGGGTTAGTCCATCAGAGCAAGAGTGTTTCAACTCTGCCTAAACTCTGTAGTTTAAACAGAAATCTCAAATGGTGTAGCAATGTTGTAGCAACTAACCAGAAGACTGTAGATCAGGGGTGGGCAAACTACGGCCCGCGGGCCGCATGCGGCCCGACAAAGGTTTTTATGCGGCCCGCCAATGAGGTGCCCGGAATCATAACCGGCATTTTTGAAAAGCCGCCGGGGAAAAGCCGCTGAAGTAAATGCGCTTATTCAATAAGCGCATTTACTTCAGCGGCTTTTCCCCGGCGGCTTTTCAAAAATACCGGTTATGATTCCGGGCACCTCATTGGCGGGCCGCATAAAAACGCGCGTAGTGGGGTGGTTGAGTGGGGCTGTCTCATTGGTCGGTTTAGTTGGGTGTGCGACCAATAGGAGTCCAGGTTACAAACAATAAGCCTTATTATTGTTCTGTTACTTACTGAGTTACTTTGTTTTTCAAATAAATGTGCTTTTTTTTCTTTAAAGACCTTTTATTTTGGCTATTTAAAATATTAATTATTTTACTTAATATACTATGCGGCCCTTTAAAACTGTGAATTTCTGAATGTGGCCCTTGCACGGAAAAGTTTGCCCACCCCTGCTGTAGATGAAAGCAGGCAGCAGGGCGGGGATAAAAAGGGAACACAGGACAAACAAAAGATTTTGCGACAATGTCCTAACTGAATGTAGAAGTTAAAATTGAAAATGACAATGGATCTAAAATCCAGAATCATTCTGGTAGTGCAACAAATTATATTTTCTGATGAGACCCATATTTGCCAATATTCCAACCATTTTTCTTTCCTTAATGTTTCCTGTGTAAGTTGAAGCTACAATTTGAATTATGCACTACTTTACTACTGAGTCTGCCTTAAAGCATCAAACTTTTCAAAGGTCATGCCCCCTATAGATTTTATTTTTAGAGTTGCAAAGGTAAAAATAGGCAGATAAATGAGCTGAAGCCTTCTTGGGAACTGAGTCGACCAGAGGAAATGAACATTTAAAAGCCCAAAACACATGGCATGTTCTGGTTATATCTCAAGTGTGTCTGCAAGTTTTTTGAATTTATTTTCTGTTGTCGGGAACTATTGAACTCTATCTGAAGTTGCCTATGTGGGGTTCAATGGCCACCCCTTCCCACAGTCATGAATACAACAGAGAATCATGGGTTACTGATGGAGATTCCTTGCTTGTTATCGCAATGGAGGAGGAGAAGGGAGAGAGAAATGAGTGTGAATGCATCAAGGAAGGATAAAGCCAACCTGCTCATTAACCCCCAGTTGAGCATTCTCCCATTACAATGCAAAATACGATCTGATAGATGATATTCACAGTATCTCTGACATGAGATGCCATTTACAGCATGAATATAAGCATTCTGACATGAAATGATTGTTTCATATACTGGTTGCGTGGCCTATTTTATCTGCAGCAACTGTAGTCTGACTCAGATAGTTAGTTTAACCTGGTTTATTTACACTATATACATAATGAGTTGCTAGATAGGCATGCTTCTAATGCGTGCAGACTATTGCCACTGCTGTACCGAGTCTCTAGCACATGTCCGTTGATGGTCACTATTATATCATGATCTAAAGCACTCATTACCATAACTATTCTATTAACCCATTATACAACACATTCCTTTTCCAGGAAATTATCAACTTCTTCAATAACGATGTTAAACTATTTTTTAAACATGTTACATTTGTCCTACCACCTGCTCTTCTCAAAGCCACTGGTCACAGGTTAGGTCTTTGTTGTTCCTTTACAAGTCTTCCTGATTCTGTTTTTGCGATCGCTGGGTGGGGTTGCTCGTTTTAATCTGGATCACTTGATAGGTCAGCATTCCATAAACTGAGTAATGTAGCCGTGGCCCTTCATCCCAAATCGTGTGGCAATCGAAGGAATGTGTTCTCTTAGGCGTCAATGAAATCAAGGCTTTCCTGTTGTGCCTAAACATACCTGAAGGAGATAGGGCCAGGTATGAATGTAGATGTTCGTTCTTTGAAGGACCACACCTTCAGATTGACAATCCCAAATCTAAACTCTCTGGCCCAGTCTTAAGGGGACAGGAGTCTTGACCCTATGTTTGGAGTTGTACCAGTACATCTGCTTCTCACGTAGGCCAGTCTGTCACTCATTTGTAGTCAGCCACCATAACATTAGGCTGCAGGTTCCGTGGCAGCAGCAGGCAGCAGGTTCCGTCTTCAGCTGTTGGCCCAAGAGATTTTGACTGATGAAAATCTATGAGTTAAAGATGTAGCTCAGTAGTGTAGGTGGTCTGGTTTCCAGTCAGAATTCTTAGTCATTAATGCCTTGACGGTTTTGATGGCTCTTTGAGTCTCTCCATTCGCTTTGGGTGGAGAGGAGAAATGGTGACATGAGTAATCCCACAGTTGTGGGTCACTTTTCTGAAGTGTTCATTGACAACTTGTGGTCCATTAAATGAGACAATTTCACTTGGGAACCTGTGTGTAGAGAGTATGTTCTGCAGCGCCCTGATTACGGACTTAGCTGTTGTGATGTGTAATCTAACAGTTTCCAACCACCTGGAGTAATAGGCAACATCAATTAGGTATTTTTTGCCTCAGAAATCGAAAAGGTTAAGTTGCTGTTTCTGCCAAGGTTAATCTGGAAAGTGAGATAGAATGGAGGTTCTGTGGGTGGTGACTATTAATTTTGCAAGCGTGGCATGACAAGATAAAATCGTAGGTACCCAGTGTAATGCATGGCCACCACAGATTGCAGTGCATATGCTCTGCATTTTGCAGATGGATTCATGGAACCTATGGAGGATCTCTTTTTGCAACAACTTGGGAATGACCAAGCAGTGGTTGAAAACTTGTAGAGATCATCCATTATTATTGGATGTCTATGTTGTTCATGATATTTTCACAGAAGCTAGTCAGTAGGGTTGTCAATGGACTAACACACTTGGCAAAGTTCTCAGACTTGCACACACTCTATACCCTCCTTCTGTGTTTTGCAAGTATCATGCAGCATTCTCCTGGAAACTGGCAGGGAATTCATTTAGGGTGTTGAGAATTCCTTCATCTCGGAAATTAGAATGAAATACGGTAACAACTTGATTCACCATAGCTCTAGTCGTCTACGATCTGCAACTTCCTTGGCATTGGTAACGCGACAACAGAGGTCTGAACCTTTGAATATGTAGAAGCATTTCAACAATCGCCTGGAATTTAAAAGAGTAATTAATGGTTTGCAGTTGTTCTCTATTTGGAAAGATAAATCTATCAAACAGTTGGAGAATCTCTCTACTGCCATATCACTGCCAATGCTCCCTTTTCTATGGTTGCATACCATTATTCTATTTCTGTCAATGCTGGAGGCAAAGTAGATCGGCTTTTTGTTGCCATTTTTTTGAACTTGAAAGAGTATAGATCTGTTGAGTATGCATCTGCATCCATTGCTGTGGGCAACGTTGGATAGTAATGTGCAAGCACATATGGAGAGGCTTGCCTTGATACATCAAAATGGTTTGGTTTGCTCAATGCCCCTGAACCAGTGATGGCCCTTTTGTAGAAGATCTCTTAATGGTTCTGAAATGGTAGCTAGATCTGGAATAAATATTGGGCATGGTTTGCTTGAATATCTCCGGAACTAATAATGATAATAATAATCTTTATTAGTGTCACAAGTAGGCTTACATTAACACTGCAATGAAGTTTCTGTGGAAGTCCCCTAGTCACCACACTCGGGCGCCTGTTCAGGTACAAAGAGGGAGAATTCAGAATATCCAATTCACCTAACAAGCACGTCTTTCAGGACTTGTGGAAGGAAACCAGAGCAGCCGGAGGAAACCCACGCAGATACGGGGAGAATATGCAGACTCCGCACAGACACCCCAAAAGGGAGGTGGTTAAAATGAAAGCATCCAAATGGCATGATAAACGTTGCCAACTGCTTGGACTTCTGGTCAAGGGGATATTTGCCAAAACACACCATTAACCTTAGGTTTGGTCAAGCGGCTGCTGTTGGCACGTTTTACCATGCTGTAGGATGAATTTTCCTTTGAATGCTTTAATTGTGTGAGGTCAACACAAAGGCTGAGCTGACCATTCGGTATGGGGACTGTTACGAGCCCCACGTACCGGCATTGCATCTGGAAACAATGCAATATGGTATTTGTGATTGAGCTTACTAAACCCCCGGTAGAGCTGTGGGAATTCTTGGCAGAATTCAGTCCTGTTGCCTGGTCGTAGGACGTCTTGTACTATTTGCAGAATGTCCAGTTGCATGCATACATTTCTGCTGAGTAAAGAAATGCTCACTGCAAGAAAATAAATCTTCCAATTTAAAGTGCACTTATACAGTTAATTACTATTTGTAACTCTCGGCGGTATGCTTAATGGCCAATTAATGTGCAAATCCAGCAATTTCTTGCAACTCAGGAAGCGGGAAGGTGAGCTGCCACTTTTGCTAACAGCAAATCATCCAGAAGCCCCTGTCGATTTGCAATTGATGGAATATTTCTTCACTGCCTCAAGCTGCTGGATGATTTACATATTTAATAACAGTTCAGTCCATTAAGTTGGCAGCAAATTCTGGCCCTATGCTGTAATAAAATAGTTTATAACAAATGTTTCATTTTGGCCAAGTTTCCCCTAGTTGGATCAAAAGTCCATTTGAGGGCCGCAAAAGGGCACTGACGTCAATCGATATAGTCATCAGGAGGAATGATTTTGTCCGTCACTGCAAGTTGGTTATAATGAGAATTTTAAATGCATTACTTAAATATATGGGCTTATAAATAAAACTGTGTTTTTCAAGAAGTCAAGTGGCTTAGTAGGCAGTTCAACTGCATTGTGACAGTTTATATTTAGAGGTTCAACTCCAATAGTCTTTTACGACATAGCTCACTGAATGAAGACCGAATAAATAAATGACTAATGAAAATGCACTGTTGGATTTATCAATGAGCTGCAGAAAAGACTGGGGGTGTAGTTCTTCCACCTCGTTACGCTCTTATGAAAGCGAAGCGAGACCAACGAATTGCGTGAGAGACCAAAAACGAGAACTGCGCCAGTCGCCAAACAGTTTGCGACGTAACCGCCTGCTCCCGTAGGCAAAATCGGGACCTCGCTGTAGCGTGGCGCAAAACCAATTATCACCACTAAATCCAATTTCCATACAATTATCGAGAGCCACCCCATTTCCAATGGCCTCTGGTCTAGCTGGTCTAGGGCTGGTTTAGCTCACTCGGCTAAATCGCTGGCTTTTAAAGCAGACCAAGCAGGCCAGCAGCACGGTTCAATTCCCGTACCAGCCTCCCCGGACAGCGCCAGAATGTGGCGACTAGGGGCTTTTCACAGTAACTTCATTGAAGTCTACTCGTGACAATAAGCGATTTTCATTTAATTTTTTCATTTTTCATTCATTGGCCTCCCCACCAAGTGGTCACGTTGGCGTCGATCAGTACTCCTTTGAAAAAATGTGAACCTGGCAGAAGGGCTTCTGTGGGGAGCCGAGGAGGTGAGTAGCCATCTTTGCTCATAGTCTGGACATGCCACCCCATTGCTCGGGAGAGGGTGGGCCGCACGGCTGCGGGTGGAGGACCCTCCACAGGGGTGGGTCATCATGAGAGGGGGGGGGGGTGCAACTGCTCGCGGCACCACCATGCCAACCCCTGGATCATGTCCCTGTCTGTCCTGTGGGTGGGTGGGCCATGTAGCATGCGAGGGTCATTGCCCAGCATTCCAAACACACTTTGATGCCTGGACACTGCCTCAACACTGTGGGAGGCAACGTCACACACGCAGCAGCCAACATCCGAACACCCAGGGGATGGGACATAGGTCTGGGGACATGTCCATGGCAGGAGTGGGTGGGTGCCATGGGATGGGGATGCCTGGAGAGATGGGCCAAAGGATCGGAGTTCAGCCTGCATTGCGGAAGAAAGTAACAAGAGGCATCATACTGGTTGTTCACAAGGGTGTTTAATGTGTAATACAAGTCCCCACTTTCCCGATGGTGCCGCCCCCACCTCCTCCCTGCCGGCCCCACCTCCTCCCCGGTTCCCTCAGTGATCCTCAACATGCTTGGCATTCCCAGCTCTTCCGCTATATCTAAGTGTCTCCCCAAGATGCACACCGAGGTGGAGGCAATCACATCCTTCGATGCACCTGGCGGGCATCCTCTGGGGTCAGAGGACCCCGGTGCAATTGTCGGCGGCACATACACAGCCGTGCCGCCCTGTACCGTGTACTGACTTCGAAACGCAGCCTCATCAGAAGGGTGGAACCCGAGAGAGCTGGTTGTTACCATCGCGGTCCACGGGACGGGTCTGGGTTGGCATCCAGCGCCCCCTCCGCTCGGTCGGCTGCCCCTGCATCATCTGGCTCTGCCAGCCCTTGGAATTCCCCATAGTCTGAACTATTGTGTGGACGCCCTCAGCGATGCTCCTCAGTGACTGGGACAAGCTCCCCAGCGCCTCGGCAATGCCAATCGGAGAGAGGGACATGTCTCGCAGAACCTCATCAAGGTCAACCTGGTACTGGGTGACATCTCCGAGTGAGTCGGACATTCTGCCAAGACCCTCAGTCGTGGCCGCCACTGACTGCAAGGTAGTCTCATGGGAGGCAGGGGAGGGGCTGCCCAAGATGGGCTGACACTTTCGGCTGGAGGACCTGCGGGGAAATGGACATGTGGTCAGTGGGAGGAATGGGTCAATCAGTAACTCAATAACAACTCACGTTTCACAGGTTCTCCGGGTGGAACTTGGTGGTTCCTCACCTCTGTGGCGTCCGTCAACCTCCGCGTGGGTGACCGCCTGTCCTCAGTCACCCAGTCACCTCCAGGGCCCACTCTTCGAAGGAGGTGCGGATTCTTAAGCCTGACACCCCTCCCGACGATTATGGGAGAGCTTTTCCTGAGGAAAGAGGGGCATTGTTAGCCACATAAGTGGCTCACTGTGGTGGAAGGCGGGGTTTCGAGGGAGGTTTGGGAAAGTGGAGGGGGTTGAAGGGGGAGGGGGTGAAGGAAGGAAGGAAGGACTGGGGGCCACATGGGGTGTTGGAGGGGTGGTGCTCCCTTGGGGGGGGGGGGGGGGGGGGGGGGGTTGGGGGCATTGGTGCCTACTCACCCGTGCTGACGATGTAGGTCGTTGAACTTTTTTCACCACTGGAGACAAGTCCACCTGATAACACTCCCCTAGCTCACAGCTCCCGCCACCTCGTCCTAGGCAGCACGGGCTGCCCTATGACTCACTCTCTGGGACTCTCAGGGGAACATGACATACCCCCTGGTCTCCACCGCGTCTTAGCAGCCTCCCCAGGTCAGTATCCCCGAATCTTGGGGCCGGTCTCTTCGGCGCCATTATTGCCAGCTAGCTGGGCAAGTGCAACTTAAGTATTGCTCGACATTGCTAGCGGGGGGCTGGCGATTGCGGTCCCAGGCAATCAGCTGACAATCCTTCATTTGTGGCGAGAAGCCCGTGAGGCTTCATTAAGTGGACCAGTTAATGTTGAATTGCATTGCCGGCTTCACTGGGCCGAGCACCGGGAGGCTCACGGCAAATCCCGCTCGCTACAACATTAGAATTCTTTCTGGAGAATCACACTCACGAATTGATGTATGAGGAGAACAAATTGGCTCAGAAATGGTAAGCCTGAGGAGGCAGAGAACTTGACAGAATGATGAAATATGTACTGACTACAGAGCCAATGAATTATCTATTGCGAGATTAATATTTCAATGAAGGTTAAGGTGCACAGCAAATTTCCTGAAACAAACAACTTCAGGACTGAATTACAAGCATAACAGAGCTCATTTTCACCCTAATACAATTAAACAACAATAGCTGTAGCAGGGATAAAGGTGGCGATACCCAAAGAAATCACAAAAAAATGCACTTTACTGTCTGGTTGTTTTTAAATGTATGTTTTTCCAGTGCCAGTGGTAACAATCTACCAAAGGAGATCAATGGAAGGGCTGGTGTGTTAGACACAGAATAGGCTGAAATCATTTTGATGTTGCATCATCAGGAAATAATGATGAAAATCTGAACTATACCGCATCATCTGAATCTGAACCACACTGAATCATCAGATTCTAAACAGACTGCATCATCATAGATTAAACCATACTGCTACTTCACAATTCAATGCATCATCTATCGTTACAGAATAAAATCAAATTGCATGATCAGAATCAAAAACCATACTATATCATTATCTATAATCATATTGTATCATTAGGACATACACCAGATTGCATCCATCAGAACTTAAACCATATTTTGCCATCATAGTCTAAACTACACTATCTTTTCTCAATCTAATGCAGTATCCATCACATGTGTGAGGAACATCTTTTGAATCATTGTTTGAAACCCTTGTTTCCCTTTTTAATTTCTGTCTCGCTGACTGCTATAAAATAGCAGACTTGGTTTTAAACTGCAGACTTTGGTTTTAAACGAAACTACCCCTGGTCTAATGTGTTATTTGAACTGTCCCAAGCATCCCACTCGGTCCAGTGTGCTATTTAGAATGGTCCAGTGATGTCCTTTTGATGGACTTGGTTAGCAGCCAATATAAACTCTTCTGGAATTCCGGGACTTATTCAGTTCTCAATTTTGATTGGTATAACGCTGCAGAGGTTTCTGGGGAGAAGCGAGATCCAGCAGCTTATGAATGCAGTCTCAGGATGGGTCAGTTTAAAATTTGGTTGTATTCCCCTTCTGATACGTCCCCCCCACTTCTGGGTCCAACTCTTCCCCCCTTCTGGCACTGAGGCCTTGCTCTGTTCCATTGCTTCTTCAGCCCCTAAGCTCTCAGCATATGGCACGGTGCATTGGCCCCTTCTGAAGCTGGTGCCTATGCCTGCCCCCAACCCCCGCCTGTTGCCCCCCTCTCCACCAGTTTCCCCCACCCCCCTCCTCTGCCTATAAACTCCGTATGCCGGTAAACCACCCAACCCGAGCAGCTTTGCCAGCTAAACTCATCCCCCACCGCCTGAGCAACCTTGCCATTTGGCCTCCCTCACCTCTTGGCCAGTCATCATGACCCCCCTCCCAATCTTTCGGCCAGTCGACACTACACACCCATCCACACCTAACCCGAGGATATTTGCTGGTTCACACCTCACCAACCTGAGGCCCTTTGCCAGTTGTCCCCCGCGATTTCCCTCGCTCACCTCGTAGGCAGTGATTGCTTGTGACGAGCTGCATGCTCATAAGTAAACTCTCCTCGGTGATGAGCTCGCATGGTTTCCGCCTTTAAAAAACTGTCGCAAATGGCCCCGCTGTGATGTCATACCACCATGGGGAACTTATTTCTGGGGGCAGGCCTAATAATGAGAAGCAAACGTGTTACATCACTGGCGGGGGCAGGGGGGACAATCTAAACTGGACTCCCCCCTCCCTCCCCAGTGTTAAATGTGATTTGTGCCTCTCAATATTTTGCTCTCCTGTTATCATTCATGCCGATGTGAACAGGAATGCAAAATTCCAGCTATCTTCAAAGATAGTTCTAGTGGTTAATAAAAACTTACACTTAACCTACCTCAGACTATGAGGACTTCATTAAAACATCTTGAGATATAACCAACGCCCTGCAACAATTTCTGAAAGCAGGACTATTCTAAAGCAGCCAAGAACCATTCCATCAGTCTACTCTCAATCATCAGCAAAGTGAAAGAAGGTGTCGTCAACAGTGCGAAGAAGCAGTACCTAGTAGCATTAAAAGCCCGAGTAAAATTGAAGTCAAGGGAAATCAAGGAAAAAGTTCTCCACTGGTTAGAGTCATACTGATGTAAGGGTCCTTCCTGTTTGTTCCTGTTTATTCCTTTATTTCCCCTTTCTTTTATTTTGCAGTTGCATTTTTGTTTGAAGGATGTTGTAACACTGAGGACACTGCTTTGTTGTTGGAGACCGATCATCTTAGCCCTGGTGGCAGAGACTGTTTATCAAGAAAAGCTTCGACTGCTCATAACAAAAGCTGATATTGCTCTGCAATCTTCGAAGAAAGTGTTATAAACTTACACTGGAGAAGTTGTTCCATTGGACAGATGGCAGATTTGTCCAAGCACATAGTCAAAGGAAATTATCTGGCACTAATGGGAAGCCATGATGTGGAGATGCTGGCATTGGACTGGGGTGAGCACAGTAAGAAGTCTTGCAACACCAGGTTAAAGTCCAACATGTTCGTTTCAAACACTAGCTTTCGGAGCACTGCTCCTTCCTCAGGTGAATGAAGAGGTATGTTCCAGAAACATATATATTGGCAAAATCAAAGATGCCAGACAATGCTTAGAATGCGAGCATTTGCAGGTAATTCAGTCTTTACAGATCCAGAGATAGGGGTAACCCCAGGTTAAAGAGGTGTGAATTGTCTCAAGCCAGGACAGTTGGTTGGATTTCGCAAGCCCAGGCCAGATGGTGGGGAGTGGATGTAATGCGACATGAATCCCCAGCCCCAGTTGAGGCTGCACTCCAGTGTGCGGAACTTGGCTATAAGTTTCTGCTCAGCAATTCTGCGTTGTCGCGCGTCCTGAAGGCCGCCTTGGAGAACGCTTACCCGGAGATCAGAGGCTGAACGCCCTTGACTGCTGAAGTGTTCCCCGACTGGAAGGGAACATTCCTGCCTGGTGATTGTCGCGCGATGTCCGTTCATTCATTGTCGCAGCATCTGCATGGTCTCGCCAATGTACCACGCTTCGGGACATCCTTTCCTGCAGCGTATGAGGTGGACAACGTTGGCCGAGTCGCACGAGTATGTACTGCGTACCTGGTGGGTGGTGTTTTCACGTGTAATGGTGGTATCCATGTCGATGATCTGGCACATCACTGACAGCGAGCAGAATGCAGAGGTGCGCATTGCTCTTTTCTGCACACACATGCACAATCAATTATCGTCAGTCAAACCTGTTATTCCACTCTATGCATGCAGCGCTGGGCTCACCTATAATACTCTCTTATAGTTATTGCTCAGCGCATGCAAGTGGGCAAACTCATTCTAGCCTGCATTGTTTTTAAATAATCAGTATCGGCAGCTAATATTTTTTAAGTGGACATCCCTTGCTTCAAAGCAGTAGTCTGATCATACATTTTGTCATCTGAGAGTCAGTGTATCGAATTAAATTTGTGGTGCACACCAATAATTTTCAATAGATTAGTTAAAATTCAGATTAACATTGCACATTTTTAGTCAATGATCCTACATTTATGAGGATGCAAAATAAACAGTGGGTAGCACTGTTGCTTCACAGCTCCAAGGTCCCAGGTTCGATTACTAGCTTCGGTCACTCTGTGTGGAATCTGCACGTTCTCCATGTGTCTACGTGGGTTTCCTCCGGGTGCTCCGGTTTCCTCCCACAAGTCCCGAAAGATGTGCTGTCAGGTGAAATAGAAATTCTGAATTCTCCCCAGGTACCCAAACAGGTGCTGGAATGTGGCGACTAGGGGCTTTTCACAGTAACTTTATTGCAGTGCAAATATAAGCTTACTTGTGACAATAACGGTTATTATTATTACATGGACTCTTCCTACTCCCCTTACCAAATAGTTTGTTGATAAGCAGTTTGTGTGGAAACATTTTCCACTTTCAGAAAGTAGATAGCACTGCTGTAACTGCAGGACAGGTGAAGAAGCATACCCAAAGTGATTCAGTACTGTTAGAGGTTCTCGACTGTGAGATCAAGGATCCCGAGCAAAATTGGGCAATAAGACATTGAATGAATATTTTGTGCCTGCTTTCACAATAGAAGATACAAGTCATGTACCAGAAAATGGAGGGTAACCTGGGGGCTAAGATGTCTGAGGAAATTAAAGTAATTAATAGCAAAAGAAAAAAGCGTTGGAGAAACTTTAAGGGACCAAAATCCGAAAAATCTCCAGGAATTGGCAACTTACATTCCAGGGTTCTAAAAGAGATAGCTCCAGAGATAGAACATAGAACAGTACAGCACAGAACAGGCCCTTCGGCCCTCAATGTTGTGCCGAGCCATGATCACCCTACTCAAACCCACGTATCCACCCTATACCTGTAACCCAACAACCCCCCCTTAACCTTACTTTTATTAGGACACTACGGGCAATTTAGCATGGCCAATCCACCTAACCCGCACATCTTTGGACTGTGGGAGGAAACCGGAGCACCCGGAGGAAACCCACGCACACAGGGGGAGGACGTGCAGACTCCACACAGACAGTGACCCAGCCGGGAATCGAACCTGGGACCCTGGAGCTGTGAAGCATTTATGCTAACCACCATGCTACCCTGCTGCCCTGATGTTGTGGTTATAATTTTCCAACATTTCCTAGATTCTAGAATGGTCCCATTGGATTGAAATTTAACAACGGCAACACTGCTACTGAAGAAAGGAGCGATAGAGAAGACAAGACCAGTTTGCTTGACATCAGCCATCAGGTATGTGCTCAAGTCTATTATTAAGGAAGTCTTAACAAGGAACCGAGAAAATCACTGAATGATCAGACAAAGACGACATGGTTTTAAAAATGGGAAATTGTGTTGGACAGATTTATTAGTTTTTTTTTGGATACAATTAGTCGGGTAGATAAAGGGGGAACAATAGATGTAGTATACTTGGATTTCCAAAAAGGCCGCATTAGGTGGCGCACAAAAGGTTAATACGGAAGATAAGGCGATGAATGGTGCATTTTCAAGTTGGTAAGCTGTAACTAGTGGAGTGCTTTAAGTATCAGTGCTGGGACCTCACCTACTTATAATCCATATCAATGATTTAGATAAAGAGCCTGAAAGTAAAGTAAAATGGGAATGTAGAACATAGAACATACAGTGCAGAAGGAGGCTATTCGGCCCATTGAGTCTGCACCGACCACTTAAGCCCTCACTTCCACCCTATCTCCGTAACCCAATAACCCCTCCTAACCGTTTTGGTCACTAAGGACAATTTATCATGCCCAATCCACCTAACCTGCACGTCTTTGGACTGTGGGAGGAAACGGGAGCACCCGGAGGAAACTCACACAGACGCGGGGAGAACGTGTAAGCTGTGAGTAGTAGATAAGAAGGTTGCAAAGAGATATAGATAGGCTAATTAAGTGGGCAGCAAGATGGCAGGTGGAGTAAGAATAGAAAAGTAGAATATTTTTTGGAAGGAAAAAGTTCTTCACTTCAAAGAGTTGTGTACCTTTGGAATTCTCTACCCTATAAGGTTCTAAATGCTTCAGCGTTGAATATATTTAAGGCTGAGACATACTTAATAATAATAATCTTTATTGTCACAAGTAGGCTCACATTAACACATTTTGTCTCTCTGAGAATCAAGGGATATAGGCAGGAAAGTGCAATTGAAGACAAACATCAAATAATTGGCTGGTTTGGCACAAGGCTAAATAGCTGGCTTTTAAAGCAGATCATAGCAGGCCAGCAGCGCGGGTTCAATTCCCGTACCAGCCTCCCCAAACAGGCGCCAGAATGTGGCGACTAGGGACTTTTCACAGTAACTTCATTTGAAGCCTACTTGTGACAATAGAACATAGAACAGTACAGCACAGAACAGGCCCTTCGGCCCTCGATGTTGTGCCGAGCAATGATCACCCTACTCAAACCCACGGATCCACCCTATACCCGTAACCCAACAAACCCCCCCCATTAACCTTATTTTTTTTAGGACACTAAGGGCAATTTAGCATGGCCAATCCACCTAACCCGCACATCTTTGGACTGTGGGAGGAAACCGGAGCACCCGGAGGAAACCCACGCACACACGGGGAGGACGTGCAGACTCCGCACAGACAGTGACCCAGCCGGGAACCAAACCTGGGACCCTGGAGCTGTGAAGCATTTATGCTAACCACCATGCTACCGTGCTGCCCTTTAATAAGTTATTTTCATTTCATTTCTCCACTGATAGGGTCACACCTACTAAAAAGGAAGATAATGTTAATTGTTGGAGGCCAATCTTCTCAGCTTTAAGATATTGATGCAGGAGTACCTCAAAGCAGCGTCTTAGGCCCAACCATTATCATTGGGGTTATCGTTGACCAGAAACTTAACTGGAAATCACTTCTTGACTGCACAACACCTGTCCACCATCTATGAGGTACAAGTCAGGATGTCATGGAATAATATCCACTGATCTGGATCCATGCAGCTCCAACAACATTCGAGGAGCATGGCGCCATTCAAGACAAAGGTTGATCAGAACCCACAAGTCATACGCCATCTTGACTTGGAACTAAATTGTTAATTCCTTCATTGTCACTGTCTACCTAGCAGCATTGTGGGTGTACCTTCACCAGATGGAGTGGGAAACAAATGTTGGCGTTGCCAGCAATTCTAACATCTAATGAAACAATTTAGAAAAAACAGACCATGCTAGTTTTTATGCTCCACATGAGCCTCCTTCCATACTTTCACATTTAACTCTATCAGCCTAACTCTCTATTCACTTCTCCTTAAAATGTTGTCTAGCCTCCCCTTTTTGCATCTATTACATTTATCCCACATTTACACCATATTTTGAGGAAAAGAAGTTTTTTCTAAATTCCTGACTGCATTTCTTGGTGACCACCCTCCAATGATTGTCTCTAATTATGCTGTTTAGCACAAGTGGAAACATTCTTTCCGTATCCTCTCTATCTAAACCTTTCATAGTTTTAAATAGCTCCAGAATGTCAATCCTCAACTTTTATTAAAGGAAAAAAGAGACTCAGTCTGTTCATTGTTTTTTGATTGTATGCTATCACATGCCTGGTATCATTCATGAAAATTACCTCCGCAATGTCAACAGTACTTCTATGTCATTTCTATAATATAACAACCAGAAATGCACGCAGTTCTTTAAGTGTGGCCTAAACGAGATTTGATTCAACTTTAGCATAACGTCCCTATTTTTCAATACTGACCCTCTAGAAATAACTGCCAGTGATTATATTTTTTATGGCTTTTCTAACATATGATGTAATCTTTAGTGATTGTTGTACTTGTGCCCCGCGATCCCTTGTCATCTACCCACAACCAGACTTGCACCTTTTGAGCAATAAGTGATCGCCCTAGTCTTCCTGTCAAAACTTGCTGCGTCACATTTATCTGTGTTGAATTTCATTTTCCAATTCTAAAACCTGACAAACTTTAGAAAGAAATTCTGGAAATGAATCTGTTCAACAATGTTTTTTTCTCATAGTCTGATTTTATTCCAGCTGGTTGGAAATAGTAAAGAACAAATCTAGTCAGAAACCATAATTTATAGGGTTAAAACAGACATTCTCATTCTATCATAGTTAATATAACATATATTTTCTTTCATCCGTTTGTGCTTCCCGACAAGTGAACCTTGATTTTTGTAACATTTTCGAGTCAATTTATTGATCACCAATTACAAAGGCCACGTTTATAATTGTATCTGCTGATGTAAACTTATCACCTTGTAAATACACAATCTACCCATGGTGAATCACTGGTTTATATTAACCCAGAACCTATGTAAAGTATGTTCTGAAATTTTTTTCTTGGCTTATCAGGGACTGAAATATTAAATTTTTCAAAATAATGTTTTCAAAAAGATTTTGCCTCGCAAAACAATTAAACTTATCCATTGAACTTTCCTTTATGCCCGCATTTGCTGACTTATTTTTTTACTTGAAGACATCAGCAACTCTCAAAATCTTGAATGACATACTTTTCCCCAGATCAATAACTTTGTGAGGTAAATGGAGATAGTGCAGTCTGAGTATGTGTATGTGCAGTGCATCTAATTTTATGGGTACCGTTCAGTAGGTGAATGGTGGAATAGATGGATTTTAGCTGTTCCTGCTCGGTTGTTTGCCAAAATAGTTTGAAAAAAAACAAGTAGTCAGATTTCAAAAACATTCTCTTAAATTTAACATTTGGGCATACATTGTTTGAAAAAAGTTGTGTCTAATTTGTTGAACAGAGAAGCAGTTTGTACACGTGTGCATGTGACATTCAAAGCAAAAAAAATGCTAACCTCTGCCTCCTACTGCACAACTAAAATTGCAAATGAATCAGAATATAATTGACAGAATATAATCTCATCAATTTGCCGAGGATAGATGTTTTCAGCTCCAAGATGGAGCATGGATTTAAGCCAAGAATTCTAATGACAGTTATCTGAGCATCTACCAAAACCGCAAAGGTTGTTTCATATACTTTTGTTGTGAGACCCTGGCTGCTGTGTCCCTGTAGGTAAATTATAAGCGCCAATATCCTTGTAAATCACACCACATAGGCTGGAGGTGGACTCCTCCACTTTCAGCCATGGTATTGAAATTGTTGGCAGACCTTCCAATAAATCATATAACGACTTTTGTGAAGCAGCTTCAGCCCATTTGGCCTGCGATTTCCTCATTTCTCAGTCCATTGTGTGCCGATGAGATTAATGGCAGGCATGTGGGGAGAATTTGTCAGGAGGCCAAAAAATTGGTTTCACGCCGGTGTGAAATTACAGCAGGATCTTCCAATGCTGCCCGCCACGGTGGTTTGGGATCCTGTTGGAGGTCAGCGTGAAACAGATTGGGAGTTAGATGAAGGTCCAATTCGGAATTTTTACCCCCATGCCTGCTTATCCATGATGCCAGCAGGCAAACGCGCTGGTCTCGGACATAACTGGACCAACTGGCATGCAAAAGTCGGAGCTTATCTGAAGAAGGCCTGCGGCTGCCTCCGGAGTTCGGAATAGAAGCCTCCAGTTACCATGGAACATTGCATGCAACACTAGGTGGTGGAAATGTCTATCAGGTGTTTCTTCCAGCTTCCGTGTCTTCGCGGAAATCCATCTTCCAGCCTCAGTGTTCCTGGAGGTCCAACTTCTTTCTTCAGAGGTCCATTTTCTTTCTTCAATGATGGTCAGTGATGTCAGGCACCTTTTCAATTGGGCACCCCAGGTATGACAGCAGGTTGCATGTCATCAAACCCGCCCTGTCACAGGAGATGGTGCAAAACCCCCAGATGCATAGTTAATTACGCCGGGGTGAAAGATATGGCAATGTTTCCGGTCACCTTCCGCAGGGGGAAATACTCCCTGTCCCTAACCCTCCAAGGGTCTTAGTCCCAGAGGGGAGAAGTCTGCCCCACATCTCTGTTATTTTCCTCCGAATTGTAACGGTCTTTGCTCTGGCGGCTACACATCAGTGCTCCATTTTCTCCATTTACAGACTCCTCTAGCTCACTCCCTAACCCAACTGTGATGCAATTTTCTGCACTGGTGCTTGGCAGTGATGTAATGTGTGATGGTGCTATCTCAGAAAGATTTCCTCATCTGAATTATCTTCTTCAAGGAAGCTGTGATTGTGCACATGGATTTGGAGGAAAGAGAGAAAAGACGAGAGTTAGTGAGGTACAGAGAGGCTGGACTGAGGGAGATGATAGCCATCACATAGCAGCTTGATACAGTCGCATTGAATGATTGTAAGATTTATCGTGATTCATCAAGAAGTGCAAGTAGCAACCAGAAGATTTGATCACAAAACTCTTCAGCTGGAAATCTCATATTCTGACAACTTTAGAGGAGACACAGATTTCCAATGCATGCTGTTTCAGGTGTGACAGCACCATGAGCTGGGTCATCCTCCCCAGTCGAATGCCTCTTCTGCTGCAGTGAACTTTTGTTCTACGGAGCGAC
The DNA here is from genome assembly GCF_902713615.1 of Scyliorhinus canicula. Classification (NCBI taxonomy): domain Eukaryota; kingdom Metazoa; phylum Chordata; class Chondrichthyes; order Carcharhiniformes; family Scyliorhinidae; genus Scyliorhinus; species Scyliorhinus canicula. Next base: position 172,133,199 of record NC_052146.1, read on the forward strand.
AGGGAAAGGGTTATGAACAGTCTCCTGGAAAAAGGAGAGTGATGTGTGGAACTATGGCTTGATGCGCAGACACTAAAAGGGAGAAGGAGAAAGAAGTAATCAAGATGCGGAAGAGTCAAATTGAAAGCTGGATGTGGAATGTAATGAGGAAGTGATGAGAAAGGTGGCTAGCGTCAAAAAGTTGCCAAGTGAGAAGATATTTGTTCCAATAATTGCTGAGTTGGAAACAAAACAATGATTATGTATTTACAATAAGAAAATAAAATGGTGAGTGAATGATATATTAGAAAAAATGGAATTGTGGTGGAGGAGGAGGAAGATCTTACAAAGCACTGTTGAAAAATGAAGAGTTACACTCATCCTTATTACTGTTGAGAAATCATATAAGCAGTTCCTGCACTGACCACATGTATTGGGCGATGTTATTAGAGCCAGAAATCTGAGCAATGCTTCTCCATATCTGGTGGGTTCAATGTTTCTGGATCCTCATGCCACTGGCTTGAAAGAGAACTTTATTCTTCACATTAACCTTTTTGAGCAGGACCTCAGGGAAGTCTCAGAGAACCGAAGAGGTATGTGGGAGAAGTGCGGGGGGGAGGGGGGGGGTGGGGGGGTGTTTGTCTGTGACTAATGTATGAGCAATTTGCTTTACCAGCAAAGAAACTGCAATAACTAGCCAAAACAGGCGAATTCCTGCACAAATGGCCCTGTCAAGAAATTGGGGTAGAGGGGTGGGGCAGGGGTTGGATGGGAGGGAGAATAGTGGTGGTTGGGACAGCGTTTCATGATGTTTCAGTGGATAGGATAGAAACAATGCCTTTGCAATTTTAATGTGCCATACGAGTTAAGATACCTCAGGCTAGCTTTCTAAGGAATTGAGAAAACCTTTCCGCGCAATGGTTAGGATCTGGAATGCACTGCCTGAGGGTGTGGTGGAGGCAGGGTGTATCAAGGTTATCAAAAGAGTCTGGATCCTTAACAGAAAAGTATCAATATTGCAAGGCTACAGAGAAAATGCTGGGTATTGGCACTGGTAAATTGCTTCCTCATCAGACTGTATGAAATAGGAACAGGAGTCGGCTGTTCAGCCCCTCGAGCCGGCTCCATCATTAAATAGGATTTGGATTTGTTTTATTGTCACGTGCATCGAGTTACAGTGAGAAGTATTGTTCTGTGTACAGATCCAGTCCAGACAAATCGTTCCATACACATAGGACATACATAAATGCACAATGTATATACATAGACACATGCATCGGCTGAAGCATACTGGAGTGCAGTTGTACTCAGTAGAGAAGATGTGTAGAGAGATCAGATCTGTCCATAAGAGGGTCATTCAGGAGTCTGGTAACAGCGGGGAAGAAACTGTTTTTAAATCTGTTAGTGCGTGTTCTCAGACTTTTTATCTCCTACCCAATGGAAGAAGTTGGAAGAGTGAATAACCCTGGTTGGCGCGGTCTTTGATTATGCTGCCCACTTTCCCAAGGCAGTGTAAGGTATAGACAGAGACAATGGATGGTCTGAGCTATGTTCACGATTCTCTGAAGTCTCTTATGGTCCTGGGCCGAGCAGTTGCCATACCAGGCTGTGATACCGCCAGAGAGGATGCTTTCGATGGTGCACCTGTAAAAATTGGTAAGAGTCAGTATGGACATGCCGAATTTCCTTACGTTTCCTGAGAAAGTATAGGCGCTGTTGTACTTTCTTGGTCATAATTTCGATGTGGGTAGACCAGGACATATTGTTAGTGATGTGCACACCTAGGGATTTAAAGCTGTCAACCATTTTCACTTCTTTGCTTCCTGAAGTCAATGGCCAACTCTTTAGTTTTGCTGACGTTGAGGGTGAGATTGCTGTCGTTACACCACTCCACTAGGTTCCTCCCTCCTGTATTCTGACTCATTGATGTTCGAGATCCAACCAACAACGGCCTTGTCATCAACAAACTTGTAGATGGTGTTGGATCCAAATTATGCCATACAGTCCCATGTATAGGGCAGCACGGTAGCATAGTGGTTAGCACAGTTGCTTCCGAGCTCCAAGGTCCCAGGTTCGATTCCTGGCTTGGGTCACTGTCTGTGTGGAGTCTGCACATTCTCCCAGTGTGCGCGTGGGTTTCCTCCGGGTGCCCTGGTTTCCTCCCACAGTCCAAAGATGTGCAGGTTAGGTGGATTGGCCATTCTAAATTGTCCTTAGTATCCAAAATGGTTAGGTTGGGTTACGGGCATAAAGGGGGTAGGGTGGAGGCGTGGGGCTTAAGTAGGGTGCCCTTTCCAAGGGCCGTGCAGACTTGATGGGCTGAATGGCCTCCTTCTGCACTGTAAATTCTATGATAATTCTATGATATTTCTATGATGTAGGGAGTACAGTAGGGGACTATGTATGCAGCCTTGCGGGGCCCTGGTATCCTGGAGGAGGTTGTTTATCCTTACTGATTGTGGTCTATGGGTCAGGAAGTCGAGGATCCAGTTGCGGAGGGATGAGCCAAGTCCCAGATTTTGGAGCTTTGATATGGGTTTGGCTGGGATTATGATGTTGAGGGCGAGCTGAAGTCAATAAATACGAGTCTGATGTAGGAGTCCTTATTGTCAAGGTGCTCTAGGGATGGTATAAGGCCAGGGAGACGGCATCTGCTGTGGACCGGTTATGGTGGTATGTGAATTACAGTGGATTATGGCATTCTGGGAGTATGGAATTGATTTGCCTCATGACCAACTACACAAGGCACTTCATAATGATCGATGTCAAGGCCAAGGATCATGGCTAATCTCAAGTCCACTTTCCCCATAACGCCGGATTTCATTACTGATCAAGAGTGTATCTATTGCAGCCTTAAATATACACAAGGGCTTTGCCCCCACAGCTCTCAGTGGCAAGTGTTCCAAAGACTCACAACCCTCTGAGAGAAGAACTTCCTCCCAGTCTCAGTTTTAAATTTTTAAAAATGTCTTTATTCTAAGACATTGCGCTCTGGACCTAGATTCTCCCGTGAGAGGAAACATCCTCTCAGCATTTACTCTGTCAAACCCCTTAAGAATCCTATATGTTTCAATCAGATCACCTCTCATTCTTCTGAAGTAAAGTCCCAACTGATGCGACCATCAATTTACGCAAAACAGAGAGTGGATGTAAACAGTGGCTTTAATCGACTAGAACAGTGCCTGCTTGCGACTGCTCTGTTAGTGAGAGCTGCCTACAGGGCTACTGCTCTTTATACCTCCCCTCAAGGGGCGGAGCCAGGGGCAGAGCCCAAAAAGGCTCCAGCGTGATACAGTGACATACATGGTGAATGGTTAATGCAATACGTTCACCACATTCACCCCCTGTTTAAAAAATAGAAGTCCGGCGGGGGTGAAGGGTTCAGAGCTTCAGCCTGTCCGGCGCCCGGATCGTACACTGTGATCGCCGAAGCTCTGGTATCGCAGCTGGCCCCGGTGTCGAACGCATCCGTGCAGGCATGGGAAGTGAAGTCCCGATTGCGGGCACAGACGCGGACTCCAAGAACGTGTCTGCTGGAGCTTCATTCCTGTGGGTCGGTGAAGGGGGAATGGAGGGCGGGTGCCATGTAGGGGTGTGGGCGCTGGTCAGCATAGGTTGGGTGGGGTAAGTTGGGGTGGCGGTGGTAGTGGAACCTGCGGGTGCCAGGTCCTTGAGGGAAACTGTATCCTGTCAGCCGTCGGGGTGTTCTATGTATGCATACTGGGGGGGTGGTGTGAAGGAGCTGGACCCTCTCGACTAGGGAGGTCGCATTATGGCTCCTGACGTGTTTGATGAGTCGGACGGGCCCCGGTGTCTTCAGCCAAGACGGAAGCGAGACCCCTGAGGTGGTTTTCCTTGGGAAAACAATCAGGCGGTCATGAGGGGTCTGGTTTGTGGCCGTGCAAAGGAGGGACCTAATAAAGTGGAGTGCATCGGGGAGGACCTCCTGCCAGTGGGAAACTGGGAGATTCCTAGACCGTAGGACCAGGAGGACGGTCTTCCAGACCGTCGCGTTCTCCCTCTCTACCTGCCCGTTTCCTCGGGGGTTATAACTGGTAGTCCTGCTCGAGGTGATGCCCTTACCGAGCAGGTACTGACGCAGTTCGTCGCTCATGAACGACGAGCCCCGGTCACTGTGAACGTACGTGGGGAAACCGAACAGGGTGAAGACACTATGTAGGGCTTTAATGACAGTGGCCGCGATCATGTCGGGGCAGGGGATTGCAAAGGGGAAGCAGGAGAATTTGTCAATGATGTTGAGGAAATGTGTGTTGCGGTTGGTGGAGGAGAGGGGCCCTTTGAAATCAATACTGAGACGCTCAAAGGGCCGGGTTGCCTTCACCAGGTGAGCCTTACTCGGTCGACAGAAGTGCGGCTTATGCTCCGCGCAGATTGGACAGTCCCTGGTCATGGCTCTGACCTCCTCGGTGGAGTAGGGCAGGTTGCGGGCCTTGATGTAGTGGAGAAGCCGGGTGACCCCCGGGTGGCAGAGGTCATCATGGATGGCCCGGAGTCGGTCATCTTGCGCGCTGGCGCACGTGCCGCGGGACAGGGCATCTGGGGGCTCGTTGAGCTTCCCAGGACGATATACTATATCGTAATTATAGGTGGAAAGTTCGATCCTCCACCTCAAGATCTTATCATTCTTGATCTTGCCCCGCTGCGTATTATCAAACATGAAGGCTACCAAACATTGGAAGGCTACCAAACGTTGGTCGGTAACGAGAGTAAACTTCCTACCAGCGAGGTAGTGCCTCCAATGCATACAGCTTCCACGATGGCGTGGGCTTCTTTTTCGACCGAGGAGTGTAGAATTTCGGAGGCTTTGAGGGTATGTGAAAAAAATACTACTGGCCTGCCCCCGTGGTTAAGGGTAGCAGTGAGGGCGACCTCTGATGCGTCGCTCTCCACCTGGAAGGGGACGGACTCATCCACCGCACGCATCACGGCTTTGGCAATATCTGCCTTGATGCAGCTGAAGGCCTGGCGGGCCTCGGCCGCCAGTGGGAAGATGGTGGCCTTGATTAATGGGCGGGCTTTGTCCGCGTAGTTGGGGACCCACTGGGCGTAATAGGAAAAGAATCCGAGGCACCTTTTCAGGGCCTTGGGGCAGTGGGGGAGGGGAAGTTGCAGGAGGGGGCGCATAAGGTCGGGGTCGGGTCCTAGAGCTCAGTTTTCCACGCCGTAGCCGAGGATGGCGATTCTGGTTGTACGGAAAACGCATTTTGCCTTGTTATAAGTGAGGTTAACGGTTTGGGCGGTTTGGAGAAATCTCTGGAGGTTGGTGTTGTGGTCCTGTTGATCATGGCCGCAGATGGTGACGTTGTCCAAGTACGGAAATGTGGCCCACAGCCCGTTCTGGTCCACCATTCGGTCCATCGTTCTTTGGAAGATCAAGACCCCGTTTGTGACGCCGAAGGGGACCTGCAGGAAGTGGAAAAGGCAGCCGTCTGCCTCAAAGGCCGTGTAGTGGCGGTCCTCCGGGCGGATTGAGATATGGTGGTACGCAGACTTCAGATCCACCGTGGAGAACACCTGGTAGTGTGCGATCTGGTTAACCATGTCTGCGATCCGGGGAACGGGGTACGCATCGTGGTGCGTGTACCGGTTTATGGTTTGGCTGTAATCTACAACCATCAGGTTCTTTTCCCCGGTCCTGACGACCACCACCTGAGCACTTCAGGGGCTATTACTGGCCTCGATGATTCCCTCCCGCAAGAGTCGCTGGACCTCGGACCAGATGAAAGTCCTGTCCTGGATGCTGTACCGCCTGCTTCTGGTGGCGACTGGCTTACAGTCGACGATGAGATTTGCGAAGAGCGAGGGAGGGTCGACCTTTCGGGTCACGAGGCTACATACAGTGAGTGGGGGTAGGGGCCCGCCGAACTTCAGAGTTAGACTTCTGAGGTTACACTGGAAGTCCAGTCCCAACAGGAGAGGAGCGCAGAGGTTGGGGAGTATATATAACTCGAAATCAGCGTACTTGGTATCCTGTATTGTGAGGGTTACCGTAGTGCACCCCCGGATCTGCACCGAGTGCGACCAAGAAGCGAGGGAGATGGTCTGATGTGCAGGGAAGATTGGGAGCGAGCAGCGCCTTACCATGTCTGGATGAATGAAGCTCTCCGTGCTCCCGGAGTCGAACAGGCAAGGCGTCTCGTGTCCATTTACCAGGACGGCCATCATGGAGCTCCGGACGTGTTTGGGTCGCGACTGACCGCGCTAAGTTGCGGGTAGCCGGCGTGGCCGGAGGTGCTGGGGTGGTCCCAAGATGGCTGCCCCCGTCGGTCACACGTGTCGTGCGGCGTTGCAGATGGCAGCCAAGATGGCGGCCCCCGTCGGTCGCATGTGTCGGGCGGAAGATAGCATCCAAGATGGGCCCCCATGAGTCACACGTGGCGGGCCGCGTGGGCAAGGATGGCCAAGATGGCGACCCCCTTTGAATCGCACACGTTGTGCGGGCTTAAAGACGGCTGCCCCCACGGACAACACGAAGCTGATGACAGGTCCAGGGGGATGCGGAGCCGGCAGGCAAGCTGTCACACTGCGTGGTCTGCGGGCCTGTGAGTCTGAGAGCAGGGGCTGCGATTTTGAGGATTTGGATCTGGCCAGGCAAACTTTAGCGAAATGTCCCTTCTTTCTGCAGTCGCTGCAGTTCCAAGCCGGGCAACGCTGCCTGGGGTCCTGATGCTGGCCGCAGAAATAGCAAGGTAGCCCCCCCCCCCCCCCCCCCCCCCCCCCCCCGTGTTGGGCGGGCAGCCGCGCAGCACAGGCCTGGGATACTCTCTGGTTGGGATCCACGAGGGGGTCTCGTAATCAGACGGGAACGTGTTGAGTCTTTGGAACACTACTTCTAGGGAGGAGGCTAGATTTACCGTCTTTTCCAGGTCGAGGGCACCTTTCTCGAGTAGGCGCTGTCTCACGTAGTTGGACCCGACTCCAGCCACGTAGGTGTCCCGTTCGAGAGGTCCATATGTTGAGCGGCCGTAACGGCCTGGTAGTTGCAACTTCGCGCATGGACTTTGAGGTCGAGTAGGTACTCCTCCAGCGATTCCCCGGGGCGTTGGCGGCGAGTAGTGAGGAGATGCCGCGCATACACCTCGTTCACTGGCCTTGTGTATAGGCGCTTCAGCATCGCGAGGGCGTCTGTGTAGGTGGAGGCTTCCTCGATTTGTACAGAGATTCGATGGCTCACCCGGGCGTGGAGGAGGCTCAGCTTCTGGTCGTCGGAGACGGAAGGCCAGGAGGAGGTGGTGAGGTAGGCCTCCAAATAGCGGAGCCAGTACGAAAAAATCCCTTTCGCCTCCACGGCTTGCAGGTCGAGTTCCAGTCGGTCAGGTCTGAGGGCCGATTCCATTGCGGTGTTGTAGTCAATTAAATTGATGCGACCATCAATTTACGAGAAACAGAGAGTGGATGTAAACTGTGGCTTTAATCAACTAGAAAAGTACCTGCCTGTGACTGCTCTACTAGTGCGAGCCGCCTACAGAGCTACTGCTCTTTATACCTCCCCTCAAGGGGTGGAGCCCACAAAGGCACCAGCATGATACAGTGAAATACATGGTGAATGGTTAATGCAATACGTTCACCACACCAACATGTTGAACCTTTGCTCATAAGACAATCCCTCCATACCGAGTGTCATCCTTGTGAACCTTCACTGAACCACCTACAATGATACAATAACTTTCCTTAAATAAGGGGACCAAAACTACTCACGGTATTCCAGTTGCGGCCTCACCAGTACCTTGTACATTGTAAGGATCCTCCTGTTTATCCCTGTTTGTGTCCCTTGTTTCTTTCCTTTTAATGTTATGTTACTATTTCAATTTTTGTACATGGATAATTAATGTGCCTTTAAGATGGACTGCACCTTTAATTTGAGTGACTGGTGTGAATTGGCCTATGACCCTAACTGTGAATTGGCCTATGTCAGAAGATCATCTCTAACACTACACTGGTGGCTTCGATCTCTACGCATCCTGGGAGGACAGCCTGCTGCAATGACTTCAACATCGGACACAAGGACACTCATCTTTCGCCTTTAAACAGTTATCATTTCTACCCCTCCCCCTCCTCTATGTATGTCTGCCGTGTGTCTGTGTTTTGATAAAGAGTGGGAAGGGAAAATAGAGTAGTAGATTAGCCAGCCGATATTCTGTTATAATTACTACATATTTCAACTTTGTTTTGTTACAAATAAACATTTATTTTCGAAAATTACAAACCTGGTAGCTATAAATTATTAAGCAATCGAAGGGCCAAATATTCTGTGAATTATTGATTAATTCACCTGAGTTGGGACTCCGGGTTTTGTAGGGCTCGAATCAATCACGCACTAGCCCAAGGTGGTGTAACAAGAGTTGCGGCAGAACTTCACAACTCTTATACTTCAACCCCCTTGAAATAAGGGTCAACGTTCCATTAGCCTGCTTGATTGCCTGCTGCATCTGTCTGCTAGCTTTCTGTGTTTTGTGCACAAGTCCCCCAAATCCTTTTGTGTTGCAGCTTTCTTCAGTTTTTCTCTATTTGAATAATACTTCTCTTTGATTCTTCTTTCCAAAATGAACTTCACATTTTCCCACATTATACTCCATTTGTCAACTTTTTGACCACTTACTTAACCCATTAATATCTTTGCAAACTTTGTATCCCTCTCGCAACTTGCCTTTCCACCTATTTTTATGTCATCTGCAAATTTGGGTGCAGTGCATTTGCTTCCTTCCCCCAAGTTATTCGTATAAATTGTTGTGATCCCAGTACTGATCCCTGTAGAATCCACTGGTTACAGGTCACCAACCTGAAAAAGAACCCCTTATCCCCACTCGCTGTTTCCTGTGCATTAGCCAATTCTCTGTCCATGTCAATATACTGCCCCCAATACCATGGGCTCTTAACTTCTGACTTAACCTTTTGTGAGGTACCTTGTTGAATGCCTTCTGGAAGTCCAAATACTGGCTCCCCTTTTCTTCACTCTGGTTGAAACTTCCTCGAAATATTCTGATAAATTAGTCAGGCACGATTTCTCTTTCATGAAACCATGCTGACTCTGCTCAAGTAGATTATGATTTTCCAAATGCTCTGCTATTACTTCCTTAATGATTGATTCCAATATTAGAGGTTAAGTTACCTGCGTTTTCCTTCCCTTTTTGAGTAGGGGCATCACATTGGCAGTTCCCCAATCCTCTGGCACTTCTCCAGAATCCAAGGATTTGGGGAAAATTACAATCAATGCATCCACTATCTCTTGCTATTTCTTTAGGATCCAAGCCATCAGGGTCAGGGCCTTATCTGTGTTTAGCTCCATTAGTTTGTCCAGTACTATTTGTCTAGTGATGGCGATGGTATTTAATTCCTCCCCTGTATTCTTTACTATAATGGAATTTTCTAAGTATCTTCCACCACAAAGACTGATGCTAAATATTTGTTTAACTCCTCTTCCATTTCCTTGTTCCCCTAACTATCTCCCTAGATTCATTTTCCAAGGGGCCTATGTTCACTTGGACCACTCCCTATCTTTTCATATATTTAGTGAAGTTCTTATTGTCAGTTTTTATATTCCTCAATAGGCCTCCACGAACAATATGGACTGAATGGCCTCCTTCTGTACTATAAACATTTTATGATTCCAATTGAGCCAGTTTTGCATTCATCCTGCTATCCAAAACGTACCAAGGTTGAAATCAGGCAGTGAGTAATATTCTTAGTTTAATAGCTATCTGATTTAAATCTAGTGGATAGCTTGAATCTAAGTGACAACTTGTTTCTAAGTGACAACTTGTTTAAATGGCAATGTATGAGAATGTTGATTAATCAGAGCAATAATGTGAATTCAGTACCTGACGTATCTTCCAAAGATAATCTATGAAGCAATTAATTCCTGAGAGAAGTTTGTCAAAAACTTGAGTGCTGACTGACGGGCATTGTCCAAGTATGATGAGAAGGTCAGCCAACAATTCCTGCTCCTGAAACTAAGCAGATGAACACATGAAACACTTGAATGATGTTCACCGGATTTGAAATGAACAAGAGAAGAATACAGACATGTAACACAAATTAAGAAATTGGCAGGGTTCTATGCAACAATTTAAAGATTTTGAATGTACAGACCTATTGGCTGCAATTCTACCACCGGGTGAGACGGGTGCATTGCGGGGTAGGCCCAAATCAGGCTTCACGCCGGGCGCAAGAACCACTTGACCCGCGGCGCTCGGCATGTTGTGATTTAAATATACGTAGCCTATTTGAGGCCGCATTCTCCCTGCACCGGGGAATCACTGGCAAGGCCTCACCTGGGCACCGATTAGTACCACTTGTAGAGACCAGGCGTGATGGCCACTCTGGAGCCTCCAGGCAGTCGGGGACAGAGCAACACTTGGGCACTCCCATTGGGTACCCTGGCAGCACCAACTTAGCACTGCCAGGATGCCAGCAGAATGCAAGGCAGTGCCAGGGTGCTAGGTTGGCATTGCCAAGTGTCGGGGCTGAGGACGGACATGCCCATGAAAGGGGCACAAGAGGGGTATGAAAGGGCTTCATAAAAATTGGAGGGGTGAAGGAGGTGTCTTAAAAGGGGGAGTGGGGGTGGGCATAAAAGGGGGGACCCTCAGAAACCCCATAGCAAGGTGCCTTCATTTGGGGGGTATGGAGCGGGCAATGCCCTTGTCTGCAGAGGGATGACATGTTTGGGGGTGTGGGGGACCTTTAAGCTTACTGGGAGATTGAAGAACCATTTCAAAATTGCACCCCGATCTCTGAGCAGCCAGTTTCATCGGTGAGTTCAGATCTCCACTGTTTCTAAGTGTGGGCTAGACCGGAGGAAAAGTGTGGGTGACTAATTGTGGGTGAATCCAGGTCTGGATATCACCAAAAGGACGACGGGAAATACCCTGCCAAGCTCACCCAAAATGACACTTTTGGCATGATTCTCCGGCCTCACTGTGCTCTCACTCGCGTGAAACGAGGCTGGTGCATAGCGGGAGAGGTCAAAAAAGAGAACCATGCCAGGCGACAGTTTGCGATGCAACCAGCCCACACCCGTAGGCAAAATCGGGATCTCGCCGTAGTGTGTTGAGAAACCAAAATATTCATCACTTAAGCCCGATTTCCATACAATTAACAGATGCCACCTCATGTCCAATAGCCTCCTGTCATTCATTGGCCTTCCCAGCAAGTGGTCACGCTGGCGCCGATTCAAAATTATGAACCTGGCGGAAGGGCTGCTGCGAGGACCCAAAGAGGTGAGTACCCATAATTGCTCACAGGCAAAGAGCCTGGGGGTACTGGCTTGCCATCTCAGTGCTCGGCAGGGGGAGGGAGGGGGGAGGGGGCAGCACCACACCAACTCCTGGTGCATGTCTACCCATTCCAGGGGTGGCCCTTGTCCCTGATCGTCTGCCTCACTGGACACCCATAACCCCCATTGATTGCCGAGGCCTTTGGTCATGCGGCTGAAGGCTGTTGCCAATAGGGAATTGGCAATCGTGGTTAGGTGAGCACTTCACACAACCCAAGTAGATTCCCGTGGGTAGGTGGGCCATGTACCATGTGGAAGTCATTGCCGAGCATCCCAATCACACCTTGTTGCATGGACACTGTGCCTGAACACTGCAGGAAGCAACCCCACACACGCAGCAGCCAACATTCGAACACCCAGGGGAAGGGTCACAGTCCCAGGGACATGTCCACAGCTGGAGGGTAGGTGAGTGCCACTGGGAGAGGGATGTCTGGAGAGATGGGCAAAGGGTTCGGACATCGACCTACATTGCGGAAGTGACAAAGGCATCATACTGGTAATGCCAATTACTAGGGGACATTGGCTTAGGGTGTGAGGAGCAAAGTTTAGAGGAGATGTGCGAGGGAAGGTTTTTACAGAGGGTAATGGGTGTCTGGAACTCGTTGCTGGAAGAGGTGATGGAAGCAGGTGCGAATGTGACATTTAAGCGGTGTCTTGACAAATACATGAATAGGATGGGAATAGAGGGATACGGACCCCGGAAGTGTAGGAGGTTTTAGGTCAGACTGGCAGCATGGTCGCACAGGTTTGGAGGGCTGTACTTTTCTTTGCGCTATACTGTTTGGCAAATTGGATCCAAAATTGGCTTACTGGCAGGAGGTAAACGGTGATGGTTGAAGGTTGATTTTGTGACTGGAAACCTGTGTCCAGTGGTGTTCCACAGGGATCTGTGCTGGGTCCCTTGTAGCGTCCATTAAAGATCTGAATGTGAATGTGGGAGGTATGATCTGTAAGTTCGCAGATGACACGAAAATTGGTGGTGTGATAAATAGCGAAGAGGAAAACCTGGAGATTACAGGATGATGTAGACAGGCTGCTGAGATGGGCAGAGCAGTGGCAAATAGAATTTAATGCTGAAAAACATGAATGGATGCATTTTGCGAGGTCTAGCAATGCAATGAATGGTAGGACACTAGAAAGTAAAGAAGACCAGAGGGACCTTGGGGTCTTTGTTCAAAGATCTCTGAAGGCAGCAGAACAGACAGATAAGGTGGTTAAGAAGGCATAAGGGATATGGGCTTTATTTAGTAGAGGCATAGAGTACAAGAGCAAGGTCATGATGGAGCTGTAAAAAACGCTTGTTCGGTCACAGCTGGAGTACTGTGGACAGTTGTGGTCACCGCACTATAGGAAGTGTGTGATTGCACTACAAAGAGTTGTTAGCACTCTTGTATGAGAATTCCAACAATTTACAATTGACTGTGAAGGAAGACGACTAAACCACAGGGGTGATAGCACTAACCAATAGGTATCTTTTACGTTGAAACAAATTTCAATTTAAACACAGAATCAATCACATTAGTGACACAGCAGTAGCTTTGCAATTAACAGTTCTTAAATAAAAGGAAAACAAAAACTTCAATTGACTATCTACACTTGCCATTGTATATTCCAATTACGCAACCCAATACAGTTCAAATACCATTTATAAATAAAATTATCAATCAGGGTTACTTGCTTCTCTTTGTAGACCTCTGCTGAAAGTCCCTTACAGGATAAGCTGAAAATCCTTTTGTCTGGTCAGACTCAAATCCTATGGTAAACCACAAAACTAGATACACATGGCTCCTCCCATTAATTACATCATCAGTAGCCCGAACTTGAGGCATTCTCCAGTCTCCTCCCATTAAGATGACCCATGACCTGCTTAGCTAGAACTAAACAAAAATTATCTACACCTAGGCAAGCTCCTTACATAAATAATATTCAATTTGCCATAACTCTGTAAACAAGTAAATAGTTAAAATAAACGATGATCTCACCTTTACAGGCCTTAATCACAGCTCTAGAAGACATACTGCCTGAATGTTGGTAAATGTGGAGTTGGACCGCATGTAAAACCTGGGGATCCTAAAGCCAGTACAATTTTCTGATTGGGTGTCACCGGTCGTACCAGTAATACAAAACCCGATGGGTCGGTGCTTCGCTGCAGGATTACAAAATGACAGTAAACTGGGCTTCACGCTTAGGCCGTTATCCAGTCCCCAGGATCAAAGATCTGGTCCAAAGAGGTGCAGGTTAGGAGGATTGGCCATGCTAAATTGGCCCTTCGTATCCAAAAAGGTTAGGAGGGGTTACTGGGCTGCAGGGATAGGGTGGAGTCGTGGGCTGAAGTAGAATGTTCTCTCCAAGGGCCAGTGCAGACACGATGGGCTGAATGGCCTCTTTCTGCACTGAAAATTCTATGATCTGTAAGTCAAACTCAGTGGTGGATGTACATTCACCAAGCAAGATATGAGCCATGCATATGTCCAGCTAGTCCTGGCCCTCAACTTGACTGAAGTGCTATAATGCTTTTAAGTGGAAGGCGTCCGCCTCCACCGTGAGAAGTGGGTCTTCAGCACAGCCGAGGCGGTGAACCTCTTGACCGCCATGGTCTGCACCATGAAGGTTCAGGCCACCTGTCAAGCCCCGGTCCCGGGTGGCAACGATTTTCGGGCTTTCTTGGGGCTAGTTAATTATTATGGAACGTTCCTCCCAAGATTAGCCATGACATTGGCTCCCCTCCACAGACTACTAAAGAAAGGACAACCCTGGGTGTGGGGCACCGAGCAATAAGCAGCGCTTGCCAGAGTAAAACTATTTCCCCTGCGAGACTGCTTACTCATTTTGACACCTCTAGGCCACTCTTACGGACCTGCGACACATCCCCTTACAGCGTCAGAGCCGTGCTAGTCCATATAATGGAAGACGGTTTTCCAAGTGACCTACCACATTTGCGTCTAGGACATTGGCCGATGTGGAGAAACAGTACGCATACGTGGAGAAAGAAGAACTGTATTCCCCGCTAGAACATCCACCACTAAGTATATGGCACCACTTCACCTTTCTGATGGACCACAATCCCGTTCTGGGGCTCTTCAAGGATCGGCCGACACTGGGCACTAATACAGGCAGCGTATGACTACGCATTGGAACGTCGCTCCAGGGCCCACATACCCCGTGTGGACGCGTTGAGCCACCTACTTAGCCCACTAAGCCACCTATTCCCCCTACAGCCGATGAGGTAACAGCTGCTCTCTATTTCATGGACTCACTACCGGTCACTGCATCTCGCATTCATGGCTGGACCCAGATCGACCCACAGCTCCACAGTATCAAGTACATGGTGCAGTGTGGGGCCGAGCACCGGTCTCTGCCTGAAGACTTGAAAGCTTATATGGGGAAGATGAAAGAACTGAGCACTGAAGACAATGTGCTCTTATGAGGCACCTGTATGGTGGTCCCCGAGCGTGGACGTGCAGCATTCTTACTAGATCTCCATAATGGACACCCGGGATTGTCTACAATGAAGATTCACGCCCAGAGTTACGTCTGGTGGCCCGGCATCGACGCACACAACGTTAAAGTAGCCAAGCGATGCCCCCAATGTAAGTCGCACCATCAATTACCCCCGGCAGCCCCACTGCACCCTTGGGATTGCCCCTAAAGGCCTTGGGCCTGGGTTCACATCAACTTTGCGGGCCCTTTCCAGGGGGCAATGCTCCACCTCCCGGTAAACGCTCACTCTAAGTGGTTGGAAGTGGTGCAGATGCAGGAAATAACCGCCCAGGCCACCGTGGAAAACTACGCAGGATTTTCAATGTATACAGAATTCCAAAGGTACTGGCATCCGATAATCGCACTCTATCCACAAGCGTGGATTTTGCGACGCACGCCTCCACCAACGGGATACGATACGTGAGGACTGCTTCCCACCACCTGGCTTCGAACGGGCTAGCCGAAAGAGTGGTCCAAACAATTAAGCTGGGCGTGAAGAAGCTGACGGCTAGATCCTTGGACACTCACCTGGTGGGTTTTCCTTTTGTTCTAGCCTACGATACCGCATGCCACGATGGGCATTGCACCAGTGGAGCTCTTGATATGCCGTTGACTCTACACCTGTGAAAGGGCAGTGTGCAGGTATGGACCGCGGCCTACAGGGCAGCCATCTTGTTGTGCAGCCCATTGACCACCCACTGTGGCAGGTAGTTCCGCAGAGACACCGGCCATATGAGTGTACCAACTCCCACCTCATCCCCAACTCCATCCCATTAACCTCCACCCCACACAACCCTTTCCTCCACCCACCTCTACCCCACCAGCCTCTCCCCCCACCTACAACTAGACACCATCCATCAGCGGGCATCATGTGGCCCATCCAAGGGCAACGGTCACAGTAGCCCCAAAAGCAGGGCGTCGAGTGGGGGCCGCAGAGCGTACCACTGGTATGGGTAGGGACAGTCACCGGTACCCCTGTCGGCAAGGATGGGTGCCGGGGCTAGAAGCCCACGCTGTGCCAGGCACCGATGGGGCCAGGGGTGCGGTGCGGAGGGCAGAGTGCGAGGGAAAGGGCCGGGGATGGGTGTGGAGATGATGGGGGGGTGTGGAGATGATGGGGGGAGGGGAGGCGGGGGGGGGGGGGAAGAGAGGGTCATGCGGGGGCAGGGGCTGCAGTGCGGGCTGGGGCCACCGTGTAGCCCGTTGTACCTGGTTGAGCACTGGGGTGCGTGTAATGCTAACATGTCTGCTTTTCACCCGTTCAGGCAATGAACTTCGGAATCCAACCAGGACTGATGGTCTACATCCTGGCCGCTGTAGCCCTGGGGGATGCACTGAGGCTGTATGAGCAGGAGCTGCTCAGGGAGGGCCCCGCAGCAGCGGAGCCCACCCCAGAGGAACAGGAGGCAGCCAGTGAGGATGGACATCCGGCCACCCAACAGGCTGAAGAGGAGGTGGGAAGGAGGCACCGCATGAGGCCTTATGTGCACCTGCAGCGCTTGTATTTTGAGAACCATGTATTGCCTTCAAAGACCCTGGCTGAGCAGAGGGACCGTGCGGCATATCTGCCGGATCATGGTGCACCTGGAACCGTGGGGTTATGGAGCAGGACACCCGCTCCCGATGGCTGTCAAGGTGACAGCCGCCCTGTACTTTTATGCTGTGGGGTCCTGTCCGGAATCTCACAGACATTGGTGCACAGTTGCATCTGCGCTGTAACGGAGGTCCTGCATTCCCGGTCGGCACAATATATCAAATTCAATGTGAACCGAACCCACCAGGATGGCTTTGCCGCCATCGCTGGGGTGCCTAAGGTCCACGGGGTGATCGGGGAAATGCATGTTCCCCTACGAGCACCGGCTCATAACGTGCCGGTCGTCACAAACAGAAAGGGGTCCCACTCAATTAATGTGCAGCTGGTGTGTGACCATAATCTGCACATCATGCATGTCTATGCCTGATACCCAGGCAGTGTGCGCAAAGCCTTCATCCTGACACACTCGATAATTCCTGACAACTTCGAGACGCACCTGCGGGTGAGAGGTTGTCTCTTAGGCGACAGGGGTTATCCACTGCGGTCATGGCTGATGACGCCTATCCGAAGGCCACAGACCAACCCCGAGACCAGCTACAACGACGCCCATGCCGCGACTATGGGCATGATCGAGCAGTGCTGCAGCATCCTGAAGATGCGGTTCAGATGCCTGGACCGCTCTGGAGGGGTTCTCCAGTGCTACACAGTAGAGAAGTTGCGTGGAGAGATCTGTTCAATCCATAAGAGGAGTCATTCAGGAGTCTGGTAACAGCAGGGAAGAAGCTGTTTCTGAATCTGTTAGTGCTCTCAGACTTTTGTATGTTGTGTCCAATTGAAGAGGTTGGAAGACAGTACCACCCGGGTGGGAGGGGTCTTTGATTATGCTGCCCGCTTTCCCCGGGCAACGGGAGGTGTAGATGGAGTCAATGGATGGGAGATAGGTTTGTGAGATGGACTGGGCTGTGTTCACGACTCTCTGTAGTTTCTTACGGCCTTGGGCCGAGCAGTTTGCATACCAGGCTGTGATGCAGCCAGATAGGATGCTGTCTGTGGTGCATCTGTAAAAATTGGCAAGAGTCAATGTGGAAATGTCGAATTTCCTTAATTTTCTGAGGAAGTATAGGCACTGTTGTGCTTTCTTGGTGGTAGAGTCGACATGGGTGGACCAGGACAGATTGTTGGTGATGTGTACACCTAGGAATTTAAAGCTGTTAATCATCTCCACCTCGTCACCATTGATGCAGGCAAGGGTATGTACAGTACTTTGCTTTCTGAAGTCAATGACCAGCTCCTTAGTTTTGCTGACATTGAGGAACAGATTGTTGTTGTTGCACCATGCCACTAGGTTTTCTATCTCCCTTATGTACTGTGACTCACGTTGTTTGAGATCCAACCCATTACGGTCATGTCATCATCAAACTTGCAGATGAAGTTGGTCCCAAATTTTGCCACAGTCGTGTTTCGATGAGGAGTATAGTAGGGGGCTAAGTACGAAGCCTTGTGGGGCCCCAGTTTTGAGGAATATCGTGGAGGAGGTGTTGTTTATCTTTTCTGAATGTGGTCTATGGGTCAGGAAGTTGAGGATCCAGCTGCAGAGTGAGGAGCCAAGTCCTAAGTTTTGGAGTTTGGATATCATCTGAAATAGCGGCAGTTTGGGTAACCCCTAAAGTATGTTCTCCATAATCTGCTGGACTATGTCGCACACTGACAAGATCCCAAAACGCAACTAAGTATATTTGCATAGGCCCTTGCGTGTGTTGACTGTACAATACTTGCAGGAGGGCTCGTCTAATTCCAGTTGAAGATACTCATGGCATATATTCAACTTCGTGACCGTCTGGTCACCTGCTAACTTGGTGTCCAGGTCTTCAATTTGGGCCATGGATGTGCTTACAATAGCCCATCATCTGACATGTCAGAACATTTCTTTGATTGCCAGGTGACGTGGGCTGAGTTCTGCTTTCATGATGGGCTGCTTGGCATCCTATTTACACAGGCAGCTTCAGTGGAGGAATGGTTACTTTTGCACCAGGCCCCTCCCCCTAACCAGAGGATATGACTGCCCGATGTCCCTTGTGAACCCTGACACCTTTTTTCTGCATTCTCCAGTGTTAGAGCTACTTCAATGGCTTTTATTAGATCCAGTTTAGGTTCTGCCAATGACTTTTTCTGAGTCATCACATTGTTTATTCTGCATACTAATCTGTCTCACAACACTTGGGTCAGGGGTGGTCCGAATTCACAATGTTCTGCCAATTTCTGCAATCTGGCCAAAAGCCCCTGGGGTTCTCCTCGCTATAATAAACTGGTATCTTTGGAGAATAACCGAGGGTTCTGGGACATTATGGCTTTTCACCAAGTCAATAAACTCGGCAAACGTTTTTGAGGTGGGACATTTGGGTAGATCAGGCTTTTTATCACACTGAATGTCGGGACCTCACATGCTGTCAACCATATAAATTTCTGTTTCTCATCTCCTTCAAAATTATTAGTCCAGAAGAAGTAACACAGGAATTCTGTGTATTGGGACCAGTCTTCTCCGCTCATGAAATGAAAATCGCTTATTGTCACGAGTAGGCTTCAATGAACTTACTGTAAAAAGCCCCTAGTCGCCATTTTCCGGCCCCTGTCCGGGGAGGATGGTACGGGAATCGAATCGAACCATATCATAGAGTTCAAGTTTACCGAGAGAGGCATTTTTCTACCTGACCAGAGAAGCTGCTTGTTTTCAACAATGAAGCTTTCTCAGAAAAACCTTGATTCACTCCTTGTCGTCAACGCAATAACCTCACCAAGGCCAGTCTTCCAACACCAAATCCCTTTATTAAAATAACGAAAAAGACCGCTGCCGCGGCTTACAGCATTCAGGTCAAAATCCCGGGACCTACAGCTTGCTTGACTGGGTTGAAGCAATGGGTTTTAAGTTCATAGAACATAGAACCAGAGAACATTACAGCGCAGTAAAGGCCCTTCGGCCCACGATGTTGCGCCGTCCTGTGAAACCCCTCTAAAGTCCCTCTACACTATTCCCTTATCGTCTATATGCCTATCCAATGACCATTTGAATGCGTTTAGTGTTAGCGAGTCCACTACTGTTGCAGGCAGGGCATTCCACGCCCTTACTACTCTCTGAGTAAAGAACCTACCTCTGACATCTGTCCTATATCTATCTCCCCTCACTACCAAGAATCTTACCATTAGCCCAGTACTCTGCCTTTCTGTTATTCCTTCCAAAATGAATTACCTCACACTTTTCTGTATTAAACTCCATTTGCCACCTGTCAGCCCAGCTCTGCAGCTTATCTATGTCCCTCTGTAACTTGTAACATCCTTCTGCACTGTCCACAACTCCACCGACTTTAGTGTCATCTGCAAATTTACTCACCCATCCTTCTACACCCTCCTCTAGGTCATTTATAAAAATGACAAACAGCAACGGCCCCAAAACAGATTCTTGTGGCACACCACTAGTAACTGGACACCAGTCAGAGCATTTCCCATCAACCACCACTCTTTGTCTTCTATCAGCTTGGCAAATTTCTGATCCAAACTGCTAAATCACCCTGAATCCCATGCCTCTGTATTTTCTGCAATAGCCTACCGTGGGGAACTTATCAAATGCTTTACTGAAATCCATATACACCACATCAACTGCTTTACCCTCATCCACCTGTTTGGTCACCTTCTCGAAGAACTCAATGAGGTTTGTGAGGCACGACCTATCCTTCACAAAACCGTGTTGACTATCGCTAATCAACTTGTTCTTTTCAAGATGATTATAAACCTCTTATAACCTTTTCCAATATTTTACCCACAACCGAAGTTATTCCTTTCCAGATGATGATACATCCTATCTGCTTATTTCCCTTTGGGCAAACTCCTGCCCGCTTAATAAGGGAATTGATATTCCACAAATCTGACAGGGAGATCTATTGATGATACCTCATGGCCACTGTAACAGACTGGCCTGCCAAACAACCTACTGTAACTGTCAGAGTGCAGGTCTGGCAGTTGGCATAAACATTTGAGCGGAGATTCCTCTCTCCGTAGTCTCTGCTCTATTTTCAAAGTCATGCTGCTAGCCCAGGGAAACGGCAACTGAAGCCCCATACCGGTAGCAGTCTTTGTGTGAAAATTTAATCAAATTCTCCATCCTTCAAGAGAGGATGCAGCAGCACTCCCTGTCAAACCCAGTAACTCACTAGACCTCTAAAATCAGCTCCGATTATCTCCAAAGACTTTGCCTTACAGATCTTATTCAAAATTATCTTAGGGCCAGATACCCAACTGGCAACTTTAACAGTGGAGCTCGGTGCCTCTTGTGGTTAAATGCTTGATATTTGGTAAGTGACAAGGCCTGCTTGGTCCAAATTTGTGCATGGGTATCACATTAGTCAGTAAGGGTCTGTAACCTGATGAGAGCATCCCTTTAGCTGCTTGTGGTGCATGCAAGAGGTAGATGTGCAAGGATCTTTCTCAACAAAACATGTGACATAAATTGGGCCGTAAGTGGCTGGTGGCACACGTGTACTCAGTTGGATGTTCAGATTCCACTGTGTCATCTCCAGTGCAGCTTACAAATCAGAATTTTGTGCCCATGGTGTTTGCACTGGCCAATCACCCTCACAGTACAATACAAAACATTTCTCTAGTCGATGAGTCCACATACATCTACAGATTATTAACAACATTCTCAGTATTATTCCTTTTTTTTTTAAATTTAGATTACCCAATTATTTTTTCCAATTAAGGGGCAATTTAGCGTGGCCAATCCACCTACTTTGCACATTTTTGGGTTGTGGGGGCGAAGCCCACGCAGACACGGGGAGAATGTGCAAACTCCACACAGACAGTGACCCAGAGCCGGGATCGAACCTGGGACCTCAGCGCCGTGAGGTGGTTGTGCTAACCACTAGGCCACCGTGCTGCCCCTTTCTCAGTATTATTCCTCTTGAATCTGGAAGATGAATACAATTTGGTAGGTTATGACTTATATGGAGAATTTATGAGGAATACATACTTTCAGATAGATCTGGGTGCTTTTGGTCAGTCTGAACAATTGACATATTTGATGTGTGACTCTCCCTAAAGGGATCAACTGCTTTGGGACATGTAGCCATGCTGGCCACGCAAAATGGACACTGAGCCAAAGTAAAATGGAAGACAGAGGAAAAGGCCTGTGTAGTGAGAGCAGACAGTCTGCTCTCAACTAATTAGCATTTTGCAAGCAGCAAACCAGTTTCTGGCCAGGTGCAAGATCTCCAAGCCAAAGGTGTTAATGGCAAAGCGCTTAGCATTCTGATGAGGCAGCCCAGATCCAGGCACGAACAATGGCAACATTTCCATCTCAATGTAACACTTAATTGGTTGCGCAGACAGGATGGCACCAGAGTAACGAATATCGAAACCACCCCCCAACACCGAGGAAGGCCCTCGCATTGGAGGATTTCGAAGGTAACCGTTTGGAAACGCTCCAATCGGTACCGAAAGGAAGAGCCCGCCCAGAAGGGGGCAAGGACATTAGAGAGGGGTATAAAGGTAAATTCCCCACATAGCCCGGTCTGTTTTGTGCTCCGGCTTAACTTCGACCCAGGTCTGCCCCGGCTCCGCACTGTTAAACCCGTGCTCCGGCTCTGACTGACATCTTGCATCCTGACTCCAGCCGTTGAGCACCAGCCGCCGAAACCGTAAGTTCAACGCTCGCTACGCGATCCAAGCCCACTAGACCCCCAGTACCAGAACGCTTGCTGAAGGCTGCAGTACAAGACCAGGACGAAGGCCTCGTTCTCTGACCTTGCCTGTTCCTGTTAGATAAGTATTCTGATCACTTAAGTTTAGTTATAGCTTAGTCTCTTAGTGTGTGCATGAGTATTTATTATTACTGTATAATAAATATTGATCGTTTGAACCTTACTAATCGGTGTATCGTCTTTATTACTTTGAACTTGACCTTGGAATACTTGTGACGGTGTCTATACGGCACCTGGCGACTCCAGAGCTGAATAAATACATAGAACAGAGCCTAGTAGTGTTAAGCACACGTCGAATACGGAGGCGTGTTAATACACTCCAATAAACGCGTTTTACAACCACAGTAAAACGTGCAACATTTAGTGGCGACTCCCTGGCGGGACACGGTTGTAAGTGGAAACCCCACACCGTCCAGGACCCTGAAATTTGAATTGGAACTCCAAATTACAGAGAAAGAAAGATATCACAAGTATTCAAGGTGTTCAAAATAATAAGCGTAATTCGGAAGTGTGTTTAGTGCATGCGTACTAACAGGGCTGTAAGGTAAAACTGAAAGCTTTTTGTTGCGACAAACTTTCGGTAGTTTTGTGAACGGAACATAGCATAAGCCGTACCCGTTTCGTGAGACACAACCCCAGCACCCCCTGTTCCAAATTAAAAAAAGAGAGTCAGAGAAAATGGCCATGCAGGCAATGGAACGTCTGATAGACCCAGAAAGGTTTGTGGTCGCAGCGACCAGCAGCAGTAGCAGGATAGGCCAGTGTCCCACGTGGGAGCTGGAACTCCGCAAGTATCTGCAAGGAAAGGGATGGCCCCTTTGGAAAGAATTTTGTGCAAATGAGGAGACAGGTCCCGGGAGTATAGGTCATACTTGGTGGGAGAACCTCTCTCAAATACACAAAAAGAACCTAAGTAAAGCACGCAAGCCGATGGCGATTGTGTCCTGTTTGGCACAGTTGCGAGGCGCAGAGGAGGTCATCAGGACGCTCCGGACAGATTTAGAAGAGAGGAATAGGATGAGTAAGGTCGATGTCAGGGGCATCGAGAAGGAAAATCTGGATCTAAAAGGGAAGTTGGCAGAGAAGGATAGAGAGGTGGATGATGCCAAGAGGGCTCACCAGTCTTGTCTAGCTCATCTGAGCAGTTCCCAGACCCAGTATGAGAAAGCCTATCAGGACGTGCAACGTGCCGTTCTGATAAGACAGGAATCAGAAAAGCAGGTGGAGGTATTGCAGAGGCAATGTTCTGATCTCAAAGCAGCTTTGAGAGCACTCCATGCTGCAACGACCGAACAAAGACAAAGCACAGTTGACCACGCGAAATGCAGGAAACAGATTGCGGAACTGCAATCTCTGCTTTCGGTGCAGAATGGCTTCCAAAGCACCTTTGGAACACAGTTAGATGGGGAAAATGCCCCAGATTGGCAGGAATTAAGTGAGACAGCACAGCGTTATGTTCAGGGAACATGTGCGCCAGCAGCACAGCAGAAACGACAGGCACCCCAACCCCCCACAGCTCAGACCATAACCGCACCCATGAATCCCGTAACCACGCAGAGAAAAGCCGAATCAGAAGGCGCCCCAGACATAACCTACACCACCCCTTTAACAGTAACCCAGCTAAGGGACGCGTGTGAAAAGATCACTCCGTTCCTCCCCACCGCAGACCCCCACCAATTTTTCGCAAAAGTTAAACAGCAGGCGACCATGTACGGCCTGGATGAGAGAGAGCAGGTTAAGCTCACAGTTCTGAGTTTAGACCAAAGTGTAGTAGCAGCCCTCCCCGACCCACAGAACGTGGCAGGAGGCAGCCTAGAGGAGATGCACACCGCCATTTTAGATGCCATAGGGTACAATAGAGGTGACCCAGTAGAAGGATTAAACAAATGCCGACAGAAAAGATCCGAACACCCCACAGCATTCGCAGGAAGGCTGTGGATTCATTTCAGCGCAGTTTTTGGACAATTAGATAGAGCGCATTTAACCCGCGAAAACATGGTTAAATGGACGCGCACAATAATCTCCCACGCAACAGAAGCAGGACAGAGCGCTTGCAACAGCTATGACCCCTCAGAAGAGGCCCATAACGAGAAATGGGTCCTGAAAAGGTTGTCCCGCGCTTGGGAGCAATCGCTTCAGGGAAAAGGCAAAGTTAGATCCCCAGAAGAGGCTCAGGCTGCTGCAGATATTCAAGCAGTCAGAGAGCACCAGAAGCCCGCATGGGTAAACGAAGGGAAGAGCAGCCCACAACAGAAAGGACAGGAATGCTACAACTGTGGACAGTTAGGGCATTGGGCTAAGGAATGCAATGCACCCCAGCGATCACAGAGAGGCCAGCAGACAGGCACTCTGAACCGCAGTAAGGCAAAACCCATCCATAATGTTACAGTACAGTCAGGACCCACCAATGTGGACGAGACGGACTGACGGTGTTCGGGCTCCCCCACTTGGGTCTGTGACACACTATGGGACTCATCAGGGAGACCCGTAGTCACAGCAAAAGTCAAAGGGAAGCCCATAGAATTACTCTGGGACACAGGAGGATCCCGCACCACCATTAACTCCACAACCACGGCACACTCAGACACGTGGCCGACCACATCCACCATTACACTTAGCGGGTTCACCGGACACTCGCAGCAGGGACACATTACAGCACCCATAGCAATTCAGCTCGGGAACATTAGCACAAGGCACCCCGTAGTTCTAGTAAACCTTCCCAGGACAGCAGAACACATCCTAGGGATTGATTTTATGAACACACACAGCTTATCGTTCGACCCAGTAAACCAGTGTGTCTGGCGAATGGCAAGAGCAGACAGAGCACCAGCCACTCTCACAGTAGGAGACTACGCTAATCGGATTAGCGCAGTGGGAGAGTACTCATTTGACCTGACTACACTCCACACCGACAGACAAATTAAGGCCCTACTGAACAAACACAGGACAGCATTTGCAAGTCACCGTCATGACTGTGGCAGAATGACTGGACAAGTTCATGTTACCGGACAGGACCCCCGACCGCAAAAGCAATACAGATTTCCCCTTGAAGCAGAGGTGGAAATAGAAAAAGTTATAGGTAGCTTGTTGGACCAAGGTGTACTTAGAACGGTAGCCTCCACCAACAATGCCCCTATTTGGCCAGTGAGGAAGCCCGATGGATCATGGCGTCTGACCATCGATTATCGGGAACTCAATAAAGTAACCCCCGCAGTAGCCCCAACGGTAGCTACTAGTCCCGAGACCATGCTCAAGCAGGGTCTCAACGCCAAGTACTTCACGGTATTGGATATCAGTAACGGATTCTGGTCCATACCATTGGCAAAAGCGTGCCAATACAAATTTGCATTCACTTTTAAAACTCAGCAGTATACGTGGACATGCCTCCCACAGGGATTCCACAATTCCCCCTCCATTTTCCACCGACAGCTGGCAAGTGGACTAGAAAAATTTTCCCGCCCCGAATGTCTGGTACAGTATGTAGACGACCTACTACTGCAGACAGACACAAAGGCAGAGCACATTTCGCTTCTGGCCGAACTCCTGGAATTGTTGACTTCAATTGGATGTAAAGTTAACCCCAGAAAGGCCCAGATATTGGAACGTAAAGTGATGTATTTGGGAACAGTCATCACACACGGCAAACGCGAGATCGAATTCAAAAGAATTGATTCGATTGTCAAATTGCCCCTTCCCCAAAATGTATCAGCCCTCCGGTCGTTTTTAGGACTGGTTGGCTATTGTCGGAACCACATCGACGGATTTGCGACAAAAGCCGCCCCACTCTCAGACCTCCTTAAGAAAGGAGCCCCCTGGGAATGGCTTCCGCAGCATACAGAGGCTGTGGAGGAGTTAAAACGAGCCCTTAGCGCAGCACCCGCGCTGCTAGTCCCAGACCCACTTTCCCCTTTCGCAATCGAGGTAGCGAGCACCGATCTGACCCTCTCGGCCGTGTTGCTTCAGGAACGGCACGAGCAGCTAAGACCAGTGGCTTATGCCTCCCGACTGTTAGACCCGGTTGAACAAGGATTTTCAGCCTGTGAGAGGCACCTCCTTGCTGTCTTCTGGGCAGTACAATACTTTTCATACATAACCGGACTAAACCCCATCACCATTCTAACCGAACACACACCCACACAGCTACTACTAGACGGTCGACTGAAGGACGGTTCAGTTAGCCAGATTAGGGCAGCTAGGTGGACACTACTCCTACAAGGACGGGACATTACAGTAAAACGGACCCGCACACACACATATTTAGCAGACAACCTCCAATACCCCGGACAGCCCCATGACTGTGAAATTGTAGCTCCCCTGCATAACACAGGACCCTTCATAACAAAGACACCCCCCAGGAAGATAGGGAACCCGAAACAAAGCCCCCAGCCCACAGACACGTGTGGACCCCTGAGGATTTATGTAGACGGTTCCTCCACAGTTTTAAATGGTGAGCGTATCACAGGATGCGGCATCTATGTAGAGGACGCGCAGGGGCGCGCTCTCGAAGAGATAGCTCTTAAGTTACCAGGTCACTTAGGCGCGCAGGCAGCAGAGCTCGCGGCCATAGCATATATAGTGGACCACCCCGATTCTTTCCCCAGCCCAGCAGACATATATTCAGACAGCTTATATGTCTGCAACAGTTTGACAGATTTTCTGCCCCTGTGGAGGACACGAGGTTTTGTCTCCGCAGACGGAAAACCCCTTCCATCAGCCCCTCTACTCCAGCATATTCTAGACAAAGCGAAGGACAGGACCTTCGGAATAATAAAAGTTCGCAGCCACCATAGGTCATCACCCCCTGGGAATGTAAAAGCCGACGCATTGGCTAAGGCAGGTTCCAGGAGAGGACACTTATGGACCCCCCCAGCTAGCGCACCAGCTAGCGCCCCTGTGAGCGCAGTACAAGTCTCACAAACAGAGGTTAAAGATCTCGTAGCAGCACAGAAACAGGATGGAGACCTCAGGGAGGTTTTCAAAGGAAACTTTGTGCCTACGTACGAGCACTTTAAACACGCGCTGACCACACATGAGGGTGTGAGCATTAAGGATCAACTTTATGTGGTCCCACAGCAGGATAGAAATGCAATGATTGCTTTATTTCACGATAACCACGGACACCAAGGAATTGATTCAACCACGAGGCACCTCAGGCAACTCTGTTGGTGGCCTAATCTCAGGACAGATGTAACACACTATATAGAGAATTGCCTGATTTGTGCTCAGAATAACCCGGAGAGGTATTCTAAGAAAGCACAACTTCGGCATACTCGCCCAGTTAACGGCCCTTGGACAAACCTCCAGATCGATTTTATAGGTCCATTGCCCCCTTGTCGGAATGGCTATAAGTATGTTCTGGTGGTGATAGATACCTTTACAAAATGGGTAGAGGCATTTCCATCACGTACAAACACAGCTAAGACAGCTGCAAAGATCCTGACCCACCACATCTTCACGAGATGGGGTTTACCCCGAAGTATCGATTCGGACCAGGGATCTCACTTTACAGGACGGGTCATGAAGAACGTCCTGACAATATTTGGTATAAAACAAAACTTCCATATTGCGTATCATCCACAGTCCAGCGGGATTGTGGAGCGCATGAATCGGACCCTAAAAACGACCCTCAGGAAAATGGTTCAAGAGAACAATTCCACATGGGATTCAGTGCTCCCATTTGCACTCATGTTCATAAGGAACACTGTCTCCACATCTACAGGATACACACCACACACACTCATGACCGGACGCCCTATGAAAGGTACAGAATTCCTTTTAGGACTGGACATGACAAGCCCCGAAGTGACGGCCCTCACACACGAAAAGACGGTTAAAGACTTGGTTGAGACTGTGAGGTCTGCACAGCTCGCAGCCGCAGTTCGACTAGACAAACGACGTCAGCAAAGCACTGCGTGCTTTGACAAGACTGTTCACCCCACAGAATTCCAGGTTGGGCAACAGGTAATGTTATCTGTTTACAACCCCAGCAGTTTTTTGGCTCCAAAATATTCCGGTCCCTACTCAATTTCGGATAAAATTAGCCCCTCAGTTTACAGGATAAAATATCCTAATGGGAAGACCGCGTGGTTCCATATCAACCAGTTAAAGGCATATGGAACACAGGCCAACCATGCTCACCATGTCCTGCTAGACGCAGCAGAACACTTCACCCCGCCCACTAGAGACACTTTTCCACCATCCCCCTCACAGACCAGTTCATCAACGGACTCGCCCACGACTCCGCCCACAGACCACAACAGACCACGCCCCGAAACGCCCACAAGCTGCCACAGCAGAGACAGCAGGACAGACACTGACTCTGAGGACAGCGACAGCACACAGCCATACAGCCCACACTGCACCAACTACGACCCCGACTCCAGTGACCCCATGGAAGTCACTTACCTTAAAAACCCAGATCCACCACCCGACCCCGACTACCCCGACAACACACTTGACACAACACAATGGCACAGGGACAATTCCTACAGACTTGTCCGCAACGATGAAAGTGACCCCCGGTCACACAATTCGAAAATATCATGCCTGATCCACACAAGGGTGTGGGATCCGGGAAAGCAGGACGACACGGTGTCTGAATCCCGACACGGCAACCCCTTTGTGACCCTGTTCACAGAGACTGAGGAAAAGTGAGGTGTCCAGATGATGTAAAATAGGAATCGTTTGAGGGAAATGATGTCCTTTCTGATGGAACCTGCACGTATGTTTGTCTTCGTTTTATGTTTGTTTGTTTCAGGAATGTAAATGTTTCAGTTGGAGGATGGACATCTTCTTTTCAGCTGAAAAGATTGTAACCACCTCGCACGCACTTTAGTTTGTCCGCAGATACTTCTGAGAACTTCAGTTGTATCCCCTGGTGAACCGACACGGTTCACGACTTGTTCCCTGTTTTCGGATGAAGGAGCATCCTGGCTCCCTTGTTTTTAGGTGCCCCTCTATTCGGTGAATAGAGGCTGCAAGTCACGGTAACCACATTCGTACCCGTTTTACTCCAGGTTACTCAGGCAGTGGACAAACGGCACTGAGGACCCGCCCTGTCTGAGAACCAACCTTGGTCAGCCAAGCTCGGGTATGGCACAGCACACCCTACCCGGGGATTCCATCCAACTCGTACCCGTAGCGGCCCATACGCAACCCATTCGACCTTTCATTTCCAAGTTGTTTTCATTTTTCGTTAGGCAGCCCTTAGGCCGCCATCCCACATGCTACTTACATCCAGGGACATTCGGATGGTAAACTAGCAAAGCCTGCGAGACGGCTCGCAGAAGGAAGGATCGTTAGATGTATGCTGGTCTTTAAATTCGCTTTTTGAAAAAAAAAATGAGGGGAGTCACAGGGTGTGACTTAGCCAGTCATTTTAAAGGGTCAATTGGGATTTGAAAGACAGATGCACTAACAAGTAAAGGTCTTAAACTGTGTATTGACAGATACTGTGCTTGATCCCATAGTTTCGAAGGACGAGACAGGGATCGAAGCAAGGATTGTCCATACAGGAGGAAGAAAGAAGGAAGAACAAGTTGAAGATGATGGAAGCTCACCTATTGCTTTTAAATGTTATGTGTATATGTGTGGAAACAAGACACGTTTCCCCCACAACCCCCACCGTAAATGTTTCAATTACAGCAAACCCCCAGTGCTCAGCTCTGATCAGCGAGGTTCAGACCTGGTGCACTAAATTCATGACGTGGTACTCCATGTCCTATATAATCGAATCACTACTGGTGATTGCGATCCTCATCATACTAGTACAGACCCTCAGGTTGAGGAAATGGAAGAGGAGAGCCTCTCGTTCCAGCACCTCACCCATCTATAGAGTTCAATCCCCCATCTTCGGATTCCACCAAACCCCTCAACCCCTCACTGATTACAACACTCTGTAAATAAAAAGTTCAGCCATGTATTATATTGTTCCATACTCGACTGCCGAGTTGGGAAGTGTGATGTTGTGGTGTGAATGATTAAGGTTTTAGAGTGATGAAATGTTTAAGTTAAGGTTAAGGATAATAGTGATAGGTAGAGGTTCCCAGTTGTAGTAATGCATGTCCCTTTGACATAGGGCCAAGTAGAGATGTTAGTTAAAAAAATTTTTTCTTCTTCCCATAGTCTAAGATAGAGTAGAACAGGAACTGGCAAGAGGTCAGAACACAAGGAAGGCAACGTACATAGGTGATCCTTCACAATAGTATGATTGTGAGGATCACAAGGAGGGAATGTAGCCATGCTGGCCACGCAAAATGGACACTGAGCCAAAGTAAAATGGAAGACAGAGGAAAAGGCCTGTGTAGTGAGAGCAGACAGTCTGCTCTCAACTAATTAGCATTTTGCAAGCAGCAAACCAGTTTCTGGCCAGGTGCAAGATCTCCAAGCCAAAGGTGTTAATGGCAAAGCGCTTAGCATTCTGATGAGGCAGCCCAGATCCAGGCACACACAATGGCAACATTTCCATCTCAATGTAACACTTAATTGGTTGCGCAGACAGGATGGCACCAGAGTAACGAATATCGAAACCACCCCCCAACACCGAGGAAGGCCCTCGCATTGGAGGATTTCGAAGGTAACCGTTTGGAAACGCTCCAATCGGTACCGAAAGGTAGAGCCCGCCCAGAAGGGGGCAGGGACATTAGAGAGGGGTATAAAGGTAAATTCCCCACATAGCCCGGTCTGTTTTGTGCTCCGGCTTAACTTCGACCCAGGTCTGCCCCGGCTCCGCACTGTTAAACCCGTGCTCCGGCTCTGACTGACATCTTGCATCCTGACTCCAGCCGTTGAGCACCAGCCGCCGAAACCGTAAGTTCAACGCTCGCTACGCGATCCAAGCCCACTAGACCCCCAGTACCAGAACGCTTGCTGAAGGCTGCAGTACAAGACCAGGACGAAGGCCTCGTTCTCTGACCTTGCCTGTTCCTGTTAGATAAGTATTCTGATCACTTAAGTTTAGTTATAGCTTAGTCTCTTAGTGTGTGCATGAGTATTTATTATTACTGTATAATAAATATTGATCGTTTGAACCTTACTAATCGGTGTATCGTCTTTATTACTTTGAACTTGACCTTGGAATACTTGTGACGGTGTCTATACGGCACCTGGCGACTCCAGAGCTGAATAAATACATAGAACAGAGCCTAGTAGTGTTAAGCACACGTCGAATACGGAGGCGTGTTAATACACTCCAATAAACGCGTTTTACAACCACAGTAAAACGTGCAACAGACAGCATTTGAGTGATTTATGAAGCACTGCCAGGAATTAAGTTGTAAATGGGAAGCCTCCCAACTGTCGATGAAGAACACGGATATGAAAATTATGTGCTTCCTGTCATAGCTGACAGGCTGACTTGTTCGCACTGTGGCGGGGGGGGGACATCTGGCTGGTGGAGTATGCTGTTTCTTCCTGGCCAGTTTTACATCAAGGAGAAGCTTAAATTTAGAATAAAGTGTTCTTAATTTTTTTTCCGCAAATGTGAAAAATTTACAGTGCAATTTCTTTATTTCTTAGAATGTTACACAGTAAGCTGTCAGTTTTTCTTTGTTTATACAACTAGTCATATCGAACTTGGATAATGGGCTGGATTCTCCGATCGTCGCTGCCAATATCGTGTTCGGCGTTTGGCCCGAGAATGCGTTTTTACGCCTTTTTTCTGATGCTCCGCCCCCCTCAAAAACGGGGTACTCGAGGAGTACGCCGCACTCCATCGGGACGGCCTCAGGACATCACCTGAGGCCCTTCCCCGATGCTCCCCTCTCAATGGCCCGAGTCCCCGTAAGCGTGGGGCGCCTGTCCTCACAACTTTCAGGGATCTCGCGTGGCAGCTATGGACTGTGTCCAGCAGAGCCACAGTTGGGGGGGGGGGGGGGGGGGGGCTCTGCTGGCAGGAGGGGCTTCGTTGGGGACTGGTGGGGGGTGACGAGGTGGGTTGGGGGGGCAGTTTTTGGTAGGCCGGGTCTGCACGTGGCCGATGCCATGTTGTACGGCACGGCCGCCACCGTGCGCATGAGTGGCCACGTACCCGGCCATTGTGCGGCCGTATCGGCAGGTAAAGCCGGGGCTTTACGCGGCACGGATGCTAGCCCCCCATTGGGTGGAGGATCGGTGCAGGGGCGGCGGCGACGTTTTGGTCGCAAGACCAGACGAATCCTGCAAACATAGCCGCAGATTCGGAGAATATATATGGATAGGTTAGGTAAGTGGGCCAATATTCGGCAGATGGAATTTAACATGGATAAGTGTGAGATTATTCATTTTGATCAGAGGAATAAAAAGGCAATTTATTGGGCACGAGCCGCCCAAATTGCGACAAAGTTGCATGACTAGCGCGTTTGGCTGGATGTTTCTCAGCTTTTGGGACTTTGTTGCAATTTGGGGCCTCAGTGGGGAACAGCCCGCCAAGGTCTCACTTAGTCCCATTTCCTGCACTGAGGAGCTCCGCTTGCCGTAACACCTCTGTGCAGGAAAAGATTGGGACGCCATGATCTCTTGGCCCCCTCCCCCCGAACACCCCCAAAGCCCCAACTCACCTACAAGGGGGTCCTCAGGCACCCCATCTCACACGCACAGGGCACCCCCACGACTGATCCCACCACAAATAAAATCTCCCTAAGTACCATTCCGTTCGTCCCCATTTGTGGAGACCAGTACTGAACGGCGCTAGCCCGAGGTCGCCGAGACAAAGCGGTTCGGCCCCAGGGCTTCGGTAGATTGGGCAAGTGCATATTAGAGTGAGACTAGCTATTTCACTCTAATATGCAGATTTTCAAAACATTGTTCCGCCCACAATGGGCGGGATTCAGATTGCGACATCTTGCAAGATTGCATTAGATCTTGCGAGGTGTAGTGAGCCTTGTAGATCCCCGGAAGAGGGTTCTCGCAGCATCTATCGGCCGCGCTGCCTTTTGGGCGCAACATGGACGACAGATCGCGCCCATTATCTAAATGGAGAGAAACTTCAAAATGCTTCGGTGCAGAGGGATCTGGGTGCCCCCATGCATGAATCGCAAAAAGTTAATACACAGGTGCATCGGATAATAAGGAAGACAAATGGGATTTTGGCATTCGATGCTAATGAAAATGTAGGGAAGTGCTGCTGTAACTACATAGAACATTGATGAGACCACATCTGCAGTACTGCGCAAGTTTTGTTCCCCTTACTTGAAGAAGGACGGAAATGCATTAGAGGCAGTTCAGAGAAGTTTCACTACATTGATTCCAGGGATGAAGGACTTGTCTTATCAAGAGAGATTGAGCAATTTAGGCCCACACTCATTGAAGATGAGAAGAATGAGAGAAGATCTAGTTGAGGAATATAAGATGCTAAAGGGGATTGACAGGGTAGAGCTGGAGTGGATGTTTCTGCTTGTGGACATTCTAGAATGAGAGAGCCTTAGTTATGCCACACTTGGGAGTATGGTGTCAATTCTGGTCACCACAATACCAGAAGGATATGGAGGCTTTAGAGAGGGTGCAGAAGAGATTTACCAGGATGTTGCCTGGTATGGAGGGCATTAGCTATGTGCAGAGGTTGAATAAATTTGCTTTATTCTCACTGGAACGAAGGAGGTTGAGGGGCGATCTGATAGGGGTCCACAAAATTGAGGGGCATAGACAGGGTGGATAGTCAGAGACTTTTTCCAAGGGAAGAGGGGTCAATTACTAGGGGACATAAGTTTAAGGTGCGAGGGGCAAGGTTTAGAGGAGATGTACGAGGTAAGGTTTCTAAACAGAGGGTAGTGGGTGCCTGGAACTCACTGCCGGAGAAGGTGGTGGAAGCAGGGAGAATTGTGACATTTAAGGGGCATCTTGACAAATACATGAATAGGATGGGAATAGAGGGATACGGACCCCGGAAGTGTAGAAGATTTTAGTTTAGACATGCAGCACAGTCGGCGCAGGCTTGGAGGGCCGAAGGGCCTGTTCCTGTGCTGTACTTTTCTTTGTTCTTTGAGAGGCCATAGTTTTAGGCTAAGGGGTGACAGATTTAAAATTAAAATGAGGAGGAATTACTTCATTCAAAGAGTTGTGGAATTCACTACCCCAGAGTGTAGAGGACACCAGAACCCTAAACAAATTTGAGATGATGGATAGGTTTTTAATTAGTAGCGGGATGAAAAGTTGCGGGGAGTGGGCAGGAAGGTGGAGGTGAGGCTGAGGTGAGATCAGCCATGATCGTACTGAATGGTGGAACAGGCTTGAGGGGCTGAATTGCTCACTCCTGTTCCTAGTTCTTACTTACAAAATGCATTGGAAATACTTAAAAAACAATGAATTTATGTTTCATTTTGTGAAGCACTCAATTTGTCAAGAAATTTGTTAAAGAAAAGTTGTATCCTGTTCAGTGAGAATTTTTACAGCTGCTTGTTTAGCTCTGATTTCAATCTTCACCCTCTTATAATAATAATCTTTATTACCACAAGTAGGCTTACATTGCAATGAAGTTACTGTGAAAAGTCTCTCGTCACCACATTCCGGCGCCTGTTCGGGTACACTGAGGGAGAATTCAGAATTTCCAAAGACCTAACAGCACGTCTTTCGGGACTCGTGGGAGGAAACCGGAGCACCCCGAGGAAACCCATGCAGACACACTGAGAACGTGCAGACTCCACACAGACAGTGCCCAAGCCAGGAAACCTGGGACCCAGCGCTGTGAAGCAACAGCGCTAACCACCCTGCTACCTTGTTCTTGCTTTGTCATCTCTGAGATCTATCTCTGCAGATTAATTTTTCCATCCATGTTCACACTCTCACCTGAGACCTCTCCACCTCCTCTTGGTTACCGTACTCCAGTGATGAAAATCCCTCTAGCCATAGGCTTGGCTGTGGTGACACTACCGGCAGGATTTACCGACTGTTCACGCAAGCGGGAAATTCCAGTCCCACACCGGCGCATGGATTTCCCGGCAATGAGTGGTGCTGCACCAGGAAATACCGCTAACAACAACGGGGTCGGTAGATCCTGCTGCTGGCCGCCTCCACCGCAGAAAAACACGCAACGGGGTGGTCGGTAAATCCTGCCACATATTAGACATATGAACTAATTTTAGCAGAAAAAGTCTTACACAAATACAGGTAAGTATACTTTAGCGTACAGTTACTTAATAAATATATCTGGGGCTGGTTTAGCCCAGTGGGCTAAATAGCTGGCTTGTTATGCAGAAGAACGCCAGCAGCGCGGATTCAATTCCCGTCCTTGCCGCCCCGAACAGGTGCCGGAACGTGGCGACTAGGGACTTTTCACAGTAACTTCATTGAAGCCTACATGTGGCAATTAGCGATTATCATTATCTCATACCATTCATTACGAAACCTTGTATCATTTCTTTTTCACCAAATTTTAGCTTTTTGACCAAAGGTTTCCAGCTGTACTTTGACATCATCACGTGACACATACCGTTTCTCTCCATCATTAAGGATCTCTACCTTGAAGGGGTCCACTTCCATTTCTTTGGAGGCCAGAATGCCTTAGTTAATATACTTGAGTTGCTTAAGTGCCAGGAAATGGAACCTCCCAACGTAAAGGGTCCCTGCCACCTCAGCCTGCCCCCTGATATGGTCCTCCACCCAAAATGTCAGAGGAGTTTGGGGACCTCCGAAGGGAGGGATCTAATAACCTTCACACGACCTACGGGGATAACCCAATTGATCTCCCAATGGGGCTCGTGGAATGTGAGCTCCTCCGCTGAGCGGCAGAGGCTTATCAGCTGGGGCTCATTGAACGGGGCAGTTAAAACGGACAGGGATTGGAACCAGCATCTTTGGACGATTCCGGCTGGGACTGTATTGCCTGCCGTGTTACGGATTTGTTTTTCTTGAACAGAATAAACCTGTGTGTTTTAACCTTCTCGGGATTCCTTTCACTATTATAGTCAGCCTTCGGCTTTCTGAGAAATTGGGAGGCCTCTGGCTCTTGAACGACATGAAATGAAAATTGCTTATTGTCACGAGTACGCTTCAATGAAGTTACTGTGAAAAGCCCATAGTCGCCACATTCCAGCGCCTGTTCGGGGAGGCTGGTATGGGAAGGTTGACTGTTGTTTTGGAACTATAGTTGGGTTCTAGTATGTCCAAGTCCTGGTCCTTTTGAAGCCATAACAATGGACTTCCACCAAAGATTCAGCAGGAGTCTGGAAGAACATCCATGGAAATTAGATATACAAGCTTAAATTTTCACTCTTGGGTTGGAAGAGCAGGGTCAGGGCAATTCCAGGCTTTGCAAATCTGACCTGAGAAGAAATGCAGAGGTTCTGACTTTTGGCCAAAGGTGAAGGATGAAAATGGGAATCATGGCAGGTGGCCCCAGAAAGAGTTTTGAGGTTCAGAGATAGGCTCAGTGGAAGTCCTGCCTCGGTGCTCCGGAACTTTATCCAAGATTCCAAAAAATGAAAAAAGACAGCCATCTGCCCTCACACCCTCCCCATGCCCCCTCCATTCCATTGTGCCTCACACCTACCCCCCCCCACCCATCCTCCATGGCCTCTCATGCCCTCCATGCCAACCTATGTCCATCAACCCACACCCATGGTTCTTTATAGCCCCTATGACAATCTGTATCGTCCACCCACCCTCATGGCACTTTATAGCTGCCAACTTAATGTCAACTTATGTCAACCTCCACTACTTTTGCCCTTACGCCTACCATGCCGACTCACCCTGCATCCACCATGGGAAAATCTGCCATGCCGACTCACCCTGCATCCACCATGGGAAAATCTGCCATGCCGACTCACCCTGCATCCACCACGGGAAAATCTGCCATGCCGACTCACCCTGTATCCACCATGGGAAAATCTGCCATGCCGACTCACCCTGCATCCACCATGGGCAAATCTCAGGACCCATGCTGAGAACAAATAAAGTTCTGAAATGTATATTGATAAGTTCACTATTTAAAAAACCTCCCGCTGATAAAAATCCATCAATTACATTTAACTTATTTTAATCTCTTATTAAAACAATAATTTGCATTCATCGTCCCACTTCAGAGTTTAATAACAGGCACCTCATAGTGATAATGATAGGTTGTGAAATAATTCGTATAGCACTAACCCTGCAATAATGGTCCTCAGGCCGATGTCAACAGAGTGAATTAAACTTTTTAAAAAATCTGCAGACATTTTTTCTATTATTTAAAAGGCAAGAAATATTAATGCCTTGATAGCTTGGCAGTTCATAAGAACTAGGAGCAGGGGTAGGCCATCTGGCCCCTCGAGCCTGCTCCGCCATTCAATTTGATCATGGCTGATCTTTTGCGGACTCAGCTCCACTTTCCGGCCCGAACACCATAACCCTTAATCCCTTTATTCTTCAAAAAACTATCTATCTTTACGTTAAAAACATGTAATGAAGGAGCCTCAACTGCTTCACTGGGCAAGGAATTCCATAGATTCACAACCCTTTGGGTGAAGAAGTTCCTCCTAAACTCAGTCCTAAATCTACTTCCCCTTATTTTGAGGCTATGCCCCCTAGTTCTGCTTTCACCCGCCAGTGGAAACAATCTGCCCGCATCTATCCTATCTATTCCCTTCATAATTTTAAATGTTTCGATAAAATCCCACCTCAACCTTCTAAATTCCAACGAGTACAGTCCCAGTCTACTCAACCTCTCCTCATAATCCAACCCCTTCAGCTCTGGGATTAACCTAGTGAATCTCCTCTGCACACCCTCCAGCGCCAGTACGTCCTTTCTCAAGTAAGGAGACCAAAACTGAACACAATACTCCAGGTGTGGCCGCTCTAACACCTTATACAATGGCAACATAACCTCCCTAGTCTTAAACTCCATCCCTCTAGCAATGAAGGACAAAATTCCATTTGCCTTCTTAATTACCTGTTGCACTTGTAAACCAACCTTCTGTGACTCATGCACTAGCACACCCAAGTCTCTCTGAACAGCGGCATGCTTTAATATTTTATCGTTTAAATAATAATACCGTTTGCTGTTATTCCTACCAAAATGGATAACCTCACATTTGTCAACATTGTATTCCATCTGCCAGACCCTAGCCCATTCACTTAACCTATCCAAATCCCTCTGCAGACTTCCAGTATCCTCTGCACTTTTCGCTTTACCACTCATCTTAGTGTCATCTGCAAACTTGGAGACATTGCCCTTGGTCCCCAACTCTAAATCATCTATGTAAATTGTGAACAATTGTGGGCCCAACACGGATCCCTGAGGGACACCACTAGCTACTGATTGCCAACCAGAGAAACACCCATTTATCCCCACTCTTTGCTTTCTATTAATTAACCAATCCTCTATCCATGCTACTACTTTACCCTTAATTCCATGCATCTTTATCTTATGCAGCAACCTTTTGTGTGGCACCTTGTCAAAGGCTTTCTGGAAATCCAGATATACCACATCCATCGGCTCCCCGTTATCTACTGCACTGGTAATGTCCTCAAAAAATTCTACTAAATTAGTTAGGCATGACCTGCCCTTTACGAACCCATGCTGCGTCTGCCCAATGGGACAATTTCTATCCAGATGCCTCGCAATTTCTTCCTTGATGATAGATTCCAGCATCTTCCCTACTACCGAAGTTAAGCTCACTGGCCTATAATTTCCTGCTTTCTGCCTACCTCCTTTTTTAAACAGTGGAGTCACGTTTGCTAATTTCCAATCCACCGGGACCACCCCAGAGTCTAGTGAATTTCGGTAAATTATCACTAGTGCATCTGCAATTTCCCTAGCCATCTCTTTTAGCACTCTGGGATGCATTCCATCAGGGCCAGGAGACTTGTCTACCTTTAGCCCCATTAGCTTGCCCATCACTCCTTCCTTAGTGATAACAATCCTCTCAAGGTCCTCACCTGTCATAGCCTCATTTCTATCAGTCGCTGGCATGTTATTTGTGTCTTCCACTGTGAAGACCGACCCAAAAAACCTGTTCAGTTCCTCAGCCATTTCCTCATCTCCCATTATTAAAACTCCCTTCTCATCCTCTAAAGGACCAATATTTACCTTAGCCACTCTTTTTTGTCTTATATATTTGTAAAAACTTTTACTGTCTGTTTTTATATTCTGAGCAAGTTTACTCTCATACTCTATCTTACTCTTCTTTATAGCTTTTTTAGTAGCTTTCTGTTGCCCCCTAAAGATTTCCCAGTCCTCTAATCTCCCAGCAATCTTTGCCACTTTATATACTTTTTCCTTCAATTTGATACTCCCTTATTTCCTTAGATATCCACGGTCGATTTTCCCTCTTTCTTCCGTCCTTCCTTTTTGTTGGTATAAACCTTTGCTGAGCACTGAAAAATCGCTTGGAAGGTTCTCCACTGCTCCTCAACTGTTCCACCATAAAGTCTTAGCTCCCAGTCTACCTTAGCTAGTTCTTCTCTCATCCCCTTGTAATCTCCTTTGTTTAAACACAAAACACTACTATTTGATTTTACTTTCTCACCCTCCATCTGTATTTTAAATTCCACCATATTGTGATCGCTCCTTCCGAGAGGATCCCTAACTATGAGATCATGAATCAATCCTGTCTCATTACACAGGACAAGATCTAGGACCGCTTGTTCCCTCGTAGGTTCCATTACATACTGTTCTAGGAAACTATCGCGGATACATTCTATAAAGTCCTCCTCAAGGTTGCCTTGACCGACCTGGTTAAACCAATCGACATGTAGATTAAAATCCCGCATGATAACTGCTGTACCATTTCTACATGCATCAGTTATTTCTTTGTTTATTGCCTGCCCCACCATATCGTTACTATTTGGTGGCCGATAGACTACTCCTATCAGTGACTTTTTCGCCTTACTATTCCTGATTTCCACCCAAATGGATTCAACCTTATCCTCCATTGCACCGATGTCATCCCTTACTATTGCCCGGATGTCATCCTTAAATAACAGAGCAACACCACCTCCCTTACCATCCACTCTGTCCTTCCGAAGTTTGATACCCTCGGATATTTAACTCCCAGTCGTGACCATCCTTTAACCATGTTTCAGTAATGGCCACTAAATCATAGTCATTTACGATGATTTGTGCCATCAACTCATTTACTTTATTCCGAATACTACGAGCATTCAGGTAAAGTACACTTATGTTGGTTTTTTTGCCTCTGTTTTGAATCTTAACATCTCCAGTTTTATTCCTTTTGTTATTACTGGGCCTATTCACTGAGCTCCCCTCAGTCACTGTACCTTGTACTGTCGCCCTTTTAGATTTTTGACGCTGTCTTCTCTGCCTTGCACTTTTCCCCTTACTTCCTTTTGCTTCTTTCCCTGTTTTACTACCTTCCAACTTCCTGCATCGGTTCCCATCCCCCTGCCACATTAGTTTAAACCCTCCCCAACAGTTCTTTTGACAGTTCCAATGAGTTTATGCACTTTGTACACACTCCTATGTCTACTTCTAAAAGTCCCACAGGTCACCTTAGCTCTCCCAAAGAGGACTTTACCTCTCCCAAACTGACCAACTCCAACATGGTGCCCTACCTCTTTAAATAATTCCAGCAGCTTTAGACCTTCGCCTACCTGGTCTAAAGTGCACAAGTTTGTTTTGCATATCTAAATTCAGGTGTGTTATTTAACAGCCTGTCACACCCAACTTGGTGTCAGGGTGAGGCATTTGAAACTTGAGAGGCGCCTCTCGCGAGATTTACGACGCTCTAAACGCGTCGTGCAATTTGATGGAGTCTCGTGACACATCGTGATCTGGATCTCGACCTCACTGTGCGTGATCCAGATCTGGATATTTAAATGAGCTACTACGCTCATTCTCCCGGCGCCCGGGACCTAACAGCTGCGCCTGGGAGACCTTGCCAGGGTGCCATTTAGTACTAGGACCAGTCAGAATGGCACCTGGGGGTGTCATACAGGCCATTATAGACTCCCGGATGGTCGGGGACAGGGAAGGGTGGTACCCTGGCACTCCCTCTGGCATCTGAGAACCTTGGCATTGCCAGTCCGGCACCCTGGCAGTGTCAAGCTGGCACTGACAGGGTGCCCAGGTGGTACTGTCAGGCTGGCAGGGACACTACCAGGGTGCCACACTGGCACTTCCTGGGTGCACGGTTGCCACTGCCAGGGATTGGGCCGGAGTTACTATACCCAACCCACCGGATCCCAAGTCCAGATACATCACAGCACATAAGAAGTGCCCAACAACGTGGTGGGGCGGGGTGGGAGAAGAGAACCACCAAGTAAATAACACATCCCAAGGGGGACAACAGGATAACCATAATGTCTGAGATTTAAGTAAGGATATCGTCCGGTCCCAGTCAAAAATGCGGAGTCCCTCCCAGGCAAGGGGATATCACCCCAACCCCAGGGAAAAAGAAACAGGATATTTATTAGGCGTATCTCTCGGCCCATCTGAAAATCAACACACACCTGGGTTCCAATCCCAGCCTCTCTGGGCTCCCCCGCATATGCCCTCAGAAGTAGGCACCCCCGATCCTCGGGGATAGCAGGATACCGACTGTGGCACCAGGCTTGGACTAGCCCAGCACCATCCCAAAAAGAAAACAACCCGGTCAATATGACCCCACAGCCTGCCGAGCCAGCACCAACCTGTCCCAACTAGATCAAGGTATTTCTCCCACTGACACAAAAAGGTAAAATATCCTGTGGCCTTAGCTAGGAGGGGACCCCTGTCCAGAGGAAGAACAGCAAGTCACTCAAAAATGGGCATCGTGGAAGGGAGATCTGGTCCTCCCCAAACGACACCCAAGAGCCCCCAGCCATACCACTAGGCCAGGTCAGAACTAGGACTAACACCACACTCACCCAGATGAGAAAAGAGAAAAGAACCCCCTCAGGTAGGGGATATTCAACCAGAACACAGAAACCGCCATCATACAAGGAATACTCAAGGCCACCTTCATCCCTAGTTCCCCAACCATGGGACCATCTCCACTGCAGCCTGCTTCAAAAATGGGGCAGACAGCACCAAAAATAGTACCAAAAACAGACAAAGAGAGCGACCCGTACCAGGAGAAAAGACAAACTCGACCCAAAGTGTCAAAGAGAACCCAGTCCTCCCAGGGTAAGAGTCTGCTCGGGCCCTCAAAAGATAAGAGCAAGGATTCTCAAAACTTAAACCAAATGAAAAAAAATAAGAAAAAGCTGAAACTGATTAGCTCTAACCAGCAAAAAGGGGGAGGGGGGGGGGGGAAAGGGAAGAGAGGGAAGACTTCTACCAACCCAAACCTCCACCACCCCGCCCTCCCACCCCCATCTCTGCTCTGGGTCTGCTCATCTTCTTCTAAACAAAACAGGTTGATTGACAACTCCCAGAAATTATTACGAGATTAGCTGTCTGATTTGGGGCTATAGATACAAATAGTTGTTTCATGCAGGATTAAACACTTGGAAGGGATTTAAATGTATTGAATGGGCTTTTCAATGTGATAGAGTATCTTTTTGATATATAATGAAATCTAGAATAGTTACTCAATAATGTATTTTCTTTTATCTTAGCATGGCTCCTAAGATCTGCATATAATGGATACTGCATGAGTTGGCATGGAAGGTGCAAGGATAAAGGGTGGGGGTGGGGACCATGGGTTGGCATAAGTTGGTATAGGTGTTATAAAGGGGTCATTGGTGAATGGGTAGGCATTGATTTGGGGCTTTAAAGTGCCATGAGATAGGCAGAGGGCAACAGGTTGACATGACTTGTATAAATGATCATGGGGGAAGGGTAGGAGCATGACTTGGCATGTATAAGGCATGACAAAGGTATTACAAGGTGAAAGGGTGTGAGAGGTCTGACTATGAGGCCTATTTTCTTTTATTACAACTGAAGCAAACTCTTAGAATGCCAAAATGGGCCTTTTAAACTGTTCATCTTGATACACATCAGCCTCTGTGCTGCCTGTGCACTGTTTGAGGTGGGGGGAGGGGGAGGCGAGCTGGTGGTAGGCACCACACGTATATGCTCCTGCTTCCCCCGTATCACGCCCTCCTCCTCCTCTTCCCCCCCCCGCCCCCCCATCCTCCCTGAAAGAAAATCCAACCATCCAGAGCTGTTTCTCCTGAGGCAGGCAGATGCACAAAGCCAGGAATTTTCTTGATTCTGTGCACTGGCCTCTGGAGCCTCTGAAAATCTGGGACTAGATTTTGCTGTTTTCTTTAGCTCAACCCAGACTACATACCATTCTCCAGTAGAGAAGCTGGGCAAGCAGCTGGCATCTGAGTCCCTGTCTATGTCCCTCTTGAGGATGATATTAAGGAATAATCAGCAGTGATGTGAAAACAATGATTGTTGTTCTTTACTGTTTTTGCAGAACTGGCTAGTCTTTGGCTCCCTCTGATGGCATTGTCTCTATTCTACATTTCATGGCAAAATACTGCAATTTATCTGGAATTTGGCCCCTACAAAGGTAGGGACACAAAACAATTTAAAGGAATTGGACTTCATGCTAATGGGCAAGTCAGAAGTTTCCAAAGGCACAATCCATTTTCTAATAACTTTGCTTCAGCAAAAGTTGGCTGTTTATTTGAGCTTCTATGCACAAGAGACAGAACTAGATGCGAGAACACTGCCTCCAATGGCCAGAACAGAAGTTTATGAAAACGTGACACAGAAAGTTCATGTGGAAATTTGGAATGATACATGAACTTCAGACATAGCTGTCCCCTGCCATAAAAAAATAGAATCCTTGTGTTCCCATGTTTCAATCACATTCGGCAGGAAGGGAGATAAGCTAGCAAAGAAAACTGCACAGAAAAAACATTAAAAGATACTGAAATAGGTCACGTTTGGGAACTCAGCTCTTACCAGTATTTTTCATAAGTGCATATATTCTCAACTACTTCTCCAAGCGACCTTCTACTTCATTCCCTGTTGTCACATTTTTGTCTAGCTAATGTTTTTCACTGTTGATTTGAAACTTTATGCAGCATTTTACTTCAATACAAAGCACAGATTATTAAAAATTATAAGTATATATGAATATACATAAAATCATATGAATTAGGAGTAGGCCACCTAGCCCCTTGAACCTGCTCAATCATTCAATAACATCATGACTGATCTGATTGTAACTTCAACCCCACATTCCTGCTTACCCCCTATAAACTTTCACTCCCTTGTTAATCAGAAATCTATCTTGCTTGCCTTAAAAATGCTCAACAACTCTGCTTCCACTGCCTTTTGAGGAAGACAATTCCAGAGATACGTGGCCCCCTGAGAGAAAAAGTTTCTTCTCATCTCTGTATGAAATGGGTGACCCCTTTTTTTAAACAGTCCTAGATTCTCTGGCAAGAGGAAATATTCTCTCCACATGCACCTTGTAAAGACCCCTCAGGATCTTAAAGAATTTCATCAAGTTGTCACTTACTCTTATAAAGGCTAGTGGATACAAACCTAACCTCACCAACCTTTCTTCATAAAACAACCCACTCATTCCTGGTATTAGTCTAGTAAACCTTCTCTGAACTGCTTTCAGCATCTTTTCTTAAATAAGGAGACCACTACTGCCCGCAATACTCCAGATGCAGTCTCACCAATGCTTTGTCTAACCAAAGCATATCTTCCCTACTTTTGTAATAAATTCTCCTCACAATAGGGCAGCAAGGTGGCACACTGGTTAGCACTTCTGCCTCACAGCGCCAGGGACCCATGTTCAATTCCAGCCTCGGGTGACTGTCTGTGTGGAGTCTGAATACCTCCGGGTGCTCCGGTTTCCTCCCACAGTCCAAAGATATGCGGGTTGGGTGGATTGGCCATGCTAAATTGCCCCTTAGTGTCCAGGGATGTGCAGGTGAGGTTAGGGAGATAACGCAGGAGAGTGGGCTTAAGTAGATGTTCGAAGGGCAGGTGCAGACTCGATGGGCCAAATGGCCTCTTTCTAAACTGCAGCAATTCTATGATTC
The DNA here is from genome assembly GCF_902713615.1 of Scyliorhinus canicula. Lineage (NCBI taxonomy): Eukaryota > Metazoa > Chordata > Chondrichthyes > Carcharhiniformes > Scyliorhinidae > Scyliorhinus > Scyliorhinus canicula. Next base: position 172,178,086 of record NC_052146.1, read on the forward strand.
CATAATAAATGGCAACGTTCTCTTAGGTTTCCGAATTACTTAGCTGTGCCTGCTACTCAAGCTGTGACTCAAGCACAAGGACACCCAGATCCCTCTGCACCTCAGGGCTCTGCACGCTCTCACCATTTAGATGATAAGCTTTTTTATTTTTTCTGCCAAAATGGCCAATTTCACAATTGCCCACATAATACTCCATTTACCAGATTTCCGCCAACTCACTTAACTTATCCATGTTCATTTGTAGCCTCCTTACGTCTTCTTCACAATTTACTTTCCTACCTATCGTTGTATCATCAGCAAATTTAACAACCATACCTTCAGTTCCTTCATCCAAGATATTTTTATAAATTGTAAAAGGTTGAGGCCCCAGCACTGATCCCTGTGGCTCACGACTCGTTACAACCTGCCAACCAGAAAAAGACCCAGTTATACTAACTCCCTGTTTCCTGTTAGCTAGCCTATCTTTTTTTAAAATTCGTTCACGGGATGTGGGCGTCGCAGGTTGTGCCGGCACTTATTGCCCATCCCTAATTACCCTCGAGGGGCAGTTAAGAGTCAACCACATTGCTGTGGGTCTGGAGTCACATGTAGGCCAGACCAGGTAAGGATGGCAGATTTCCTTCCCTAAAGGACATTAGTGAACCAGGTGGGTTTTTACGACAATCGACAATTGTTTCATAGTCATCACTAGACATTTTAGATTTTTTAATTGAATTCAAAGTTCACCATCTGCAGTGGCAGGATTTGAAACTGGGGCTCCAGAGTACTTTGGGTCTCTGGATTACTAGTCCAGTGACAATACCACTACACCACCGCCTCCCCATGCCAGTATGTTAACCCCAAACCATGAGCTTTTAGTTTATGCAAAATCATCGATGTGGCACCTTATCAAATGCCTTCTGATAATAGTCACAGGGCGCGCGATCTTGAGCCCTCACTCAGTGTTCGTGGGATTGGTGGCGCAGGTGTAAAATCCATGCGAGAATCGGGAAAAGTAATTCACACTGGACATAAGAGTCTGCCCATTTTCCCGCCGCTTGCTGGTGACTTCACAAGATTTCTCATTTTAATAGTTTTGCATTCAGTTAAATATTATTAGCACCCCCCCCTCACTAAATAGTCATATGTCGCCTATGTACCCTCACATCGTCAGAGGTTGACAAGTTTTACGAAGATAGGATAATCACTGGAATCCATCCAGGGGCGCAGAGATAAGTATAGCCCCTGGGGTGGGTGGGGTGGGGGGAGAGCGGTGGAGATGTATGCCTCAACAGTATCCTGACACTGCCCAAACAAAGATTGGTACTGCCAGGTGGGCAGTACCAGGACGGCACCCCAACCTGCCAGTGCCAACTTGTGCTGGGGCAGTGCCAAGGGCAGGTCTGAGTGGGGGCCCCAGGGGGAGAGTAGCCCCCTATACCTCCATGATGGGGGCTCGGGACCGTTATCTTGTAATGTCCTAGATCTTTTTGTCGCCCTTCAGAGACCCCGACCTGCCAGAGTGACGGCATAAACCATACCCTCTCGTTTATTTTTGATTTAAGAGGAAAACTGGTCTGTGCACCTGGAAAGTTAAATGCCAATTTTCTATCTGAACCTGACACATTGCCAAATTCTGATAAGATTCAACCCACAGTCAGAGGGCTCGATTCACTGAAAAGGGAACAAAGTCCCCTAGCGAGCGCGTTTAGCTGCGTGCTTCCCAGCGATCGCAGTACCGAGACGTACATGGCTATTCAACACGACTCGCATTGAATAAGGGGCCTGAACGGGGAACACGCGGCCGAGGCCACACATAACCCCATTTTGTACAGTGGAGTGCTCCACTCGCCATAACTCCCCAGTGTAGCAGGAAATTGGGATGCCGATCCCCAATCTCCCCCCCACCAGCATTAATACACTATGGGAGGGTCAGGCCCCCCCCCCCCCCCCCCCCAACCACCATCCATACCAGGCACCCCTGGCCCAATCATGCATGCACAAAAATGCCAACTTGACAGTGCCCATGCCAGCTGGAAGAGATACCTGGGCACCTTGGACAGAGGTGGAGGAAAGGGAGGAGGGGTGTTGCATTTTTGATTAACGGGAGCATTACAGCAGTAGTCTGAGATGAAATAACCAAAGGATCATCCAACGAGGCTTTGTGGGTGGAACTAAGAACCAAAAAGAGGATGGTGACCTTATTGGGGTTGTACTATAGTGTCATGTGAGAGTACCTTTAAGAAATGGGTATTTAAAAAATGTACCTTCAAGAAATGTGTGTTTATCAGTGATGTCAGAGTATGGGTGGAGCTGGGCTGTTTGTCAGCTTTTTACTTTTGTTTTAGGCTGTTTGCTGCAGGGTGTGTTTTAGTTTCGATTTCAGAGCTGGATAGCTGCAGTCACAGCCAGAAGGTGTATTAGAGTCTCTCTCTGTAATCTAAAGAATGCAAATTGATCCTTTGTTGATTTAAAACTAATAATTGCTCTCAATAGTGACTTTAACCTGATGTGCTTCTGTTAAACGTTTTTTTTTTAATCTTATGGATGTTAAAAGGACAGCTTAATAATTACTTAGTGTTGTATTCTTTGGGGGGTTGTATTTGAATTAATGGTTGCTAAGATGTTCACTCTATGTTTTAAAAAAGGTTAACTTGAGTTCATAGAATAAACATTGTTTTCTTTTAAAAATACTTTTCCATTTCTGCTCCACCACATCTGAAGAGTGGGCCGTGTGTTCCCCATACCACAATCTATTAAAGGTTGTGGGTCATGTGAACTCCGTGATACACTTTGGGGTTCTCTAAACCCTGGCCCATAACAAATGGCCCCAAGATAGTCCAGGAAAATTAGAAAAACAAATATGCAAGGAGCTTGGGGAGATTTACAGGAGTATTAGGGTTATTATAGTAGGGGATTTTAATTTTCCGAACATAGACTGGGACTGACACAGTGTTAAGGGCTGAGATCGGGTGAAATTTATTAAGTGTGTTCAGGGACATTTCGTCAAGTTGTATGTGGAGGGTCCTACTTGGGAAAGGGAAAAACTTGACCCACTTGGGAAACAGGGCAGGGCAAGTGACTGAGGTGACAGTGGGGGAAATATTTTGTGACCAGTGACCATAGTTTTATTAATTTAAAGTAGTTATGGAAAGGGACAAAACTGGTCCACAGGTGCAAGTTCAAAATTGCATATTTTGATGGAAGAAGACAGCAGCTTGCAAGGGTTGATTGGAGTAGCTTCTTTGAGGGCAAAGGGATGTCCGGCATATGGGTGGCCTTCACAAGTGAAATAATAATAACAAGATTTATTGTCACAAGTACATGCCTATTCGGGTACACGGTGGGAGAATTTAGAATGCCCAAATTACCTAACAGCATGTCTTTCAGGACTTGTAGGAGCATCCCTATCCGATGATCTGAACAAGTTCTATGCCCGCTTTGAAGAGTTAGCCAATGTATCAGTGGCACATGCCCCAACAGCACTGGACACACCCATGCCCACTATTACAGCCTCAAGAGGTAAGAGCTGCCTTCTTGAAAGTGAATCCGCGGAAAGCGACGGGTCCCGGCGGAGTCCTTGGGCGAGCATTCAGAGCCTGCACAAACCAACTGGCAAGTATATTCGCAGATATCTTCACCACCTCACTCCTTCGCTCGGAGGTCCCCACCTCCTTCAAGAAGACCATCATAATACCAGTACTGAAGAAGAACAAGGTAGCCTGCCTCAAAAACTTACCATGAAATGCTTTGAGCGGCTAGTCAGAAGACGGATTACTGCCAGCCCCTCCCAGGCAGTCTCGATCCACTGCAGTTTGCCTATCACCGCAACCGGTCCACAGCAGATGCTATCTCCCTCGCTCTACAATCAATACTGAACACTTCGACAACAAGGATACCTATGTAAGACTGCTGTTCATAGACTACAGCTCCGCTTTCAACATTATTATCCCAACAAGACTAATAACCAAACTCTGCAATTTTGGACTTGACCCCTCCATGGCAGCTGGATCCTCGACTTCCTCACCAACAGACCACAATCTGTCAGGATAGGCAACAGCACCTTCTCCACAATAGTCCTCAACACAGTAGCCCCACAAGGATGTGTGCTCAGTCCTCTACTGTACTCCCTATACACAAATAACTGTGTGTCAAGATTTAACTCCAACTCAATCTATAAGTTTGTGGATGATACGACTGTGGTGGGCTGTATCACAAACAACGACGAATCAGACTACAGGAGGGAGATAAATCACTTGGTTGTATGGTGCACAGAAAACAACCTCTCTCTAAATGTTGGAAAGACCTAGGAACTGATCATCGACTTCAGGAAGCATAGCACGACACACACTCCCGTCTGCATCAATGGCTCTGGAGTGGAGATGGCCGATAGCTTTAAGTTCCTGGGGGGGGGGGGGGGGGGGGGGGTCACCATCACCAATAGTCTGTCCTGGTCCACTCACGTTGATGCAATAGTCAAGAAAGCCTCTTCAATGTCTCTACTTCCTGCGGAAGCTAAAGAAATTTGGCATGTCTGCATCAACTCTCACAAACCTTTACAGATGTGCGATAGAGAGCATCCTATCCGGCTGCATCACAGCCTGGTATGGCAACTGCTCGGTCCAAGAACGCAAGAAACTGCAGAGTGTGGTGAACTCAACCCAACGCATCGCACAAGCTTGCCACCCCACATTGATTCTGTCTACACCTCAGGAAGGCGGACAGCATTATCATAGACCCCTCCTACCCAGGCATTGCTTACTTCCAGACCCTTCCATCAGGCAGAAGACACAGAAGTCTGAAGACCCGCACATCCAGACATAGGAACAGCTTCTTCCCCACAGCTCCAAGACCCCTCAACAACTCGCCCTCGGACTGATCTGTTCCCTGTAAGAACACTATTCACGACGCCCTAAGCTGCTCTTGCTCATGTATTTGCTTTGTTTGGCCCCTGGTTCCGCACTTTAACCAATCACTATTTGTCGATGTGCCATTTGTCAATGTTCTCTGTTGATTATTCTTTTGTCTACTATGTATTTGAGGGCAGCATGGTGGCATTGTGGATAGCATAATTGCTTCACAGCTCCAGGGTCCCAGGTTCGATTCCGACTTGGGTCACTGTCTGTGCGGAGTCTGCACGTCCTCCCCATGTGTGCGTGGGTCTCCTCCGGGTGCTCCGGTTTCCTCCCACAGTCCAAAGATGTGCAGGTTAGGTGGATTGGCCATGATAAATTGCCCTTAGTGTCCAAAATTGCCCTTAGTGTTGGGTGGGGTTACTGGGTTATGGGGATAGGGTGGAGGTGTTGACCTTGGATAGGGGGTAGGGTACTCTTTCCAGGAGCCGGTGCAGACTCCATGGGCCGAATGGCCTCCTTCTGCACTGTAAATTTTATGATTCTATGCACGTACTGTGTCCGTTCCCTTGGCTGCAGAAAAATACTTTTCACTGTGCGCAGCAAGATGGCTGCCTTGCAGCCACGGCAATGGCAGCCCATGACTGGACATCGAGTCCCGTTGGGGGGGGGCCTCACCTGGCCACTCGGCCCATTCCCGTCATCCCTGCCCCGAACCCTGACAGGCTCTCCCTCCACCTCGGCAGCTCTGGCAGGGCCCACCCCTGCCAGGCCAGCCAGTGTCTGGCCCGCAGCCCACGGTTGTGTGCCTCTCTCTGTTCTACCTCTTCTCTCTCTCCCTCATCAGTCACAAAGCCGGTTTCACAATTTTTAAAAGCTCAAGTGAACCGCAGTCGGGATCTCGACCCAGCGGCGATGGAGAAAAGCGGAGGAAACGGAGATACCGAGTCGGGCCCGTTCATGATATGCAAACGGTGTTTCCTGCACGTGCATTCCGGATGGCATTGACGCCGCTGTTGAGGTGATGGAGAATTGCTTTGCCGTCAAATCGGCGCCCGCCAAGATTTTGGCGTCGGAACCTATTCTCTGCCCAATTGCCTTTCGTAACTTCGGCATCAGCCAACGGAGAATCCCGCCCACAAGTTTTGTAGGTGCTTCATGTTCCTCCCTTTCAAACTCCACATTGAACTCGATCATATGATCTCCATTGTATAAATATCCATCCACCATTAGACTTGTAACTGAATCTGGCTTAGTAGTCACTACAAATTCTAAAATGGCACACCCCCTTGTTGAGTCTAGGACATAATATAGCAGAAAACTACCCGGACACACTCGAGACCGTTCAGTCATGTCCTAATATGTTGGGGGTATCACCTCCTGCAGGCTGGAACTCTGTGTTCATCATCTCTGTCATGTGGTGTGACAGATGGTTGGAGAGAAGACAGCTGCTGCCTCTGCTGGTGTTGTTAGAGCTGCTCCTCTTGTTTCACAGCAGAGGTCTCAGTTAGAACTGTAAATGCTGGTCCCATGCTGCTGAGAAGGTTGACAGCTGGGAATTACAAATCAAACTCAAAAGACTCCAAGGTAGTGTAAATGACCCCCAAAGTCTTGGAGATCACCTTCAGAGGAGTGAAGGTCAGGGCAAGTCCAGTGAGCAAGTGTTCCTTTCTGTTCTTGAAAGCTTTTTAGTCTCCCATTTCTTAGCCCTGCCACTCCTTTCTATGCTTGTGCTTTGTTGAACGTGACGAGTTTTCGATAGCCCAGGAAACTGGTGTACTGGAAGTGAAAGCTAAAATCCAGGCTAAAAACAGACAATCGGCTTTTTGCACAATTATCTATCAGACCCACCAGCTCCATGGGAGTTTCTGATACTTGCCCAGCCCTTGCAAGTTAAAATTCCTCTCAATGCTTCCACACCTACTCCATAAAGGCCCTTAATAATTTTATAAACTGCTATTAAATCTGCTCCTCGTCTTCTCTGTTACAGTGGAAATGCTGTTTGTCCAAGTTTGTTCTAACAAGCCGGGAGGAACATTTTCAAAACACCTGATGAATATCCATATATATGTTACATTTATGAATCTTACAATATATCCAGTCACTTGCTTATTAAAAAAAAAGCCCCATTAAATTTACCCCTTATTAATCTGTCCTGCTGTCCTTGGTTTAGCCGGAATTCTCCAACTGTTGCAAGTCACCTTTCCAGCCAGCAGTGCATCCCCACCCGCGGGTTTTCTGGCGGCATGGTGTGGATTCAACGTGAAATCCCATTGACAAGGGCGAGAAGACAGAATCCCGCTGCCAGCGAACGGCGTGCCGCAAAGAAACACGTGGCTGGGGAGCCGGAGAATCCTGCCCATTGTTACAGTTTGTAGCTCAAATTATGGATTTTAAGAATTTGCCCGTAGCTGATATTTTACTTGGGGGAACTAAGGTTCTCCAGTTTATTTTTCTCTATGTCATTTAACAAAGATGTTGTACTGTCTACTTTCCATTCCAAGGATCTAATTTGCAGAATGAAAATGGTTTGAAAAATTACGGTCAAATCGTCTGTCCGATTTCTTCCTCCTGCGGACAGCACGGTGATGCAGTGGTTAGCACTGCTGCCTCCCAACGCCGAGGACCCAAAATCAATCACAGCCCCGGGTCACTGTCTGTGTGGTGTTTGCACATTTTCCTTGTGTCTGCATGGGTCCCACCCCCACTACACAAAGCTATGCAGGTCAGGTAGATTGGCCACTCTAAGTTGTCCCTTAATTGGAAAAAAATAATTGGGTACTCTAAATTTAAAAATAATTATTTCTTCCTTCAACAGCCTTGATTCACTCCTTTATTGGTTTTGTCTCACACATCTTAGCTTTGCTAATTATGATACAGTTCTCCGTTCTAGAAACACTTAAAGTAGCACATGTACCATAATTTGTAGAAAACAATGTCTTTGCCCCGGGTCTTTAAGCCAACCCATTCAGATTCCACATCATGTGGTTAGCACTGTTGCTTCACATCGCCCTGATCTCGGGTCCGATTCCCGCTTGGGTCACTGTCTGTGCAGAGTCTGCACATTCTCCCTGTGCCTGCATGGGTTTCCTCCAGGTGCTCCGGTTTCCTCCCACAAGTCCTGAAAGACGTGCTTGTTAGGTGAATTGGACATTCTGAATTCTCCCTCAGTGTACCCGAACAGATGCCGGAATGTGGCAACTCGGGGATTTACACAGTAACTTCATTGCAGTGTTAATGTAAGCTTATCTGTGATAATAATAACAATTATTATTATTAGCATCATTATTAATACCTTTCCTCAATATTGTATCAGTACCTTCTTTAATCAGTAATGGAACACCATCACCTTTTCTTTCTGTCCTTCCTTTTCTTGCCACCTTCCTCTCCATCTAATGTCAGACAAATTCAACCATATCTGTAACTGAAAGGTATGCCGCCTACCTGCAGCCACTGCTGGAGGCCGGCTCCACAATTCTCCGCCCCGACTGGCTGAAGTCCCGATGGCATGGACCACTCATGGTCCTGCCGGTCAGGAAACTAGCATGGCGGCTACAGACTCATTCCACAACTGCCCTGGTAGGGTCGGGCCGATCAGGGGGCAAGGGGGGGCCGATCGGAGGGCAGGGGGGGCCTTATACGCGGCCGGGCAATGTTTGGACATGTGGTCAGGGTCGGGTGTGCGGCCGATTGCAGGGGTCTATTTTTATTGTCCAGCTCCGCAGTCTGAGTCCGTCATGGAGCACAGCGCTGCCGTTGGAGGCCGTCGCCGTGCGCATGCGCGGCCTCCGACCCGGATGTGTGGGGGCCCGTATCTGCAGCAAAAGCTGCTAATTTTACACCGGGTCCCTGCTAGCCCCCTGCAGGGCTGGGAATATGTGGCCCTTTCTCCCCAGTTTTTCTGGCGTGTAAGTCCAGTTTTTACGACAGCGTGGGGGACATAGTCCCAAAAACAGAGAATCCAGCCCAAAGTCTTTTGCTAACCAGCGTAAACCATTAATAAATGCATTGATGCTATTGCCATACTCTGGTTACAAGTTCACAATGGTGTTCTTGTGGAGATTGAAATATGTCTCCAATACATGAATAACAGGCTTTATCCTCACCAAATGCCAGATTAATTAGGATGTTGCCCACGGTCACCGATTGAATACAAAAAATCCGATGCATTGTGAAATCGAGTAAATCTCCAGTACCGCTTTGGCAATGCTTCAACCTAATTTAAGCCTGCGACTGTCTCCAAGTACTCAACGTACAGGTAGAGACTTTTCTAGTATCATCGTTTTACTGTTATCACCATATATTATTGTGTTGTTGAGTTGGAGCACTTGCGATAAATTCTCAAAGTCTGCTGGCTCCAAAATACTCTGGGCGGAATTCTCCATTCCAGCGGCCAAGTGCAAGCCCCAAGGGAGTCTCCGCAGTGGTTCATGAGAGGAAAATCGGCGTGAACCCCTCATCGATTTCGGTGGTGGGCTTTGGAGAATCCCGTACTCTAACTTTATTGCAACATATTTACTGCAAGAAGAACACCTTACACTAGATCATGACCATGCTTACTCTTAAGTCTCAGGCCATGGGCACAATGTAATGGCCTCGTCGACATGATGAGGCCAATAAATTTGAGACGCTCAGAACGCTTCACCAGATCTAACGAGATCTCAAGAGATATCGTGAATCTGTATATCGCCCTAGCTAGCTTGATCCAGATTAACATATTTAGAAGAGCCATTGGGCTCATTTAAATATGGCTACACGGATTCTCCCGAGGCCTGGGAATTAACGCCCACGCCTGGGAGACCTCGCCAAAATGTTGTTTAACACTAGTCCATACAAACGAGGACCAGGCATAATGGCACCTGGGGGTGGGGTGGGGGAGGTCTCCCAGGCCATTGGAGGACACCGGGTGGTCCGTCTCTGGGCAGGGTGGCACCCGACCACTCCCGCTGACACCCAGCCACCTCGATTGCCAGACTGTCACCAGGTGCCAGGTTGCCTGTGCCAGAGATGGTCCCTTAAGGGTTGGGTGATGGTGGGCTCGAGGACTCTCCCAAGAAGTAAGTTGGTGCAGTGGTGGGGGTGGGTGGGTCCAGAGGCCATGGTGGGGATTCCAAGGGGGAAGTCAAAAGATTGGGTAAGTGTGGTAAAAGTGAGTTAAGTGTAACTTCGGCAGGTGTTCCTCGCCGAGGCCAATAAATACAGCAAAGTCCCGTTAGATAGTGGTCATTCTTCTCCCTGCAGGTGCCGAGAAAGATCCCGCTATGCTGCCCAAAACGGGACTGTTTTTTCCAGGTTAAATTGCGCCCCATATCTTGGGAGACAATTGAAGTAGCCTTGGACACACTTGGGAGACAATGGAAGGAGCATTCGTGCAAACAGTTGATAGACTGGAAGTCTCCAAAGTACCAGGAAAGTGTTTTGAATGTCGGGTTGCAAGCAACTGGACTTAAACTGTCCATTTACTTCCAAGGTGAAAGAGTTGAGGTCTCAAGCATAGCGAATCAGCATTTCTACTTGGGTACAAAGTCCATGTGATTCACATTATGAAGGGGATGGGCGTTGAAATGGGAAGGGTTTCTAAGAGTTTCTCTACGGCGATCGCAACAAATTCCAAAACGTCAAAAAAGATCACTGGTTTGTCACTGTCATGCTGAGCACAGCTGTCCTCATTTTTATTTCTTACCAAATGAAAAAGATTGCCAAACACATTTTTTAGTAAAAAAAAAGTAGTGTGTCTGAAGAAGAAATACAAAGAAAATTTTCCTAAGATTCTTCAGAAATGCTTATATGTAGCTCATGGGGCGGTACGGTGGTGCAGTGGCTAGCACTGCTGCTTCCCCGTGCCAAGGAGCTGGGGTCGATTCTGGCCCCAGGTTGCCGTCCGTATGGATTTTGCACATTCTCCCCGTGTCTGCGTGTCTCACACCCCATCCCCACCCCCCAACCCAAAGATGTGCAAGGCAGGTGGATTGGCCACGTTAAATTGTCCCTTAATTGGAATAAAACTGAATGGGTACTTTAAATTTACAAAAAAAAAGGAAATATGTAGCTCATATTTCTCTATCTGTGGCAATTTGAATTGATGGGCCTGACAATTACTACCACTTTTCCCGAATATCTAATATAAAATCAGAATTTTAATTGTACAATCTGAAAGATTTATGAGCCCGATGTTCCCAAAAGATTTCTAAGTTCAATTGTGGTGGGTTTCTCAGGATGTTTCCCGCCTGCTCTGTTGGCAAGTTCCCCACCACTATTCAATGACATTTAGTCACTTTTTTGGGCCCTGGTAAGTTTATCACCGGTATAGCCCACACTTACAATTTTGTTTAGCATGGGGAGATGAACTCATCAGGTCACCATATCTCAGTGAGCTTGTGGGGCTACCCAATACCCCCCCACCCATGGGCAATGTCACCTCCCACACACATGGACACTACCCCACAACCCCCCAAGTGAAGACACCCTGCTATGGGGTCCCTGGGAGGTGGGCCCCCGACAAGCCCCCTTACAGCACTTCCCCACCTTCCAGCTGATATATCTCTGCCATCCAACAGAAAATATATATTAACTGTAAACTGGTATATTACTGTTTTTGTGAAGGTGAAGTCTCTTGGATGTGTAAAGGAACAGTTTGCAGGATTGGGTAGCGTAGTATTATTTTCGGGGTTATCTTTGAAGTAAGCGGTGTTAAGAGATCCAATGTTTATTTAAAAGGTTAATTTGAGTTCATGGAATAAACATTGTTTTGTTTTAAAAACCACGTGTCCATAATTGTAATACGATACCTGGGGAACAAGCCGTGTGCTTCAAAAGCAACAATCCATTAAAGGTGGGGGTTGGGTGAACTCCATGATACATTTTGGTGTTCTGAAAACACCTCTCAAATAACACCTTCTCCTCAATCCAAACTCCTTCTATACAAGGGCATCGGTCAGTGTAAGGGTTACAGTTCACTTAAAAGTCACCATCACCTGTAAGACCCTGCACAAATGGTGTCTTCATCCCTTACAGGCGAGGTCCCATCACACATTACAGATACGCGTGCTTCTGAACTGCTCTTTTACCCATGGTGCTCATAGTTAATCAATCTGTCGTTGTGCAAGATAAGATTTCCCATAACAACAGGGAGAGAGCCCAGTCTAGAGGGGGGGGGGGATGCAAGAGTGGAGGACACACAACCACCACATGCAGCAGACGGCAGAGCTGACAGGAGAGTAAAGGGATTATTCTTTTCAGAAGGCGGAATCCAGGTGGACAATGAATGTAAGTGACCTATAATGTATGTGACTGTGTAGTCAATCACAAGTTATTTATTTTCTCTACCCCTGCCATCAGCAAGAAAAGGAAGCCCCAGCCAGTGCATCAACCCCAGACCAACTCATGTGAAGATGCTGAAAACCCATTTGATGAAGACATGTCACTCTGTTCTTCCCCTCCTGTACAGATGCACATACATTGGTAGTTCCTAGTTGTAGAGCAGGCTTGGGATCCCTCTCCGGTGAGCACCTCATGGACTGTAGAAGCAGTGCCAGCCGAGGTCTCTGACATGGATGACTGCTGGTAAACAAGCCCCTACCGAGTCCTTTTTAACAATTCCTTCATGGGATGTGGGCGTTGCTGACAAAGACCAGTATTTGTTGCCCATCCCTAATTGTCCCATGAACCGAGTAGCTTGCTCAGCCATTTAAGAGGGGTAGTTAGAGTCAACCATATTACCTTGGGTCTGGAGTCACATGAAGGCTGGCTGATTTTCTCCCCTAAAGGGGCAAAATCAACTAGAATAGTAATTACAACATTCTATCACATTTTTATGGTTCCCACAACTGAGACTAGCTTTTAAATTGAACTAACTGAATTTAAATTGCACCAGCTGCCTATGAATCCATGTCCCCAGAATATTAGTCTGGGCCTCTGGATTACAGTGCAGCAACATGATGACGGGAATTAGCCGTAAAAGAAATGTTGGAGCTGCAAAACAGGCAGGAAAACATCAGGCAAGAGTGGTCAGAGGCTGTCAGCAGATTGGAGTGAAGAATAGAGGAGCCCACCAACATTCTATCTGATGTTGTAGTTCCACATGTGAGTACATCAGTCACCATTGGAAGGGTGGTGACTAACTTGGAGACCGAGGTCCAGAAGTTCGTGCTGGGTTTGCACACCTTCGCTCTGAGTGTTTTCCAACGGTAGGAGCAGTATTTGGCAGTGTCCTCTCGGGTTCCAAAACACAGACCACATTGGCGAAGACCATCCCAGTAGTCAGAACAGCAATCTGAACAGTCCGCCTCTACCTCTATGAAAGCCACACAGACTGTGCCATTAAGAGTCGCTAAAAAAGGAAAGATAAAGCTTTGTAGCATAGCTAAATACATGGGTGTCTGAGAAACCAAATCTGTCAGGCACTAGCATTGCGTGGACCTGCCCTGCCGCAGATAAAATGCCTTTCGGTGGCCTCAATAATAATATCATAATAATAATAATATAATTATAATATATAATGATAATATATATTATAATAATAAGTCCAAGGACAGGCAGCTTTGACAACTCCCTGCTCCCATAGAATTACAGACAGGTCAGTGACAGTTAGGCGGCAGGAAGGCCACCTTCTGGAGTCTACCCCCACCCAGCCCAGGCTTTCAAATTCACTGGGATTAGAATAAAATCCAGTCCAGGTATCTAGTTCTGAAACTGAGAACAATGCATTGATAGGGCACCGCTGGAACCCAGGCACCAATGTGAGCAGCTGGGGATGCAACATCTTCATCACCCTAATCCATCTTCAACCCTCTTTAAATTTTTAGAAGTGAACCCGAGATCACCGTCGTTCTTCTTCCTTCTGCACATCCAAGCCTCACTGTCGCAAAATGTTGTGCAGATCAGGCTATAACCTATTTGGAGATCTTGGCTGATGGATGGAGAGGAATGCCTTCAGGCCTGTCCAGGAAGTCTTCAGAAAGCCAACTTGCTTTTCAATCACATTTTTGGTGGTCAGATGGCATTCACTCTGGCACTGTTGGGATCCTGTTTTGGGGTTATTGACACATCATGTTATCATCTGATATAGGGACATGCTAGATTGGCTTGTCATAGATATAAAATCTTCAAGCATTTTATTCTCCGACAAACAATTTGAACTGTCGTACTGTCATTCGGAAAAATGCTAACTAAATCAGTTGAATGCACATTTAAAACAGCACAGGATGTAATGAAACACGGCAACGCAATAAGTGTATAGAGCCAAAGGATTGAAGGCAGTGGCGCAATTTGACAATCAGTTTGGCACTAGGTCCAGCAAGCAGCTGGTCTTCCATTAGGAGTGTGCAGATGTCGGTCCCACCTCTCATGATATCCTGAATCTCCTGTAAAACAGGTACTCAGATATCATAGAATCATTCAATTTTCAGTGCAGAAGGAGGCCATTTGGCCCATCGAGTCTGCACGGGCTCCACACCTCCACCCTATTCCCATAACCCAGTAGTCCCACCCAAAACAAAGGGCAATTTAGCATGGCCAATTGGTCTAACCTGCACATTTTTGGACTGTGGGAGGAAACCGGAGCACCCAGAGGAAACCCATGCACACACAGGGAGAACGTGCAGACTCCACACAGACAGTAACCCAAGCCGGGAATCGAACCTGGGACCCTGGAGCCTTGAAGCAATTGTTCTAACCACTGTGCTACCATGCTGCCCGAACTGAGAAAACTGAGGGTCTGCATGTAAATTCTGTTTTGTGGTTATTGCCTCCTGTGAGTTGCACCATTCTGCTGATATCGAACATAGAACATTACAGCGCAGTACGGGCCCTTCGGCCCTCGATGTTGCGCCGACCTGTGAAACCATCTGAAGCCTATCTGACCTACACTATTCCATTTTCATCCATATGTCTATCCAGTGACCACTTAAATGCCCTTAAAGTTGGCGAGTCTACTACTGTTCCAGGCAGGGCGTTCCACACCCCTACTACTCTCTGAGTAAAGAAACTGCCTCTGACATTTGTCCTATATCTGCCACCCCTCAATTTAAAGCTATGTCCCCTCGTGTTGGTCATCACCATCCGAGGAAAAAGACTCTCACTGTCCACCCTATCTAACCCTCTGACTATCTTATATGTCTCTATTAAGTCACCTCTCAGCCTTCTCCTCTCTAGCGAAAACAACTTCAAGTCCCTGAGCCTTTCCTTGTAAGACATTCCCTCCATACCAGGCAACATCCTAGTAAATCTCTTCTGAACCTTTTCCAAAGATTCCACATCCTTCCTATAATGTGGTGACCAGAACTGCACGCAGTACTCCAGGTGCGGCCGCACCAGAGTTATATATGCAGCTGCAGCATGACCTTGTGGCTCCGAAACTCAATCCCCCTACTGATAAAGGCTAGCACACCATATGCCTTCTTAACAGCCCTATTAACCTGGGTGGCAACTTTCAGGGATTTATGTACCTGGATGCCGAGATCTCTCTGTTCATCTACACTACCAAGAATCTTGCCATTAGCCCAGTACTCTGCATTCCTGTTACTCCTTCCAAAGTGAACCACCTCACACTTTTCCGCATTAAACTCCATCTGCCACCTCTCAGTCCAGCTCTGCAGCTTATCTATGTCCTTCTGTATCCTATAACATCCTTCAGCACTATCCACAATGTAGCCACCTAAGATGGACACTGGGCTAACAAAATGGAGAACTGCGAAGACTGCAGGGAGAAAGCAGTTTTAGCCAAGACAAGCAGTCTGCAAAGACTGATTAGCATTCTGCACGTAGCAAAACTAGTTTATGGCCAGGTGGAAGATCTCAACCAAAGGTGTTAATAGCAAAACGCTTTGCATATTAATGAGGCAATCCAGATCTGGGCACACACAATAGCAACATTTGGTTTTGAATAGATACTTTAAGTGGAGGCCCAGACAAAACGGCACCAGAAGTATCCATCACAAAAGACCCTAGAGACCGCCCCACACATCGAGAAGGGACCCTCAGATTGGGGGATTTGTGAGACATCGATTGGGAATTGATCCAATCAATGCATGACAGGCAAAGCCCGCCCCGAAAAGGCACGGACATTGGGGGCCACTATAAAGATAGACCCCACACATGGTCCTGTCTGTTGTTTGTGCTCCGGCTTGAGCTGTTCGTGCTCCGGCTTGATCTGTTGTTTCTGCTCCGGCTCCGCTGTTGACTCCGTTGCTGTTGTATCCTGACTCCGACTCCAGCCTCCAGATCCTGTCATCTATCACCAGCCGTTGAGCACCAGCCATCGTTCAGTAAGTCCCAAAACGACGCTCGCTACGTGAACTTATACAGTACTCGACTAATAACGAACAGAAGGTGCAGCCCAGAAAGGAACAAAGGCCTTGTCCCCTGACCTTGCTGGTTCCCACTTAGATAAGTATTTAGTCGTTTAATAGTAGAAATAGGTATTAGTCTTTAGCGTGTGCATGCGTATTTATTATATTTGTATAATAAATATTGATCGTTGGAACTTACTAATCGGTGTATAGTTTTATTACTTTGAACCTGACCTTGAGATACTTGTGAGGTGTTTATATACGACACCTGGCGACTCCGAGCTGAAATTACACATACAGAGCCTAGCAGTGTTAAGCACACGGCCTTTAAACGGAGGCGTGTTAATACACTCCAATAAACGCGTATTACACTCAAGTAAAACGTGCAACAACAACTCCACCGACCTTCGTGTCATCTGCAAATTTACTAACCCATCCTTTTACACCCTCTTCCAGGTCATTTATAAAAATGACAAACAGCAGTGGCCCCAAAACAGATCCTTGCAGTACACCACTAGTAACTGAACTCCAGGATGAACATTTGCCATCAACCACCACCCTCTGTCTTCTTTCAGCTAGCCAATTACTGATCCAAACCGCTAAATCACCTTCAATCCCATACTTCCTTATTTTCTGCAATAGCCTACCGTGCGGAACCTTATCAAACGCCTTACTGAAATCCATATACACCACATCAACCGCTTTACCCTCATCCACCTGTTTGGTCACCTTCTCAAAAAACTCAATAAGGTTTGTGAGGCATGACCTACCCTTCACAAAACCGTGTTGACTATCGCTAATCAACTTGTTCTTTTCAAGATGATTATAAACCCTATCTCTTATTATCTTTTCCAACATTTTACCCACAACCGAAGTAAGGCTTACAGGTATATAACTACCAGGGTTGTCTCTACTCCCCTTCTTGAACAAGGGGACAACATTTGCATCCTCCAGTCTTCCGGCACTATTCCTGTCAACAAAGACGACATAAAGATGGACAAAGGCTCTGCAATCTCCTCCCTGGCTTCCCAGAGAATCCTAGGATAAATCCCATCTGGCCCAGGGGACTTATCTATTTTGACATTTTCCAAAATTGCTAACACCTCCTCCCTTTGAACCCCAATTCCATCTAGCCTGGTCGACTGAACCTGAATATTCTCCTCGACAACATTGTCTTTCTCCAGTGTAAACACTGACGAAAAATATCCATTAAACGCTTCCCCTATCTCCTCTGATTCTACACACAACTTTCCACTACTATCCTTGATTGGCCCTAATCTTACTCTAGTCATTCTTTTGTTCTTGATATACCTATAGAAAGCCTTAGGGTTTTCCTTGATCCTATCCGTCAATGACTTTTCGTGTCCTCTCCTTGCTCTTCTTAACTCTCCCTTTAGGTCCTCCCTGGCTAACTTGTAACTCTCAAGTGCCCTAACTGAGCCTTCATGTCTCATCCTAACATAAGCCTTCTTCTTCCTCTTGACAAGTGCTTCAACTTCCTTAGTAAACCACGGTTCCCTTGCTCGGCAACTTCCTCCCTGCCTGACAGGTACATACTTATCAAGGACATGCAGTAGCTGTTCCTTGAAAAAGCTCCACATTTCGATTGTACCCATCCCCTGCAGTTTCCTTCCCCATCCTATACATCCTAAATCTTGCCGAATAGCATCATAAAGGGGCAGCAGGGTAGCATGGTGGTTAGCATAAATGCTTCACGGCTCCAGGGTCCCAGGTTCGATTCCCGGCTGGGTCACTGTCTGTGTGCAGTCTGCACGTCCTTCCCCTGTGTGCGTGGGTTTCCTCCGGGTGCTCCGGTTTCCCCCCACAGTCCAAAGATGTGCGGGTTAGGTGGATTGGCCATGCTAAATTGCCCGTAGTGTCCTAATAAAAAGTAAGGTTAAGGGGGGGGGTTGTTGGGTTACGGGTATAGGGTGGATACGTGGGTTTGAGTAGGGTGATCATGGCTCGGCACAACATTGAGGGCCGAAGGGCCTGTTCTGTGCTGTACTGTTCTATGTTCTAATTGCCTTTCCCCCAGCTATAATTCTTGCCTTGCGGTGTATACCTATCCCTGCCCATTGCTAAAGTAAACATAACCGAGTTGTGATCACTATCACCAAAGTGCTCACCTACATCTAAATCTAACACCTGGCCGGGTTCATTACCCAGTACCAAATCCAATGTGGCCTCGCCCCTTGTTGGCCTGTCTACATACTGTGTCAGAAAACCCTCCTGCACACACTGTACAAAAACTGACCCATCTATAGTACTCGAACTATAGTATTTCCAGTCAATATTTGGAAAGTTAAAGTCCCCCATAACAACTACCCTGTTACTCTCGCTCCTGTCGAGAATCATCTTTGTAATCTTTTCCTCTACATCTCTGGAACTATTCGGAGGTCTATAGACAACTCCCAGCAGGGTGACCTCTCCTCTCCTGTTCCTAACCTCGGCCCATACTACCTCAGTAGACGAATCCTCAAACGTCCTTTCTACCGCCGTAATACTTTCCTTGATTAACAATGCCACACCCCCCCCTCTTTTACCATCTTCTCTGTTCTTACAGAAACATCTAAATCCTGGAACCTGCAACAAACATTCCTGTCCCTGCTCTACCCATGTCTCCGAAATCGCCACAACATCGAGATCCCAGGTACCAACCCATGCTGCAAGCTCACCCACCTTATTCCGGATGCTCCTGGCGTTGAAGTAGACACACTTCAAACCAGCGTCTTGCTTGCCGGTGCACTCTTTCGAACTTTTAACCCTATCCCTGACCTCACTACTCTCAACATCCTGTACACTGGGACTACAATTTAGGTTCCCATCCGCCTGCTGAATTAGTTTAAACCCCCCCCGAAGAGCACTAGCAAATCTTCCCCCCAGGATATTGGTACCCCTCTGGTTCAGGTGAAGACCATCCTGTTTGTAGAGGTCCCACCTACCCCAGAATGAGCCCCAATTATCCAGGAAACCAAAACCCTCCCTCCTGCACCATCCCTGTAGCCACGTGTTCAACTCCTCTCTCTCCTTATTTCTCATTTCGCTAGCACGTGGCATGGGTAACAACCCAGAGATAAAAACTCTGTTTGTTCTAGCTCTCAGCTTCCACCCTAGCTCCCTGAATTTCTGTCTCAAATCCCCATCTCTCTTCCTACCTATGTCGTTGGCACCTATGTGGACCACGACTTGGGGCTGCCCCCCCTCCCCCTTAAGGATCTCAAAAACACGATCAGAGAAATCACGAACCCTGGCACCTGGGAGGCAACACACCAACCGTGAGTCTCTTTCGTTCCCACAAAACCTCCTGTCTGTTCCTCTAACTATGGAGTCCCCAATGACAAGTGCTCTGTTCCTCTTCTCCCTTCCCTTCTGAGCAACAGGGACAGACTCTGTGCCAGAGACCTGTGCCCTATTGCTTACCCCTGGTAAGTCGTCCCCCGCAACAGTCTCCAAAACGGTATACTTGTTATAGAGGGGAACGACCACAGGGGATCCCTGCACTGCCTGCCGGTTCCCTCTCCCTCCCCTGACGGTAACCCATCTACCTTCTTCTTTTACCTGAGGTGTGACTACCTCCCTATAACTCCTCTCAATAACCTCCTCCGCCTCCCGAATGATCCGAAGTTCATCCAGCTCCAGCTCCAGGTCCCTAACGCGGTTCTCGAGGAGCTGGAGTTGGGTGCACTTCCCGCAGATGCCTCTTCTGCTCGCCCCACTGATGTGCAAGTTTGCAACCAGCAAGCTTCGGATATCATTACTGGTCAGCATGGTCTTCATTTGAGGTTCAGTCTAAGGCAGCAAAAGCAGCATCCATTCTGATGTGACACAGCAAATATCCAAAGTGTGAAATTAACATCTCAGCAAAAGTACTATGAAAAATCCATTCCCATTAGCAAGTAAGAAAGGAGCTTTGAAAACTCATTACATATTGGCATATTTCCGAGATTGATTAAACGCTGCTAATTGCTGCTGTGTACATACCATAATTTCACGGTCAAATCAGAGGAGCCAATGATAAAAACTTAAGTGTGTATTAATATCGCTCTAATTGAGCGATATAACATACAGGGTTAGACTTTATTTCCTCAAATCAGGCGCGCTGCTCCCCATAACTCCCCGCATGAATGTTAAATAGGATGAGATGATATCAGGTGGGTAATAAAATGTTATCATGCCAGTCTCCCAAATTACTGAAGGCGGACAGCACAGAAATCGGATGCCAGCCTGCCATTATGAAATTGTTCATCAACAAGCTGGCTAATGGTCCAACCATCTGCAATGCTTCATTGCCGTCTCTTTTTTTCAGGCTTTCAATGTGAAAAATTTGGGCAGTGTTTTATAGCAGCTATGATGAGGCAGTAGATGGGTGGAAGAAAGTACCTGCCATGGTTCAATGCTCAAGCAGAATCTGTTGGAGGAGGTGGCAGTGGCTATATGTTTTATTATGAGTTTTCAAAAATCTTTTTTGTGCCTTCAATGCAAAATTAACACCTACTGTGTGAGCATGAGGCCTTTACATTTCTACCTGTGACAAACTTCAAGTTCACGCCATTGACCCTCTACCACATGATGTCCCAGACTACAGTGCCAATTCTGGGTGGCAGTTCTAATTGGCCAGCTTCCCGCCAGATAGCCACTAATTTGCCATCCAACACTTGAAAAGAGGAGCTGAGAAGGTAGGGGAGGAGCACACTCGGGGCTGAATTTATTTGCTCATCAGATGCGCATACTCCACAGGCCCTGAGGAGTGGCTGAGAAGTGGGTGCAAAACGTATTTCTGGCCCCGCAACACGGTTTCACGTTGATTGGCATTTATAACCACCACAAGACCAACAGGGATGACCCGATTAATCTTTCTGTGAGTATCCTTTGCAGTGATATGCCTGTAGATAATATTACATGTACTCAGCAGTGTGACCTCCCACCCGCAATTGGTGTCAGACATCAATCAGGTGACATCTGGCTACCAGCAGAAGATTGTAAGGCTTACATGAAGAAAGTCGCACATAAGGGTAGTTTCCAGGAGAGTCTAATGTAACTCTATGATAACTTGGTCTGTATTTGATCGTTACCTTACCACGCGTACATTAATAAATCATAGTTCTAGCTAAGTCACCAGCAGTTCTGTAGAATCATTGCAAGACAAGATTGTGGAACACATCATCTTTGAGGACGAGCTCCCCTGATGAGGGGCTGAGGTCCATCAGTGGCCTCGTTAATACATTACCAGAAAAGCCGGCTCAGGTAAGAGCCAAGCTATAGGGAGTAGTCCCGGCTGGGACTTGGATTGTTGCAAACTTTCCTTCTGGAAATAAACCATTGTTTGACTATTTTCCGGACTCCTCCTTTACTACTAAACTGGCCCTGTCCCTAGTGCAACTGGACTTTGCTGAGGCCCTGCCGAGCATGTCCCAGTTGCTGAAAAACATGACACGGACGAACATTGGCAAGGCATTGCAGAGTCCGGCCTGATCACGGAGGGGCATCGCTGAGGGAATCAACACCATGGTGCAAATAATGTGGAGCTGCCAGGGCTGGCAGAGCCAGATGACGCAGGGGCCTCTGGGACTCAATCCATCTGCCCTCTGTACCAAGGTGGTGGTCACACACAAGTTGGATGTTCAGCGAGTGGAACCCCTTCCTGTTGATGAAGGGTGCTCCTGGACTGCCTGGTGCTTGAAAGGCGACATGCGTACCATCTATTACCCCTTGGACCTGTGCGATGGCAGAGCGATCTGCTGCCCATGCATCTTGATGGGCCTGGTCCAGGTCAAAATCTATATCATCAGCTGTCTGGGCAAAGAGACATCTGTGAGTTCATGGATGCACTTGTGGGCTGTTGGAGGCGATACTGCACACAAGTCCCTGCTCGAGCCCTGGAATGAAGCCAAGGCATAAATGTTCAGGACTATGGTGACCTTGACGATCATCGAGAGAGAGTAGCCTCCTCCTCCACGTGGTGCCAGGTCCTCAAGGGCAAGGCACAGGTGCGCCACCATCCCATTGTTGAGGCGAAGCCTCCTGTAGCACACTTTGTCCAACATCTCTTCGAACCAACAGCCATGCCTGCACACCTTGGGGCCTCGCTGGCCTCCCTCTCTGGGTCCTCCTTGGCCTGATAGGCAGCCGCGTCCTCAGGGTGTTGGGCAGGCTCTGCACATGGGTTGCCACCTCAAGACTCTGTCGATGCTGCTGCCGCCACTTTCTCTGGCATGAAAATCGCTTATTGTCACAAGTAGGCTTCAAATGAAGTTACTGTGAAAAGCCCCTAGTCACCACATTCTGCCACCTGTTCGGGGAGGCTGGTACGGGAATTGAACCGTGCTGCTGGCCTGCCTGGGTCTGCTTTCAAAGCCAGCGATTTAGCCCTGTGCTAAACCGGCATCTGGCCGCCTGGAATGCCACCACCACTGGGAGGGAACTGCTGCGGGGTCCACAATATCATCCATACCGTGATATCTGTGTCGAGTTGGGGAGGGTGAGAGACCGACAATAGGTTAGGTCTTCCACTCTGGTAGCCTCGACATCCCCCAAGCCTCTCAACCCTTACATTCCCTGTCATCTCTCAGGATGCCATCCAACAAGCCGCTGTGTTCGGGGATCCGCTCTGTACAACCCCCGGTCACAGCAAGGGCCCCTGGGCACCAGACCCCAGGCCCCTGCCGGGAACAATACTGGGACCAGGCTCACCCTCCCACCCCCTAGCCCACACACCCACCCTCTGGTTGCGGGGGTATTCCCAGTGCTGCGGCCCAGCTCTTGGGTGTTCGATTGTTGGCTGCTGCCAGTTGTTCTGAAGCTTCCAGTGTCCAGGCCTCATAACAAATTAGGATGCTGGACAGTAACACCCAAATGCGACATGGCACTTGCACCCATGGAAATCCATGAGAGAGCTGCAATGTGCTCATATTACTAACATTGACAATTCCCTCTTAGCGAAAGCCTTCAGCTGCATGGCCAAAGGCCGCCCACGGTGTGTGGGGGTTAATGTGACTTTCACCATATTACCACGGACAGGGCTCTGTCCTCGGGGTGTTTGGTGGGATGGACAGGCAGCAGCTGGGGTTTCCCATGGTATGGGTATACACAATCCAGGTGGTGCAATGTCAGAACCACGGGTGCTGAACCCATCACCTCCCAGACCAGGGTCGACTCCCACCAATGGTGGTCAAACCCATTGATTGGGCCCGTCCTCTCGGAGACGCGCACAACTCTCCTCGCCCCGAAGCACTGGGGCAGTAGCCCCGGTGCCCCCGGAATGACTGCCCATTTTCAAAGATGGCTGCTCACTTCCTCCAATCCCCACAGCAGTCATTGCGCTTGCTTCACCTTTTTAAATAGGTGTGCTAAAGGTGCCCACATGGGAGAGGCAGTTAGATAGGAGCGCCTCCCGTTGATGGGATGGAGATTGGCCTTAATTGGTGATAATTGGTTTCTCGCCACGCTGTGTCGGGATCCGGATCTCAACAACGGGAGAGGGTCGGTTTGATCAGAAACCGATCGGTAGTGTGGCTCCCGATTTCGGCCTCTCCCATGATCTAACCGGCTCATGCAGATTCACAGCCGGTGCAACGCGGCCATTAGATTGCACCCTAAGACAAATCCTTCAGTCAACATCCAAGAGTTCACTTACTTACATTGTACAGAGGGGAAAAAATTTGCTGATTTAAAAGAAAAGAAAAATAATTAAAAAGTGAGCTAGAAAACTAAGCAGCGAAAGGTTAATACCATTTGGTA
Source organism: Scyliorhinus canicula (assembly GCF_902713615.1). Taxonomy (NCBI): domain Eukaryota; kingdom Metazoa; phylum Chordata; class Chondrichthyes; order Carcharhiniformes; family Scyliorhinidae; genus Scyliorhinus; species Scyliorhinus canicula. The sequence goes on from NC_052146.1 coordinate 172,201,946, forward strand.
AAATGTATCTTTAATCTAACAATAGTTGAAAAATTACATGTGGAAAGACGCAAATAATAAAAGCAGAGGATTCAATCTAAGCAAAGCAGAATTAATAGGAAATGAAAATAGATTAAATATAAAACACAATGGCCTCAAAATTCCTGAGCAGGGGGTAAGGATGTCATCTGGAATATCTCCAGTATGAAACTGACAAGAGTTCCCAGCAAAATAACTGAGATTAATTTGTACCAGATTCATGTTGTTTGGGAAAGCTCTTGCAACGTCAATGGGAAGACACCTTTATTAGCACAGAACAGTTTCTACAAGAGTATTACTGGGACCTGCCTGTCCCAAGCTAACATGAGCCTACCTTGCCATCCTTGATGATGGGTTGCCCCAAAATAATTCTGACCTCCTAACCAACTGGGCTGTGCTGTTACTCCTCACATATGTCCAGTAGACATTGATATGTTTGGCATACTGCCTGTCATAGAAACACTTTCAGCCTGAGCGACACTTCTGCCCATTATTACTTTGAAAGAGATTTTGACTCAAGGCCATTGATTTTCATTTCCTGTTCATTCTGCTTGCTCAATTTGAATCCTTTACCTTTATAATATGTTTCTCCTATGTTATTTTGTCTTTTTTTTTAGATTAAGTTGGTGTTAAATGGAGTTAACCATTCTTCGTCCAGATTTTAAATTTACTTTTTGATAAACATTGCCATTCGAACTTCTTTGGTAAATAATTAAACAAGCCATGTTCCGTTTATGGATTGAAAATTGTAGAGCACACACCTATACTTCTCCAATAAGTGCTCGCAGAGGAGAGTGTGTATTTCTGAAATTGACCCTTCCATCTTTCCAGATTGACTCAATGCAAGCCTGATTCAATTCAACCTCTATTGAAACATAAATTGTGAAGCAATTCTAAGGAATATCCTCGCGTAACAATTCAAATCCAGCTTTCCTCAGACATCAAGAAGAGAGCACCCCAAATTTCAAACATTCAGGTCACACTGTATTCAGCAGTCAATCATATGATATTCAAACAACTTGCTCTTATAGCATTCATTCAGTGACCTGAGAAGCAAACGCACCTTTCTGAGGTTACTTCTGCCCAATAAGTTTCAATGGACTTAGCAGTTATTTTTAAAGTTATGTCTCATCTCCCTTCACACTTGAGTGGCTTTGAAGTGGTCATCTGTGAAACTAATGGAAAGCATTTAACTCTCTTTTATGAGTCCCAGGAGCTAACAATCATACCTTGATGTTTATAAACATTGCTGTTAGTTTCACAGCAGACCACTTCAAAACTACTTGGGCATGAGGGAGATGAATGGAATGATGCCGACAGTTGGGTATGTGCGGAAAGCTGTCAATCACACCCTAAGAAAATCAATATCAAAGAGAAATTAATGAATGGCTTACAGATCTGATGGGGTCTAAGCACAGCTGACTGATTTTATCTTTCCAGGAATTGACAGGTGCTGTTCCTCTGCCTGAGCCAGCAGGTATATTACAAAGTCATTGGGCGCGATTCTCCGCACCTACGGAAAATCGCAAAGTCGGCCGTGACGGCCCGACACGGCCCCGTTCCCGACGTATTCACGTCCGGGAAATGGGCTAGGAACGGGGCCGCGTAAATCACGTGCGCGATGACGCCGGAACGCCCACGTGAGGCCGCCCAACGCCGTAAAAAGGCTCGGGCAAGTACAGAAACTGTAGGCCAAGATGTCGGAGCCAAGGAGAGCAGCCCCACGATTCTTGGAGGCTGACGTCGAGACACTGCTGGATTTAATCGAGCATAGGGGCATCATCTGCCCGCGTAGAGGGCATCGCCACCCTGCCAGCGTGGTGCGCCAGGCCTGGCGTGACGTGGCTGCTGCAGTCAGTGCTGTGGGGCAGACCCCTCGCTCTGCAGAGCAATGTAGGAAGAGGATGCACGACCTCACCAGGGCAAGTGCCAAGAGGGTGCCCCCGGGTCACAACCATCCCTCCCCCCTTTACTTAATCACCCCCCCCTCCCCCGGGCACGGGGGGTGGAGATGGGTTGGGGCAGAGTGAGTGGAGGGTGGTTCACAAAGTAGTCACAGACCCAGCGCTATGGCCCCCGTGGAGAGATGCAATGGTCTTATTACAACTTGACCCCCAACCTGTGCCAGTATCTGAACGGCCTGCTGATACCTGCCGTATTGTAATGATCTACCTATGCCCCAACCCCCAACAGGACAAGACCGCTCACAACACTCGTGAGCGGAACAAGACTGGAGGGGGTTCGCCCATCCTGCACCCCCTCACCAGTTTGAGCAGAGGGCACTGGACCTTGTTGGGGGATCTGCCACCCGGGATATCGCGCAATGCGAGGTTGGCGGAGCTGCAACAAGTGAGACAACCCTGCATGACAAACACCCCCCCCCCCCCATCCTCTGTCCCTTCACAGCCTGCTCACTGGGAATCCTCCGCCATCCTCTGTCCCTTCACACTCTGCCCACTGGAACACCTCCCCCATCCTCTGTCCCTTCACACCCTGCCCACTGGAACACCTCACACCTCCCCCATCCTCTGTCCATTCACACCCTGCCCACTGGAACACCTTCCCCATCCTCTGTCCATTCACACCCTGCCCACTGGAACACCTTCCCCATCCTCTGTCCCTTCACACCCTGCCCACTGGAACACCTCCCCCATCCTCTGTCCCTTCACACCCTGCCCACTGGGACCGTCCAGCGTCCGGCCGAGCGTCTCTAAATAACCTGTTTCATTCTCTTCCCTAGGATGTGATGCCGAACGACCAGGGCCGTCTGCCTCCAGGCGGAGACAGGCATCTGCCCCCACTGCACCCAGGGACGCACGACAGAGGGTGCCCGATCAGCGGGAAGTCCCATCCTCCCCAACCGAAACTGTGGAGCAGGACGCCCAGAGGGCGGCGAGAAAGGAAGAGAGAGAAATGGCCCGCGAACGCCCTGCGGCCTCTCAGTGGGCCGATGACATAGAGGAGGAGTGCACCCAAGACGACCTCGAGAATGCGGCACAGCTATCTCCCACACCATCCCCCATCCCAGAGACACTCACCCCGGTTGGCCTATTTAGTGATGAGGCTCCTGGGTCACAGTCTGGGTCGCACATTACAGTTGAGCAGGTACAGCAGGTGGAGGTCGGAGCAGCCGAGGGCCCGGATTGGCGGAGGGCAGGCCAGGCCCAGCATCCAGCTGGCTCCCAGACGTTTTCCGAGTTCCTGGAGTTTCTCAACCCACCCGCACAGCCGATGCATCAAGAAACCCAGGGACACAATGACAGGATGAGGGCTGTCTTCCAGACACTGCAGACGCTGTTAGGGGAGTCGAACCGCGTCCAGGAGCAGGGAGTGGTGCCGCTCATGGCAGCAACCCAGGCCGACACCGCACGGGTGGCATCCGCGGTGGAGGCAATGGGTCAGGTTATGCAAGGCGTTGTGCTTAATGTGCACGTGTCATCCTCGGCCCTGGACAGGGTTGCCCTCTCACAGGCAACAATGCGCCAGAGCCAACACGACATTGCCGGCGCGCTGCGGGCCTTGGCCGAGTCTCAGCAGGTCATGGCCCAGTCGCAGCACGCCATAGCACAGTCACAGCAGTCAATGGCACAGTCCCAGCAGTCAGTTGCGGAGAGCATCAACCGCCTGACACATGTGCTGGATGGCGTCGTGCACACACAGGTTGAGATCGCACCGTCCCTGGCGGGAATGTCTAACTCCCTAGACTCCGTTTCTGCAAACCTTCGGATTCTGGTGGATACCGTTGCAGGCCTCCAGGACTGGCAGCGCCAGGTGTCGGTGGCGTGATGCGGCACCTCCCCGCTCGCACCTTTGTCCCAAAGTGAGGCCCGGGGGCCACCGGGCTCCCCGAGGGAGGAGTAGGTTTCGAGGCCCGTCCCATTAACTCCATCACGGGACGTCCCGGAATTCTCGGCCTCCCCCCGTCCCATCCCTGGTGCATCGGGTGGGCAGCAGGCAGAGCAGGGTGGCACAACGTCACCCGAGACGCCCGCAGAGCAGCCTGGCCCATCAAGGCCGGGTCGCCCCAGGAAACGCTTGCCGAAGGAGAAACAAGTCGAAGGGAGCGATTCACAGCAGTCCTCCTCCACTCCTGCTGTATCATCTGGGGAATCACTTAGACGTAGTGGTAGGGCCCGTAATGCAAAAGAGAGACACCGAGTAAGTTGGCACGGGTGAAGGGCACAGTTTAGTTGTAGGGGCTAGGGCATCTGTAAATTATTGTTAACATTAAACGCACTGTTCCACCTTACTTGTAATACTGTGTGATTGTTCCACAGCCACAGGAATCGTGATGGTGACCGAGTGTCGCTGGGGTTGACGAGCGGTGAAACTTCGGTGCCGGGTGCGCAGTCCCTTCCCCTCTCCCCACCCCCTCCCACAGCTACCCCACGCGGGCACGTGATGGAGTGTCCGTGACGAACACAGCGGCCACCAAGGTGAATGGTTCAGCTATTGCCATGGGTCAGATTCTCTCTAACGATTCTGAGCTCACAGCTCATCGCAGAGCTGGCTGTCATCATTCCACATGGCACTGATCACACCCGCTGACACAGCCATCAATGTTGTGCCATACCGTCTGCACCCAGTGGTAAGGGTGATGTCGAAGTGGAGCAGTGTACACGGAGAGGGGGTGTGGGGGAGGGGAGGGGAGGGGGGGGGGGGGGGGGGTTGTGGTGGTGGCAGTTGTGTGTTGACACTCTGCACGACTAGCGATGCAGGTGGTGGTTTAGTGTTCAGCGGGGACGTCACATGAACCGTGCTGCAACCAAGGCGTCGCGTGCCCGCCGTCCTCGCCGGGTCCGTCGTGCCGCCTCCTGGGCATCACCAGCACCTGGGTCGTGTCTGTGTGCTGCGCCCGCCACTCCGCCAGCCTCCTCCTCCTCCTCTATGCTGGCACCACTGCCACTGGCTTCTCCCTCCGCCTCCTGCAGCAGGTCACCTCCCCTCTGCATCGCGATGTTGTGCAGCGCACAGCAGACCACTACAATGCGAGCGACCCTGTCGGGCTGGTACTGCAGGGCCCCTCCGGAGCGGTCCGGGCACCTGAATCTCATCTTCAGGATGCCAAGGAAGCGCTCCACCACACCCCTGGTTGCTGCATGGGCCTCGTTGTATCGGGTTTCCACATTGGTCTGAGGCCTCCGTATAGGCGTCATCAGCCAAGACCTCAGCGGATAACCCCTGTCACCTAGCAACCAGCCCCTCAGCCGGGGGGGGGGGGGGGAATGTCCCTCAAACATCGCAGGGATGTACGACTACGCCAGTATGTAGGAGTCATGCACACTCCCTGGGAACCTTGCACAGACGTTCATGAACGTCATGTGGGGGTCGCATACCACCTGGATATTCATGGAGTATGACCCCTCCTATTTGTGAAGACCACCCTGTCCCCTGCAGGCGGGCGCATGGGGACGTGAACACAATCGATTGCCCCCTGCACCATCGATATCCCGGCCACGCTGGCAAATCCACGAGCTTGTGAACCTTGACTTGCTCGGTCCTCGGGAAAGGTGATGTAGCGGTCCGCGATGGCATAGAGGGCGTCGGTCACATCCCGGATGCACCTGTGCATCGATGATGGGAGATCCCGGAGAGGTCCCCGCTCGGAGACTGGAAGGAGCCGGTCGCATAAAGTTAAGAGCGACCGTCACCTTGATGGCAACCGGGATCGCGTGTCCTTCCCCCGTTCCACGTGGGGCCAGGTGCGTCACAAGATGACAGATATGTATCACCGTCCGCCTACGCAGCCGGAGTCTCCTCCTGCAGGTGATGTCCGTCATTGTCTGGAAAGAGATCCGGGCACGGTACACCCTCGGCCTTGGTCGTCGCCTCTGGCGCCGTGGCTGCACCCTCACTCTCTCCTCCTCCCCTCCTCCCCCCCCCCCCCCCCCCCCCCCCCCCCATGCTGCTCGACGACTGGCAACTCCTCGGCCCTTCCCTCTGCTGCTGCAGCTGGCCCTGCATCCACTGCGGGTTGTGGCTGTGGACGCTGCAGCATCTCCAAATGCAGTGCAGCGGCCCCAACCACTGCGCAGAACATAGCCGTTCTGTTCGCAGACATTGTGCTAACCTACAGAAGGGTGGTGGGGGGCAGAGAAACGGGACATGTTAGACGGAGGTTAGTCGACACCTCGGCAGCCACGGGATACCTGTATGTCCTGGTGGCCTGGTCGCACTGCTGACACGCGGGCAGCCGAACCCCTGGTCACTTTCTGCATCCAACGGGCAGTTAACTATGTCCTCTTCAATGGTGCGTCAGTGGCCTGTGGCTGTAAGCCACAGGGGAACCAGCGGGCGTGTCCTCGTGACAGGCACGCCATGGCATGGTGGTAGACACTTTGTAACCGGGGTTGGACGAATCACTCGCTCACTCTCTCCCTACCCCCCCCCCACTCCCCCCCTCCGTCTCCCACACTCTCCCCCTCCGTCTCCCACACTCTCCCCCTCCGTCTCCCACACTCCCCCCTCAGTCTCCTACTCCCCCCCCCACACGTCTCCCACACTACCCCCCCCCTCCGTCTCCCACACTCCCCCCCCCTCCGTCTCCCCCACTCCCACCCTCAGTCTCCCACTCCCCCCCTCCGTCTCCCACACTCCCCCCCTCCGCCTCCCCCACTCCCACCCTCAGTCTCTCACTCCCCCCCCCCCCCCCGTCTCCTACATCCCCCCTGCTCTGGACCCCCCTCCCGTTCTCGGGGATGCCTTCCCCGTTGTGGCCAGAGTACAGCAGTGCGCTGAGCTGTGCACTGAGCGGTGCGCTCACCTCCTCGAAGCTCTCGTCAGCCAGCACGACTGGTTGACGAACTTGAAAAGCAGGTGTGTTGGCCAGCGTGAAAACATGGCGTGATGACGTCGGGACTTCGGCCCATCCGGGCCGGAGAATAGCGGGGGGCCAAAAAGTCGGGCTTCTGGTCGTGTCGGCGGGTCTGTCGAGGCCTTTGCCGGGAATGCCGACGTGTAGTTTGTGCGGGGTTCGGAGAATAGAGGGAGGGCGTCGGACCGGCGTCGCCGTGAAAATCTGCGCGGCCCGCTATTCTCCGAACCAACGTGAGAGCGGAGAATCGCGCCCCTTTATTTTCACATCTGTCTGAACTGCTCTCCAGCTTCCAGTAGAGGTCTCTCTTCTGGGGGCCTTTCAGACAAGTGTCTCTCTTCTGGGGAAGGGGGGAGTCGCTGGTTGGGGTCTCTTGTGGGGGTCTCTCTAATTAAAGAGGTCTCTGGTGGGGGAGCAGTGAGTGGGTCTCGTGGGGTGGGTGGGCAAGTCTTGCATTGTGGAGGGGAGAATGGCACTCCAATGGATGGGCTTTGGGGGCAACTCCCTTAAAGAGTTACCCCCTTGGCCCATCACGAGGTTCACCACGTCAGGGCCAGCTTGTCAAGACCTGCGCCAATTCTCGCCCAGATGATTCCCGGTCCAGATAATCACGAGGGCTCAGAGAATATTGTGCCCTACCCGTTTAAAGACCGCAAATGGGTCTTCAAATGGGTAGTGGGTAGTGAAAACTTTGATTCCGACGCCGGGGGGGAGGGGTGGGAAGAGAATCAGCATAGGCACCGTTCCCATTTTCTGCCCGCCCACCGCCGTTAGCAGAGTACCTGATGCTGTGGACAATCCAGCCCAATATAAATACCACCAGTTCCGTTTCATGGATGGATAAACTGAGAGCAATGGCCTGGAAGTCATTCATATGGCAATGGGTAACAGCCATGGCTACAGTACATGCACTGAAAATTAGAGTGCAAACAATCATTTTTTAAAAACGTTGCTGCAAATGTTACTGAGGACTTATTCCTGACCTGCAAAAGCACAAGAGTAGATTGCCAGCAGCTGAACGTATAAAGACACGGTGCACTGAGCAATTTATAGAAAACTATGCGGAGTGTTGAAATGTCATGTCCTCACTAAATAAATAGATATAATTCAGCTCTGTAGCTGTTGAATCAGCTGGGGAACGGTAGCATACACTTGGATTAAATAGTTTTTTCAGGTCAGATTGAAACGAATTAATTACTTATTTTGCAGTCCCCAAAGTAATTTCCTGCCAAACTAAAAGATAAATGATAAATTACTTTAAAATCTCAACAGTTGACAAGTATAGTACAGACTTGGAATAATTCATTTTCAAATCAGGTTAGCACTAACAGGCGTCCCAAAAAGAATTCTTTATTTTCCATTAAAATAAGTATAGATGAAATTAGGGGCAACACAAAAGTCACACAAGACAAAGTAATTGCAAATTGATTAACACGAGTACCGAAAATTAGGTAAGAAAATAATTGTAACATGCCTGAAAATTGTGGAAAACACAGTTAAAAAATAGAAAACATGATTGTGGATACGCACTGACAACTCCAACCTAATGATGAGTGTGATCAGCAAATAAGATGTTTTCATTATGGGGGTTTAAATACAAGAACAACAAGAGTAAAGACTTGCATTTTTGTAGCCATAAGACAACCCAAGCTGCTTTACAGGAGCATTAACAAACAAAATTTGACAATGAGCTTCAAAACATGAATTTGGACACGTGACTAATATCTCAAAGGAGTAGGTTTCAAGGGATGCCTTGAAGGACGGGCGAGGGGCAAAGTCCGTGTGTCACAAAGGCCCCCCCGAGCACATCAACTGGTTGTTACCCTTAAGTGCTACTTAGCAGTATGATACAACCATTGCTTGCGAAATTATGTTATGTATTTTCTCCTTGACAAACGGTCTTTTGGCTAAGATCAAGCATCGGATCAAGCATGACATCAGCCTGTCCTTGTCAGCTTGTGATTTGAAATTGACTATTCTAGTCAGATAGAAGAGGTTTAAATGAGAACTCATTCAGTGTAACTATAGCTGGAGATACATTAAGGGTGAATCCAGATCATACACTTTAGTTTTATTTCATTAAAACTAGACCTTAACATTTCCAAATTGTTTGAGACAAGCAAGGTCTGTGAGCCAACTAGCAAAAAGAACCTATTGTGTTATAAAGAACTGGGCTGAGGTTCCAGTTCTGTTTCTATGGTAACCACCAGTTCATGGTGATAAGTTCAAGCGGGAAATGTGTTTTCTCAGGCAATGGCATGAGAAATTCACACTGGCTTATTTAAATACATATCTCTCTTAGACAGGCACTTCGGTCGAATTGAATGAATAATAAATTAGTTAAAGCCAATCACAGCTGTAAAGAAGGTGAAACTTTAAGACAATGATCTTCTTAAAAATCACTTGTCAGGATGGAAAAATCCATTCCGGAATCAATCTATCACATTCTGAAACCTATGTCTTGCTGCTGCCTTTGCTATCGCCATTGGTCTTTTGTTTAAATCAATCATTAATTTTGTACTACGTATCATGATTTGAAGAATCACGATGATTTGCATTTTAAACTCAACCACTGTATTCGCTAAAGACAATCAATCTGACTTAAGTTTGTATTGTAACCAAAAATTTACCAGTGGACACTAAAGCTGACAATAAAGTTCAACAAAACTTTGCCATAAAACACAGCCTGAATTTCTGTTATTTGGGATCTAAGAAGGGATAATGCATATCCACGGCTCCGAATAGACACAGAGATCCATCAGCTTGGATCTAGTATGTCCCTTGTTGGAAATCATTAAATGGATTAAATTTGAATTAGTTTTTGGAGCAAACAAGCAAATGGAAATGGGGCTTGCCTCATCTACTCTGCTGATTGGCTTCGTAGCTCAGAGAAATGAATAAAATTGACGTCTGTTCTTTTAAAAGAAAGCCTCCAACTGGTCACAATTTGGAGCTAACCAGGAGGAAGTTGTCCAGCAAAGTAGCAGGACCCCTTTTGACCATTAGTCTCCTGGAATGCCAAGAAAGCTGTAAAGGTTCAGATGGAAGGTTATCTACATGAAACACTGGGCTGAATGTTCCAGTCAGCAGCAATGCTGTATACATTACCGTTGCCTGGAAAGATTTTCCTGCCCCAACACTTCTATATATTTTTTCCAAGATTTTCTGATCCCAGCTGAAGAACAGATCCGCAGCAAAGCGCAATCTGGAGTTTTTTTATTGAATTCAAATTTCACCAACTGCCATGGCGGGATTCAAAGACAGGTCTCCAGAGCATGACCCTGGATCACTAGGCTGGAGACAATACCAATGCGCCACTGCCTCCCTATGGCAGATCAGTGGCAGGATAAAAACGATGGACATGAAAATATCAGGTTGAGAGAAAACAGTGGCGACACGGTGGCACAGCGGTTAGCACTGCTGCCTCACAGAAAATGAAAAATGAAAATGAAAATTGCTTATTGTCACAAGTAGGCTTCAATGAAGTTACTGTGAAAAGCCCCTAGTCGCCACATTCCGGCGCCTGTTCGGGGAGGCTGGTACGGGAATCGAACCGTGCTGCTGGCCTGCTTTAAAAGCCAGCGATTTAGCCCAGTGAGCTAAACCAGCCCCTGCTGAGCTAAACCAGCCCCTAAAACAGCACGAGGGACGCAAAGAACAAAGAAAAATTACAGCACAGGAACAGGCCCTTCGGCCCTCCAAGACTGCGCCAATCCAGATCCTCTATTTAAAACTGTCACCTATTTTCTAAGGATCTGTATCCCTCTGCTCCCTGCCCATTCATGTATCTGTCTAGATACATCTTAAATGACGCTGTCATGCCCACCTCTACCACCTCCGCCGGCAATGCGTTCCAGGCACTCACCACCTAATAATCCTAATCCACTTAACCTCTCTTCATAGCTAGCGCCCTCCATACCAGGCAACATCCTGGTGAACTTCCTCTGCACCTTCTCCAAAGCATCCACATCCTTTTGGTAATGTGGTGACCAGAACTGTACGCAGTATTCCAAATGTGGACAAACCAAAGTCTCATACAACTGTAACATGACTAGCCCATTCTGGTACTCAATACCCCTTCCGATGAAGGAAAGCATGCCGTATGCCGTCTTGACCACTCTACCGACCTGTGCAGCCACCTTCAGGGTACAATGGACCTGAACACCCAGATCTCTCTATACATCAATTTTCCCCAGGGCTTTTTCATTTACCATATAGTTCGATCTTGAATTGGATCTTCGAAAATGCATCACCTCGCATTTGCCCGGATTGAACTCCATCTGCCATTTCTCCGCCCAACACTCCAATCTATCTATATTCTGCTGTATTCGCTGACAGTCCCCTTCACTATCTGCTACTCCACCAATCTTAGTGTCATCTGCAAACTTGCTAATCAGGCCACCTATACCTTCCTCCAGATCATTTATGTATATCATAAACAACATTGGTCCCAGCACTGATCCCTGTGGGACACCACTGGTCACAATTCTCCATTTTGAGAAACTCCCTTCCACTACTACTCTGTCTCCAGTTGCCCAGCCAGTTCATCTACAGCCCTTCCCTCATCAATCAACTTTGTCATTTCCTCAAGAATTCTTTCAAGTTGGTAAGACATGTCCTTCCCTGTACAAAACCATGTTACCTATCACTGATAAGCCCATTTTCTTCCAAATGGGAATGGATCCTATCCCTCAGTATCTTCTCCAGCAGCTTCCCTACCACTGACGTCAGGCTCACCAGTCTATAATTCCCTGGATTATCCCTGCTACCCTTCTTAAACTGGGGGACAACATTAGCAATTCTTCAGTCCTCTGGTACCTCACCCGTGTTCAAGGATGCTGCAAAGATATCTGTTAAGGCCCCAACTATTTCCTCTCTCACTTCCCTCAGTAACCTGGGATAGATCCCATCTGGACCTGGGGACATGCCCACCTTAATGCCTTATAGAATAACCAGCACATCCTCTCTCCTTATGCTAACTTGACTTAGAGTAATCAAATAACTATCCCTGACCTCAACATCCGTCATGTCCCTCTTGGTGAATATCGATGCAAATTACTCGTTAAGAATCTCATCCATTTTCTCTGACTCCACGCATAACTTTCCTCCTTTGTCCTTGCGTGGGCCAACCCTTTCTCTAGTTACCCTGTTGCTCCTTGTATAGGAATAAAAGGCTTTGGGATTTTCCTTAACCATTTGCTGAAGATATTTCATATCATAGAATTTACAGTGCAGAAGGATGCCATTCGACCCATCGAGTCTGCACCGGCTCTTGGAAAGAGCACCTTACCCAAGGTCAACACCTCCACCCTATCCCCATTACCCAGTAACCCCACCCAACACTAAGTGCAATTTTGAACACCAAGGGCAATTTATCATGGCCAATCCACCTAACTTGCACATCTTTGGACTGTGGGAGGAAACCGGAGCACCTGGAGGAAACCCACGTACGGGGAGGATGTGCAGACTCCGCACAGACAGTGACCCAAGCCGGAATCGAACCTGGGACCCTGGAGCCTTGAAGCAATTGCGCTATCCACAATGCTACCATGCTGGCTTCATGACCCCTTTTAGCCTTCGATTCCTCATTTCAGATTGGTCCTACATTCCAGATATTCTTCCAAAGCTTCGTCTGTCTTCAGTCGCCTAGACCTTACGTATGCTTCCTTTTTCATCTTAGCTGGTCTCACAATTTTACCTGTCATCCATGGTTCCCTAATCTTGCCATTTCTGGCCCTCATTTTCACAGGGATATGTCTGTCCTGCACTCTAATCAACCTCTCTTTAAAAGCCTCCCACATATCAAATGTGGATTTACCTTCAAACAGCTGCTCCCAATCCACATTCCCCAGATCCTGCCAAATTTTGGTATAGTTAGCCTTCCCCCAATTTAGCACTCTCACTTTAGGACCACACTCGTCTTTGTCCATGAATATTCTAAAACTTACGGAATTGTGATCACTATTCCCAAAGTAATCCCCGACTGAAACTTCAACCACCTGGCCGGGCTCATTCCCCAACACCAGGTCCAGTATGGCCCCTTCCTGAGTTGTACTATTTACATACTGCTCTAAAAAACCCTCCTGGATGCTCCTTACAAATTCTGCTCCATGTCGACTTCTGACACGAAGTGTATCCCAGTCAATGTTGGGAAAATTAAAATCTCCTATCACCACCACCCTGTTGCTCCTACATCTTTCCATAATCTGTTACATATTTGTACCTCTATCTCACGCTCGCTGTTGGGAGGTCTGTCGTACAGCCCCAACATTGTTACCACACCCTTCCTATTTCTGAGCTCTGCCCATATCGTCTCACTGCTCGAGTCCTCCATGGTGTCCTCCTTCAGCACAGCTGTGATATTCTCTCCGACCAGTAATGCAACTCCTCCACCCCTTTTACCTTCCTCTCTATCCCTCCTGAAGCATCAATATCCTGCGATATTTAGTTGCCAATCATGCCCTTCCCTCAACAAAGTCTCAGTAATAGCAATAACATCATACTCTCAGGTACTAATCTAACCCTAAGTTCATCGGCCTTACCTACTACACTTCTTGCATTAAAACAAATGCACCTCAGAACACCAGTCCCTTTGTGTTCATCATCTGCATCATCAGTGACTCGGGTCACTGTCTGTGTGGAGTTTGCACATTCTCCCCATTTCTGCTTGGGTTGCCTCTGGGTGCCTCGGTTTCCTCCCACAGTCCGAAGAGGTACAGGTTAGGCGGATGGGCCATGCTCCATTGTCTCTCAGTGCTCAAATGTCAGGTTGGGTTACCAGTATACAAGGGGGTGAGTCTAGGTGGGTGCTTTTTCGGAGAGTTGTACTGACGCAATGGGAATTTTCGCCTCCTTCTTCGCTGTAGAGATTCTATGATTCCATTATCGTTGATATGGTCAGTGTAGCCAGTGATAGGTTGGCAATCACTCATAGGCTATTGAAGGAGATGGAGGAAAAAAAGAGTAAACAGAGGTTTGAGGAGAAGCGTAGAAAGCAAAGAGAGATGGTGTAATAAATCAGAGGTGTACCTGTGCCGTTAGAACAGTGCAAGCATGCCACGGCCTGCTACGGGAAAGGTTGGGAAGCAATGGTTACTATAAGCTGCTGCCTTTAAGTCGAATGTCAGCAGATGGTGTGAAATGCAGGAAGCAGCTGAATTGAGAAGCCTTTTGACAAGTTGAAATTCCCTCTGCAGCAGTGGCCCAGAGACTGGAGCGGATCTTCATTGAGAGGCTGATGCGACCATCAATTCACTCGAGACAAGAGTAGAAGTAAACCGTGGCTTTAATCAACTTAGAACAGTGCCTGCCTGCGACTGATCCAATACTGAGAACCGCCGACAGGTCGACTGCTCTTTGTACCTCCCTTCAAGGGGAGGAGCCATGGGCGGAGCCCATACATGCCCCAACATGTTCCCCTATGGATAATGCCATGCAATGGCCCATAGGAGGAGCCCACAAGGGTAACAGCATAGCACAGAAACAAATACAAGGGCAACAGCACAGATACAAATACAATGGTGGATTATTGGCACAATACATTCACCATATTCACCCCCTGTTAAAAACATGAAGTCCGGCGGGTGGTGACGGGTTCATAAGTTCAGCCGATCCGGCGCACGGATTGTGCGCTGTGATCGCCGAAGCTCTAGCGTAGTTGCTGGCCTGGGTGTCGAACTCGTCCGCGCTGGCATCGGTAGTGAGAGCGCTGGCCCGGGTGTCAAACTCGTCCGTGCTGGCATCGGTAGAGAGGGCGCCGGTGGGGGTACAGACGTGGACTCCGGGAGCGTCTCTTCTGGAGCTTCATTCCTGTGGATCGGTGAAGGGGGGATGGCGGGAGCCATATAGGGGCGGGGCGCTGGTCATGGGAGGTTGGGCGGGATATGGTGGAGGGACGGTGGTGGTGGAACCGGCGGGCGCCAAGTCCCGGAGGGAGACCGTATCCTGTCGGCCATTGGGGTGTCCGATGTAAGCGTATTGGGGGTTGGAGTGTAGGAGCTGGACCCTCTCTACCAGAGGATCAGAATTATGGCTCCTGACGTGCTTTCTGAGTAGGACTGGCCCCGGTGTCTTCAGCCAGGACGGACGCGAGGCCCCCCCGAGGTGGATCTTCTAGGGAAAACAAATAGGCAGTCATGAGGGGTCTCGTTTGTGGCCGTGCAAAGTGGGGACCTAATAGAGTGGAGCGCATCGGGGAGGACCTCCTGCCAGTAGGAAACTGGGAGATTCCTGGATCGCAGGGTCAGTAGGACGGTCTTCCAGACCGTCGCGTTCTCCTTCTCCACTTGCCCGTTTCCCCTGGGGTTATAACTGGTAGTCCTGTTCGAGGCGATGCCCTTACTGAGCAGATACTGACGCAGTTCGTCGCTCATGAACGACGAGCCCCGGTCACTGGACATAATTGGAGAAACCAAACAGGGTGAAGACACTATGTAGGGCTTTAATGATGGTGGACGTGGTCATGTCGGGGCAAGGGATTGCAAAGGGGATGTGGGAGAACTCATCAATAATATTGAGGAAATATGTATTGCGGTTATTGGAGGGGAGGAGCCTTTTGAAATCGATACTGAGGCACTCAAAGGGCCGGGATGCCTTTACCAGGTGGGCCTTACCTGGTCGATAGAATACACTCAATAGTATACACTCTGCACAGATCTGGCAGTCCCTGGTCATGGCTCTGACCTCCTTGGTGGAGTAGGTTGCGGGCCTTGATATAGTGGATAAGCCGGGTGACCCCCGGATGGCAGAGGTCATCGTGGATAGCCCTGAGTTGGTCATCTAGCACTCTGGCATGTGCCGCGGGACAGGGCGTCTGGGGGCTCGTTGAGCTTCCCAGGATGATATACTATATCATAATTATAGGTGGAGTTCAATTCTCCACAAGATCTTATCATTCTTAATTTTGCCCCGCTGCGTTTTGTCGAACATGAAGGCTACCGATCATTGGTCAGTGACGAGGGTAAACCTCCTATCAGCGAGGTAGTGCCTCCAGTGCCGTATGGCTTCCACGATGGCTTGGCCCTCTTTCTCGACTGAGGAGTGCCGAATTTCGGAGGTGGTGACGGCGCGCGAAAAAAACGCTATCGGTCTGCCTGCTTGATTGAGGGTAGCAGTGAGAGCGACCTCTGATGTGCGCTCTTCATCTGGAAGGAGACGGACTCGCCCACCGCGCGGATTGCGGTTTTGGCGATGTCCGCCTTGATGCAGCTGAAGACCTGGCGGGCCTCAGTTGCCAGTGGGAAGATGGTGGCCTTGATTAGTGGGCGGGCTTTGTCTGCATAGTTGGGGACCCACTGGGCATAGTATGAAAAGGTCCCGAGGCACCTCTTCAGGGCCTTGGGGCAGTGGGGGAGAGGAAGTTGCAAAAGGGGCCCCATACGGTCAAGGTTGGGTCCTAGAACCCCGTTTTCCACGACGTAGCCGAGGATGGCTAGTCTGTTGTGTGGAAAACACATTTCTCCTTGTTGTACGTGAGGTTTAGGGTTTTTTGGGCAGTTTGGAGAAATCTGTGGAGGTTGGCGTTGTGGTCCTGCTGATCATGGCCGCAGATGGTGTTATTGTCCAAGTACGTAAATGTGGCCCGCAGCCCGTACTGGTCCACCATTCGGTCATTTGTTATTTGGAACACCGAAACCCGGTTTGTGACGCCAAAGGGGACCCAGGGGAAGTAGAAAAGGCGGTCGTCAGCCTCAAAAGCAGTGTAGTGGTGGTCCTCCGGGCGGATTGGGAGCTGGTGGTATGCACACTTCAGATCCACCGTGGAGAACACCCTGTCGTGTGCGATCTGGTTTACCATGTCTACAATCCGGGGAAGGGGGTACGCATCGAGTTGCGTATACCGGTTAATGGTTTGGCTGTAATCTACCACCATCCGGTTCTTTTCCCCGGTCTTGACGACCACCACCCGAGCTCTCCAGGGGCTATTGCTGGCCTCGATGACTCCCTCCCGCAGGAGTCGCTGGACTTCAGACCTGATAATAGTCCTGTCCTGTATGCTATACCGCCTGCTTCTAGTGGCGACTGGTTTGCAGTCAGTGGTGAGGTTTGCCAAGAGTGGGGAAGGGTCGACTTTTCGTGTCGCGAAGCTGCATATGGCGAGTGGGGACAGGGGCCCCCCGAACTTCAGGGTTAGGCTCTTGAGGTTGCATTGGATATCTAGTCCCAATAGGAGAGGAGCGCCGAGGTCTGGGAGCACATATAACTTAAAATTGGCGTACTCGGCACCCTGTATTGCTAAGGTTGCGGCAGTGCACTCTTGGATTTGCACCAAGTGCGACCCAGAGGCGAGGGAGATGGTTTGGTGCGCCGGGAAAATTGTGAGCGACCAGTGGCTTACCATGTCCAGGTGAATGAAGCTCTCTGTGCTCCCAGAGTCGAAAAGGCAAGCCATCTCGTGCCCGTTTACCCGGACAGTCATCATGGAGCTCCGGAGGTGCTTGGATCGCGACTGGTCCAGGGTGACCGGGCTGAGTTGCGGGTAGCCGGCGTGGTCGGAGGTGCTGGGCGGCTCCACAATGGCTGCCCTTGTTGATTGTACGCGTTGAGTGGCGTAGCAGATGGCGTCCAAGATGGCGGCCCCTATGGATCGCACGCAGCCAGCCGCGTGGGGGAGGATGGCCAAGATGGCGGCCCCCGTGAGTCGCACGCGATGGGAGGGCTGGAAGATGGCTGTCCCATGGATAGCATGAGGCTGATGACACGTCTGCAGTGGGCGGAGTCGGCAGACACACTGCAACACTGCAGGTTCTGCGGGCCTGTGAGTCTCAGGATCAGGCCTGTGAGTTAGAGTTCTTGGATCTGGCCAGGCAAACTTTGGCGAAATGTCCTTTTCTCCCGCAGCTGCTGCAGTTCGCGTTACGGGCTGGGCAGTGCTGCCGGGGGTGTTGGCACTGGCCACAGAAATAGCAGGGTAGCCCCCCCCCCCCCCCCCATGATGGGCGGGCGGCCGTACGGCACAGGCCTGGGGTAGTCTTTGGTCGGGGGTCCACGAGGGGGTCGCTTGGTCAGCCGGGAATGCATTAAGGCTCTGGAACGCTATTTCCAGAGAGGAGGCTACCTTTACCATCTGATCCAGTAGGCGCTGTCTCACGTAGTTGGACCGGACTCCCACCACGTAGACGTCTCGGACGGCGAGTTCCATATGTTGAGTGGTCGTAATGGCCCGGTAGTTGCAGCTGCGTGCGAGGACTTTGAGGTTGTGTAGGTAGTCTCCTAAGGATTCCCTGGGACGCTGGCGGCGAGTGGTGAGGATGTATCACGCGTAGACCTCGTTCACGGGTCGTACATAGAGGCGTTCGAGCATCGCGAGGGCGTCTGCGTAGGAGGAGGCCTCGTCGAGTTGAACAGAGATTCGATGGCTCACCCGTGCGTGGAGGAGGCTCAGCATCTGTTCGACTGTGACGGAAGGCGTGGAGGAGGCTGCAAGATAGGCCTTGAAGCAGCGGAGCCAGTGCGAAAAACTTTCTTTCGCCTCTGCAGCCTGCGGATCGAGTTCCAGTCGGTCAGGTTTGAGGGCCGATTCCATAGTTGCGTTTAAGTTGATTAAATTGATGCGACCATCAATTCACTCGAGACAAGAGTAGAAGTAAACTGTGGCTTTAATCAACTTAGAACAGTGCCTGCCTGCGACTAATCCAACACTGAGAACCGCCTACAGGTCGACTGCTCTTTCTACCTCCCTTCAAGGGGAGGAGCCATGGGCGGAGCCCAAACATGCCCCAACATGTTCCCCTATGGATAATGCCATACAATGGCCCATAGGAGGAGCCCACAAGGGCAACAGCATAGCACAGATACAAATACAAGGGTGGATTATTGGCATAATACATTCACCGCAGAGGCTGTGTGTGAGCCTCGGCCCTGCTGCTCCAGCACTTCCTCACTCTCACTGCCAACCACTGGAAGATCCATATTTGGTTTCCGAAAGGGTGCTGAGACCATTTGTTGTGGCAGCTGAACTGGTGATCGCTGGAGCACAAGTATTGCCTGTTGCACGACCTGTTGCCTTTATATTTGTAAGACCAACAATTTCCCACACAATATTACCACATTTTGAAAATTAGTGTGTCAATTTATAATATTCCGCATAGGACCTACGTGATGGGAATGCTGGTCTTCTTCACTCTCCTCGCGGAGTACGAGCTCTCCCGTTAGGGGTGGAGTATCTTGTTACTCACTGTATAAAATGTCAGGCAGCAGGGCACTGACCGGAGGAGAACCAGGTAGGGATCTACTGGGTACTTAGTATACATATTGTTTCTGTGAATAAACATTGTTTCTTATCGTACTCGGTGTGGACACACAGTGTCCTTACTAAACTGGCGATGAAGAGTAAACTGGTTTGATGTCAACACTGCAACCTACTCAGCTGAACCACTGCCCTGATTTTCTGGACCCAGGTGTGGATTTCTTTGATTAGCCATGCTTCTCTTTGGGCAATTGGATGCATTTGACGCCAGTGTTGAAGACTGGAGGCAATACGTTGAACGAAAATTATTTCTTAAGGGCCAACAGTATATCCGAGACCGATCACAGGTGGTCATACTATTGGCGACCTGTGGACCGTATATGTTTGGAGTGATCCAGAGTCTCGCGACCCGGCGACAACGGATATTCAAACATTCGACTAACTCGGGACACTTGTGGCACAGCATTTTAACCCAATCCCGTAAATGATTGTTCAAAGATAACGATTTAATGTGGCGGAAAGGTCTGCCAGTGAGTCAGTCACCGAGGAACATAGCTGAGTTTTCTGAGTATGGAACTTTTGTCCGATGTGCTCCGCAACCTTTTAGTCTGCATGGAGACTCAAAAACTTTTTGGGCGAAGTCTTCATGACTTTACAGCAGGCGCTACAGATCTCCCTGTCCCAGAAAGCGGGGAGCGTGGCATCCAAGAGATACAAGGTATTGAGGTGAACGTTTTAGGATGTCACCACTTTATGTGGTGTCTTCGCGGCCTGGACCAATGCCGCTGCAACTTAGGTCTCTGGGCGAAAAGCTGGCCGCCGAGACGCATATTGTCCCCAGATTCGGCCAAAGGTAACTTGGGCCCATGTGTGACGTGTGACCACCGGTCTAGGCGCCCCCACGGACATCAGAAAGGCCAGCGCTCCAGGCACATGGGTCGAGGAAGACGTCAGCCCCAGGGCCACGCCTTGCACCTGGGCGTCCCAGAAAAGGCGGAGGGGGAGGCTAAAATGCAGCTGAACTGTTTTGTCAACGCCCTGCTTGGCCCCTACTCGTGTTCTGATTTAAGTAAATGGTCATTTAATGATACCCAAACCTCGGTCGCAGAGCTTGCTCACTCAGGAAGTGCCACGAAAGAAGCCTGTCCAAGATCTGACTGCTCCACTGCTGAACCAGCCCCTGACATCTCCAGTCTCTCTTGACGCCAATATGCCGATGTCATGTTTTCTGACTCTGAGATGGAGGCGCAGCCCTCTGGGGACTCAGACATCGACTCCGTGGCTCAGCCGCCAGCCGACGATCATCCGCCATGACATTCCTGCCGCAAGCGACGTTCGCCCGCATGGTATGCACTGACTGATGCGGCACATAAGCTACATGAAGACTTGCTGGAGCCGAGGAGACTCCGACATCCTGCGCCTGTTCCTCCTTGTCTACCTCATCGCTGATAATAATAATAATAATCTTTATTGTCACAAGTAGGCTTACATTAACTCTGCAACTCGTTACTGTGAAAATCGCCTAATCGCCACATTCCGGCGCCTGTTTGGGTACACAGAGGGAACACTCAGAATATCCAATCCACCTAACAGCATGTCTTTCGGGACTTGTGGGAGGAAACTGGAGCACCAAGGCGAAACCCACACAGACACAGGGAGAACATGCAGACTCCTCACAGTGAGCCAGGCTGGGAGCCGAGCCTGGGACCCTGGCGCTGTGAAGCAACAATGCTAACCACGGTGCTACCATGCTGCCCAAGGTCGAAAGGGTCTTCGGACTTTGCGGGTGAGAAATGTCATATTCCGCACTTGAACTACGGAGTGACAAGCTCCCCCAAGGGGTACCTCGTGGATCACTGTATAAAAGGTCGACCAGTACGGCACCGACCGGAAGAGAACCTGGCAGCAATCTACTGGGTAGTGTACAGATGGTTTTGTTAATAAACTTAGTTTCTTATTGTTCTCTCGGCGGTTGTGGCAAGGTCTAAATAATATAACGGGCTACAAAGTGAGGCCGAGCAGTATCTCAAGCAGCAGCGCACCCCTCCCCAATGAACTCAATGCATTCTATGCTCGGTTCAAGCAGGAAATCAACAATCCGCTGTTCAGTGCGCCAGTCGCCCGTAACACACCCATGCCCACCATCACAGCTTCCAAAGTCAGATTGGCTTTCCTGAAAGCGAAGGCGACTCCGGACGGGATCCCTGGTCATGCACCAAGACCTGCATGGACCAGCTGGCAGATGTGTTCGCGGACATCTTTAACCTGTCCCTACTCCACTCCGAGGTCCCCACCTGCTTCAAGAAGACTACCATCATACCAGTGCCAAAGAAAAACCAGGCAACGTGCCTCCATGACTACCGTCCGGTGGTCCTGACTTCAGTCGTAATGAAGTGCTTCCAGAGGTTGGTCATGAAGCGCATCACCTCCATACTCCCAGAACGCACTGATCCACTGCAATTCACATACCACCGCAACCAGTCCACAGCAGACACCATCTCCCTGGCCCTACACTCATCCCAAGAGCATCTCGACAACAAGGACTCCTACATCAGACTCCTATTTAATGACTACAGCACTGCCTTCAACACCTTGATCCCAGCCAAGCTCAAACTCCAAAACCTAGGACTTGGCTCCTCACTCTGCAACTGGATCCTCGACTTTGTAACCCATAGAGCACAATCAGTAAGAATAAACTACAACACCTACTCCACAATACCGGGACCCCGCAAGGCTGCGTACTTAGCCCCCTACTCTACTCCCTGTACACACATGACTGCGCGGCAAAATTTGGTTCCAACTTCATTTACAAGTTTGCTGACGATACGACCATAGTGGGCCGGATCTCTAATAACGACGAGTCAGAATACAGGAGGGAGATAGAGAACCTGGTGCAGCAACAACAATCTATCCCTCAATGCCAACAAACTAAGGAGCTGGTCAGTGACTTCAGAAAGCAAAGTACTTATTATACCCCTGTCAACATAAACGGTGCCGAGGTGGCGATGGTTAACAGCTTCAAATTCCTGGGGGTACACATGTCCTGGTCCACCCACGTCGACGCTACCACCAAGAAAGCACAATAGCACCTATACTTCATAGATTATCATAGATTATCATAGAATTTACAGTGCAGAAGGAGGCCATTCGGCCTCGAGTCTGCACCAGCTCTTGGAAAGAGCACCCTACCCAAGGTCAACACCTCCAACCTATCCCCATAACCTAGTAACCCCACACTTCCTCAGGAAAATTTAAAAAAATTGGTATGTCCATTTTAACACTTACCAACTTTTACAGATGCAACATAAAAAGCACCTTATCTGGCTGCATCACAGCCTGGTATGGCAACTGCTCGGTCCAGGACCACAAGAAACTTCAGAGACTCGTGAACACCGCCCAGTCCATCACACAAACCTAACTCCCATCCATTGACTCCATCTACATCTCCCGCTGCCTGGGAAAGTGGGCAGCATAATCAAAGACCCCTCCCACCCGGCTTACTCACTCTTCCAACTTCTTTAATCAGGGAAGAGATACAAAAGTCTGAGAACACGCAGGAAAAGACTCAAAAACAGCTTCCTCCCCACTGATACCAGACTCCTAAACGACCCTCTTATGGACTGACCTCATTAACACTACACACCTCTATGCTTCACCCAAGGCGGTGTTTATGTAGTTACATTGTGTACCTTGTATTGCCCTATTGTGTATTTTCTTTTATTTCCTTTTCTTTTCATGTACTAAATGATCCGTTGAGCTCGCAGAAAAATACTTATCACTGTACCTTGATACACGTGACAATCAACAAATCCAATCCAAATTACTCAGTGTGGACTCCCCAGGTCCTTACTAAGCAATTGGTAATAGACCCCACAATCTGAAGCACTTAATTTTCTTCGGCTGACTCCTTTTCCGCTCACTGGACTGGATGCTAACATCCTTCGACATTCATCCCCACCATCACCCCAGTCCAGAGACAACAAAATGCTCATTATTGTGGATTTGACTCGCTCCTGATTTGATACTCCCTCAATCTGAACCATCAGAGTTTCAGGGATTGATGCTTTGAAATTTAGATGGTACATTTAATGACCGAGAAAGTCAGCGGTAGGAAAGCAAAGATTTATTTTAACTATTTACAATACTCTGCCCACAGTCGTACCTATTCTCAATCACAGTCCCCGTTGGGACAATGAACACCGGTCCCTGCTTGGGCCAGCATTTATGTTCAGCCCGAATGAGCTCAAAGGCAACAGGAGTCAATTAAGGGTGCCAGGCGTTGTTGGACTGAATACTCGTATGCAGCGAGCAGAAGCTCCCAACACTAAATCCTGGCTAATGCAATGGGTGGAATCCCCTTAAAAGTCTCTGGCGTATTTGGGGTGACTGCATGCCTGCCACGAAGGCGTCCCTGATCAAGAGTTCGGTGTGCTCCGCAGCAGTGACCTGCGGGCAGGCGTAATTTCTCCCCAGGACAATGAGGGCCCGATAGAATTTGTCGAGACTCACCGGAGAATTGTTGCCTTGTTGCCAGGAGGTGCCGCACGTAGACCTGATTTACTGGCCTGATGAAGTGTCCTTTTAGTAGATCCATAGCGACATCATAGTTCAGTTCGTCCTCTATCATAGAGTAAACGGCGGTGCCCACGCATGAGTGGAGGAAATGGAGTTTCTGCTCCTTAGTTGGTCGATTTTCTGCAGTAGTGAGGCAAATGTTGAAACACGCCAGCCAATGTTTAAAAGTTGCTGACGCGTTTGCAGCATGCGGGCTGATTCGGAGGCATTCTGGCTTCATCTGCAGTTCCATTTTCAAAGTCTAGCGTATTAAATTGATGCACCATCAATTGGACTCGAGTCGTAGTGAAGTTCCAAACAACAGGCTTTAATACGCTAGATGTGAGCCCGGCAGTGGCCGTACAGAGAAAGGCCGACTGCCAGCCGGTACGAGTTCTTATACCCCGCCTTGTAGGCGGAGCTACCAACCTCTCCGTCAATCAGCGGGGAGTCACATGTCTAGCCACAGCCAATTGGCAGAGAGGCACATGACTTGACTGGGCCAATGGGCAGCGAGACTGCTGTACCAATGGCAGCTTGGTTCTAAGGTAATATGATCTCCCTAGTCATATTACCACACCCTTGTCCTCTCTAAAAATGCCCAGCAACGGCTTGTGATCAGTCACAATGGAGAGGTGCCACTCATAGACGTACACCACCAAACCTTGCTTCTCAATTTGGGCATAATGTTGTTCTGTCAGAGTCAAGCAAATATTTATTTTAACTATCTATAGTAATCTGCCCACAGCAGTAACTATCCACAATCACAGTACCCGTTGAGATAACCAGCCACCATGCTTGACCCAGCTTTTATCTTTAGTTCCAACGAGCCCCAGCTGGGTGACGTTCATACCCTACCTGGGAATCTCATACTTCACGATCCCCACGGGAAGATCGATAATAGTTTCCCCATGGGCATTGTGGGGGTTATGACACTCCCATTATGTGTGGGGTTACATGCCCTTCCTAAAGCCCGGGCTCATTCTGCACAGCCACAGCCTCCTAACATACCATTGCAACCATCCAAATGGACATTTGGGTTCCAGGTGCCAGATAATAATAATCTTAATTAGTGTCACGAGTAGGCTTACATTAACACTGCAATGAAGTTATTGTGAAAATCCCCGAGTTGCCACGCTATGGTGCCTGTTCGGGAATATAGAGAGAGAATTCAGAATGTCCAAATTATCTAACAGCATGTCTTTCGGGGCTCAGAGGAATAAGGCGACCATTATTTATCCTTGCCACATGGGTTTTGTTTTAACAAGGCCTCTGAACCTACCATTCATCAAAAGCATACCAACTAGGTCCTAGTTGCTAAAGAGCCTGAAGAAATTCTTATTGACCTTAATACTGAAAACAGTCAGATGTCAGGCCAAACCTGCAGAGATGGTAAGGTTTCAATCACACAATCATAGAATTATTCCTGCGCAGGAGGCAGCCATTTGGCCCAGCATGTCAATACCAGCTCTCCAAACGAACATTATGGCTTAGACAAAGTGCCATTCCCCTTACTTTTCCCTGAACTACGCCCTCTTGAATGTCTCGATTGATCATGTTTTTTCACTGAGAGTAAAACAAGACAAAACCAACTGAAGCAGCAAAATTGACCGGATCCACATTTATTTGCCGTATCTATTTTGTATCCCCCATCTTAGAAAAAATGGATAAGTTTCTTGTTCAAAGATGTGATTCCTCCTTTCATTCAATCGCTGATGAAACATCTGAACCCCAAGAAGAAGAAAAAATCAAGAAATGTTCAGAGCCAGTACAATGAGAGCTATCTGTCCTTTGGATTTTCATGAACAGGAAATGCCTCTTGCCCCTTGCCCCTTTCCTGAATGTCTCATCTGCAGGGAAAAGTTGCCGAACACTGCGATGGTACCAATTAAGTTGAAACGCCTTTGCAGACAAAATACTATTAAAGGCATTCAGTACTTCAAGCGCTTTAAAGAACAAAGCGTGAAGCAGACCCAACATCTGATAGGGCATGTGTGGGTATCAGAGATAGCTCAACAGGCTATATACCTGGTGGCTGAGCTTATGGCAAAATCAAAGAAGCGCCATACCATTGCCCTATCTTTAATTATGCCTGCTTGTAAAAAGAAATCGTCGGTGTGCTGTTAGGAGCTGATGTTGCAAGGGAGATCAACAACATTCCATTCTCTGATAATACAATTAAATGGCGTGTCAGCTGATATCAAGGAGGTGTTGCAAGAGAAGTTAGTGACCGGGAAGTGTGTTTTGCAGATTGTGATGAATGGTATCGGTATAACTGCTGTAACTGTACCTTGCCTTTAATACATTGGCCCTTTAAAACCGGGCTTGGAACCCTGGGGGACTCCGCCTCTGGCTCCGCCCTTAGGAAACTGTATATAAGGTGATGCTCACTGGGCAGCATGCTGTGAGCACACTTCTCGGCAGCTGTCCGGTTCTCTGGTAATTAAAGCCTTTGAATTACCAATCTTCTCTCCAGAGTCGTAATTGAGGGTTTCTCAATTTAATTACCAGAACACCAGATGGACAGCGCTCTAAAGAAACTCAACCTAGACGCTCGGTCGCCGGAGGCCCCAGAAATGTTTAAATATTGGCTCCAGTGTTTTGAGGCCAATCTAAATTCTTCAGAGACTAAAGTCGACGGCGCTCGCAAGCTGAGCTTACGACATGCCCGGGTGGGCCACCAACTCTCCTCCGTGATCGAGAACGCTACGACATACAAAACTGCAGTCAAAATACTAAAGAAGCGCTTCGTAAAGCCGATTAACGAGGTACACACCAGACATTTGCTCTCGACCTGCCGCCAGCGCTCCGGGGGAAACTCTAGACGAATACGTGGAGAGACTCACTGCTCTCGCGAGGAACTGCAATCATAAAGAAGTGACGGCAGAAGTCCACATGAACTTACATATTCGTGATGCTTTCGTGTCCGGTATCAGGTCCTCGTACATCCGGCAGCGGCTCCTAGAAGACGGGGCAAAGGACTCCAAGACACGGTAACGCTCGCCTATTCTCTAGAAACGGCCCACCGTAACCTCTGTACATACTCCGCGGACCTTGCGAACCCCTCCTAATCCCCTCCAGACTTGGCCATGCTACAGGCCTGCACCGCGCGCCGATCCGCTCACTCCGGGGACTCCCCATGCTATTTCTGTGGGCAAGGCCAGCACCCATGTCAGCGTTGCCAGGCCAGCTCCGCGATCTACAACGACTGCAGGAAGAAGGGGTACATTGCAAAAGTCTGCCTGGCTGGGCCCAAAGGCTGCAAACAAAAGTCTCGCCAGGCCCAGAAATCAAGCTCCCGGCCTCACAGGCCCCGCAACGTGGCTGCGCGGCGGCCGGACACGCCTACTTCCGACCTCGTGCGAGTCATGGGGGCAGCCATCTTGGCGGCGGCCATCTTCGAATCCCGACACGTGCGACCGACGGCGGCAGCCATTTTGTGACTCCCGGCGGCCATTTTGTGAGTCCGACTCAACCGAGGACTCTGACTACCCGCAACTAGGAGCGATTACGCTCGATCAATCGCGGCCGAAGCACCTGCGGAACTAAATGATGCGGGTACAAATCAACGGCCACAACACTCCCTGTCTATTCGACTCTGGGAGCACGGAGAGCTTTATTCATCCGGACACGGTAAGGCGCTGCTCCCAGCGCACCGACCCCGCCTCCCAAACTATCGCCCTCGCTTTGGGGTCCCATTCGGTCCAAATCACGGGGTATTGCGTCGCGGACCTCGCGATTCAAGGCGCTGAATACACCCGCTTTAAACTTTACATCCTCCCTCACCTGCTGCTCGGTCTGGACTTTCAGTGCAGCCACCGGAGCCTGACACTGAAGTTCGGCGGACCCCTGCCCCCACTCACGGTATGCAGCCTGGCGACACTCAAAGTTGCGCCACCCCCCCCCCTTCGCGAACCTCACTCCCGACCGTAAGCCTGTCGCCACCAGGAGTCAGCGGTACAGTGCCCAAGACATGACTTTTATCAAGTCAGAGGTTCAGCGGCTACTAAAAGAGGGGGTCCTAGAGGCCAGCAACAGCCCTTGGAGGGCTCAAGAATTGGTAGTCCGTTCCGGGGAAAATCAACGAATGGTAGTGGATTATAGCCAGACCATAAACCGCTTTACGCAACTCGATGCATACCCACTTCCCCGCATAGCGGAAATGGTGAATCAAATCGCCCAGTTTCGGGTATTCTCCACGGTCGACCTAAAATCGGCCTATCGTCAACTCCCTTTCCGCCCAGAGGACCACCCCTACACGGCCTTCGAAGCAACCGGTCGGCCGTTTCACTTTCTCAGGGTCCCTTTTGGTGTCACAAACGGAGTCTCCGTTTTTCAAAGGGCGATGGATCAAATGGTGGACCAGTACGGCTTACGGGCTACCTTCCCGTACTTGGACAACGTCACCATCTGCGGCCATGACCAGCAGGACCACGACGCAAACCTGAGGAAGTTCCTTCAGACTGCCCGGGCCCTCAACCTCACATGTAACAAAGAGAAATGCGTGTTCCACACAACCCGGCGAGCCATCCTCGGCTACGTCGTGGAAAACGGGGTCCTAGGCCCAAACCCCAACCGCATGCGTCCCCTTAAGGAACTCCCCCTCCCCTGTAGCCTCAAGGCACTCAAACGGTGCTTGGGGCTCTTCTCCTATTACGCCCAGTGGGTCCCCAGATATGCGGACAACGCCCGACCACTCATTAAGACCACGGTTATTCCCCTGGCGGCTGAGGCCCAGTCGGCTTTCAGCCGTATCAAGGCCGACATCATCAAGGCCGCCATGCACGCGGTGGACGAAACCATTCCCTTCCAGGTAGATAGGATCAAGGAAAACCCTAAGGCTTTCTATAAGTATATCAGGAACAAAAGAATGACTAGAGTAAGATTAGGGCCAATCAAGGATAGTAGTGGAAAGTTGTGTGTGGAATCAGAGGAGATAGGGGAAGCGTTAAATGGATATTTTTCATCAGTGTTTACACTGGAGAAAGACAATGTTGTTAAGGAGAATACTCGGGTACAGTCGACCAGGCTAGATGGAATTGAGGTTCAAAAGGAGGAGGTGTTATCAATTTTGGAAAATGTCAAAATAGATAAGTCCCCTGGGCCAGATGGGATTTATCCTAGGATTCTCTGGGAAGCCAGGGAGGAGATTGCAGAGCCTTTGTCCTTGATCATTATGTCGTCTTTGTCGACAGGAATAGTGCCGGGAGACTGGAGGATAGCAAATGTTGTCCCCTTGTTCAAGAAGGGGAGTAGAGACAACCCTGGTAATTATAGACCTGTGAGCCTTACTTCGGTTGTGGGTAAAATGTTGGAAAAGGGTATAAGAGATAGGGTTTATAATCATCTTGAAAAGAACAAGTTGATTAGCGATAGTCAACACGGTTTTATGAAGGGTAGGTCATGCCTCACAAACCTTAGAGTTTTTTGAGAAGGTGACCAAACAGGTGGATGAGGGTAAAGCGGTTGATGTGGTGTATATGGATTTCAGTAAGGCGTTTGATAAGGTTCCCCACGGTAGGCTATTGCAGAAAATAAGGAAGTATGGGATTGAAGGTGATTTAGCGGTTTGGATCAGTAATTGGCTAGCTGAAAGAAGACAGAGGGTGGTGGTTGATGGCAAATGTTCATCCTGGAGTTCAGTTACTAGTGGTGTACCGCAAGGATCTGTTTTGGGGCCACTGCTGTTTGTCATTTTTATAAATGACCTGGAAGAGGGTGTAGAAGGATGGGTTAGTAAATTTGCAGATGACACGAAGGTCGGTGGAGTTGTGGATAGTGCTGAAGGATGTTATAGGATACAGAGGGACATAGATAAGCTGCAGAGCTGGGCTGAGAGGTGGCAGATGGAGTTTAATGCGGAAAAGTGTCAGGTGGTTCACTTTGGAAGGAATAACAGGAATGCAGAGTACTGGGCTAATGGCAAGATTCTTGGTAGTGTAGATGAACAGAGAGATCTCGGCATCCAGGTACATAAATCCCTGAAAGTTGCCACCCAGGCTAATAGGGCTGTTAAGAAGGCATATGGTGTGCTAGCCTTTATCAGTAGGGGGATTGAGTTTCGGAGCCACAAGGTCATGTTGCAGCTGCATATATAACTCTGGTGCGGCCGCACCTGGATACTGCGTGCAGTTCTGGTCACCACATTATAGGAAGGATGTGGAAGCTTTGGAAAAGGTTCAGAGGAGATTTACTAGGATATTGCCTGGTATGGAGGGAAGGTCTTACGAGGAAAGGCTCAGGGAATTGAGGTTGTTTTCGTTAGAGGAGAAGGCTGAGAGGTGACTTAATAGAGACATATAAGATAGTCAGAGGGTTAGATAGGGTGGACAATGAGAGTCTTTTTCCTCGGATGGTGATGACCAACACGAGGGTCTTAGCTTTAAATTGAGGGGTAGTAGATATAGGACAGATGTCAGAGGCAGTGTCTTTACTCAGAGAGTAGTAGGGGTGTGGAACGCCCTGCCTGCAACAGTAGTAGACTCGCCAACTTTAAGGGCATTTAAGTGGTCACTGGATAGACATATGGATGAAAATGGAATAGTGTAGGTCATATAGGCTTCAGATGGTTTCACAGGTCGGCGCAACATCGAGGCCGAAGGGCCCGTACTGCGCTGTAATGTTCTATGTTCTAAAGCGATGCATCAGACGTCACCCTGGCTGCTACCCTCAACCAGGCGGGCAGACCAGTAGCGTTCTTCTCCCGAGCCCTCACCGCCTCGGAAATTCGGCACTCTGCAGTTGAGAAGGAGGCACAAGCCATAGTGGAGGCCGTGCGGCACTGGAGGCACTACCTAGCCGGTAGGAGGTTCACCCTCGTCACCGACCAACGGTCGGTCGCCTTCATGTTTGATAACGCACAACGGGGCAAAATAAAGAATGACAAAATTCTGAGGTGGAGGATAGAGCTCTCCACTTATACGTACGATATTAAATATCGCCTGGGGAAGCTCAACGAGTCCCCGGATGCCCTGTCCCGGGGCACGTGCGCCAACGTGCAAAAAGACCGCCTGAGAGCCATCCACGATGACCTCTGCCACCCAGGGGTCACTCAGCTTGCCCATTTCATCAAGTCCCGCAACCTACCTTACTCCACAGACGAGGTCAAGGCCATGACCAAGGCATGCCAGATCTGTGCGGAGTGCAAATCGCACTTCTATCGACCAGACAGGGCTCGCCTGATAAAGGCCTCTGGGCCCTTTGAGTGACTAAGTGTGGACTTCACCAACCGCAACATCTATTTCCTCACCGTCATCGATGAGTTCTCCGGCTTCCCTTTTGCTGTCCCCTGCCCCGATATCACCTCGGCCTCCGTGATCAAGTCACTGCACAGCATCTTCACACTGTTTGGTTTCCCCGCTTATATCCACAGCGACTGCGGTGCATAGTTCATGAGCGATGAGCTGTGTTGATATCTGCTCAGCAAGGGCATCGCCTTGAGCAGAACGACGAGCTATAACCCGCGGGGAAATGGGCAGCTGGAGAGGGAGAACGCGACAGTTTGGAAGGTTGTCCTTCTAGCCCTACAGTCAAGGAGTCTCCCAACCGCCCGCTGGCAGGAGGTCCTACCCGATGCCCTACATTCCATTAGATCGCTCCTCTGTACAGCCATGAACAAGACCCCTCACAACCGTTTGTTTGTCTTCCCCAGGAAGTCCACCTCTGGGGTCTCGCTTCCACGCTGGCTGACGACTCCGGGACCAGTTCTACTCAGGAGACACGTGAGGAGCCATAAATCCGATCCCGTAGTCGAGAGGGTCCAATTGCTACACGTAAACCCTCAATATACCTACGTCGAGCACCCCGACGGCAGGCAGGACACCGTTTCCCTGCGAGACCTGGCCCCCGCTGGCTCTCCCACCGACTTCCCCACCAACCACCCCCCTCCTACCGACGCTCTCCTCCCCGCACCAACTGCCGACTCCGACAGCGCCCCCCCCCCCCCCCCCATCCGGCGCCGGCACCAATCACCCTCGTCACCCCGGATACCCCCCCGCTCCAAAGCGGGCAAAGGCTCAGTCAACCGTGCTCCCGGATATACCACCACCGAAACCGACCGTATCCACAGCACCACCACCGGAGCGGAGAAGGTCAGCATGGACGGTCAGATCACCCAAAAGACTGAACTTATAACTCCACTTCACCCCCAACGGACTTTGTGTTTTGTTAAACAGGGGGTGAATGTGATGAATGGTATCGGTATAACTGCTGTTACTGCACCTTGCCTATAATACATTGGCCCTTTAAGACCTGGCTTGGAACCCTGGGGACTCCGCCTCTGGCTCCGCCCCGAGGAAACTGTATATAAGATGATGCTCACTGGGCAGCATGCTGTGAGCACACTTTTCGGCAGCTGTCCGGTTCTCTGGTAATTAAAGCCTTTGAATTACCAATCTTCTCTCCTGAGTCGTAATTGAGGGTTTCTCACAGATTGATCATTCCAACGCTCTGTATGTTCATGGGGTCTCCATTCAGGAGAACTCTTCATTTTGTCAGGATCTACTGAGTTATGCGACTGATGAGGAACTATTTTGGGTAACAAATACTTGAAGGCAAACAAACTTACCTGTGTTATATATTTGCACAGACGGAGAAGCCTCCATAACGGGGAAAGTCAAAGGTTTTTTTTTTCTCAGTGAGGTGAACGAGCAAAATACTGATATTCATACCTATCATTGTATCCTCCACTATGAAGCTCTTGTGGTCAAAACACTGGTACCAGAGTTAGCTGAAGTATTCGAGCAAACTGTGAAAATTGTGATTACATAAAATTATGGCCACTGAAATTACCTTTGTTCATTATTTTGTGTTCAGAGGTGGAGGCACGGCACGGTGGCACAGTAGTTAGCATTGCTGCCTCACAGCTCCAGGGACTCGGGTTCAATTCAGGCCTCGGATGACTGTCCCCATGCCTGGGTGGGTTTTCTCTGGGTGCTCCGGTTTTCTCCCACAGTCCAAAGATGTGCAGATGAGATGGATTAGCCATGCTAAATTGCCCCTTTGTGTCCAAAAGGTTAGGTCGGGTTACTGGGCTACAGGGATAGGGTAGAGGCTAGGGCGTAAGTAGGATGCAGACTCAATGGGCCGAATGGCCTCCTTCTGCATTGTAAATCTTATGAGGCTGAGCATTAGAGTATACTGCTACACACCAAGGTGCAGGGGAAGGTTCTCTTTGTGTTCATGAGCTCCGGAGAGAACTAACAAGAGTTTCCAACAATGCATGGACTGCCTTATAAAAATGATAATTAATGGTGGGCTAAGCTTGCATATCTCGCAGACATTTTCAACCATCTGAATGAGCTGAATACCAAAATGCAAGGGAAGAACGAAACAATCCTGAGCATCGCAGCTAAAACTTCAAGATTTCAGGTCAAGACTGGGCCTCTGGAAAGAGACAGTAGCCGGGGTTCACTTGAGATGTTTCCACTAACATAGTCAGCGGCAGGCACAGCTGTCAAAGAACAAAGAACAAATAAAAGTGCAGCCATGTAACAGGCCCTTCGGCCCTCCAAGCCTGTGCCCACCATGCTGCCCGTCTAAACCAAAATCTTCTGCACTTCCGGGCTCCATAGCCCTCTATTCCCATCCTATTCATGTATTTGTCAAGATTCCCCTTAAACGTCACTATCGATCCTGCTTCCACCACCTCCTCCGGCAGCGGGTTCCAGGCACCCACTACCCTCTGTGTAAAAGAATTGCCTCGTACATCTCCTCTAAACCTTGCCCCTTAAACCTATGCCCTTTCAGGTAAAAAAAGAGCTCTTTTCTGTGCCTTCAAGCAGGAACTGCCCTCTGTATGACCACTCACACAATGATCACCACCAGAAGTCATCGCGAACTGGATCTTACCCTCACTTGAATATGCCTGCGCCGGAATATCCGAAGGGGCAGAATCCACCTGGGAGACCTCGCTGCGGTGTGCTTTAGCACAAACTTGGATGAGGTGTAACGCCACTTGGGGGATGGGGTCTCCCAGGCAATCAGAGGACCCCCGGTGGTTGGGCTCTGGGCAGGGTGGTACCCTGGCACCCCCTATGCCACCCGGGCATCTTGGCAGTACCACTCGGCAGCAGCCAGCCTGACATTGCCAGGGTGCCCAGGGTACACTAGCATGGGCACTGTCTGAGTGCAAGTCTGGTAGCGCCAAGGTGTCTTGCTGCCAATTTGCCCATGTCAGGGATCAGTCCCAGGAGTTCCCTGTCCTTACGAGGGGGGGCTCGAGTTGCAATGTTGGGGCGGACCCGAGTTGGGATGTTGGGGAAGACCGGAGGCCGCGGCGGGCAGGTCCTGAGATCTCTTCCTGCACTGACGAGCTCAGTTCTTTAGTTCAGGAAGTTAAGCTAAGTGCGGCCTCGGTGGGAAGATTCTCGCTGAGGCCCGGAAAAAAACCTCAGTTTATTGGCCGGGTCATTTTCAGTGCTGTAGGCGCTGAGAAACACCCTGCTAAACGTGTCTAAATTGGGACTCTTCTTTCTTTTTTGTTAAATTGGGCCCGCTGTCTTTCAGATAGGCCATAAACTGACAGATTATCAGTCGTCCTAGGTTATATAAAGATTCATGGTACTATTGTGAACAGGGAATTCTCCCCGGGTAACGTTTATTTCTCGATCAACATTAAAATTTCAAATTAACTGTTCTAGAATTCCCACTGTATGTGGGAGCTTGCTGTGCGCAAACAGATTACCGCAGTTCCTACATTACACAGCACTTCAAAAGGACTTGGTTAGCATGGCCCTGAGATAATATAGGGTGCTATATAAATCTGAACTCATGAAATAGCAGCCTTGCAGTGCAGAATTTCATAGAATTTACAGTGCAGAAGGAGGCCATTCAGCCATTGAGTCTGCACTGGCCCTTACAAAGAGCACTCTACTGAAGCCCACATATCTACACTATCCCAGTAACACCCACATAACATTTTTTGGACACTAAGGGCAATTTATCATGGCCAATCCACCTAACCCGCACATCTTTGGGCTATGGGAGGAAACCGGAGCACCCGGAGGAAACCCAGGCAGACACGGGGAGAACGTGCAGACTCCGCAGACAGTGACCCAGCTGGAAATCGAACCTGGGATCCTGGAGCTGTGAAGCAACTGTGCTAACCGCTACCGTGCTGGCCATTCGCCCATTGAGTCTGCACCAGTCCTTTGATAGAGCACCCAACTTAAGTCCACACCTCCACCCTATACCTGTAACCCAGTAACCATCACCTATCCTTTTGGACACAAAGGGGTAATTTAGCATGGCTAATCCACCTAGCCTGCACATCTTTTGGACTGTGGGAGGAAAGCGGAGCACCAGGGGAGAAGGTGATAACTGTACACAGTCGTCCGAGGTTGGAATTGAACCCGGGTCGCTGGAGATGTGAGGCAGCAGTGCTAACCACTGTTCCACCCAAACTCTTTCTTTTAAAACAGACGCAGAATTATGTATGAAAACTGAGTACTTTTTCTAGCCTCTTTGTATCAGTTTTAAATCGTGACTCCTCAGCACTGATTTCTATCTAAGAGCAGACAAATTACATTGAATGTCATTTTGACAGGTAATATTTATTACCTCTTGCTGTAGGCACAGAAAAATAGGTGTTCTTTTCAAACTATTCACAATCCTTTTAAATAGCATGCTGTGAAGATTGTGTTTCAGAGTCATTCTCTTATTCAAGATTAGAACGTTTAATGTTCAACTTTCTGAGTCATGTAGTTGTTCATCAAACCATACTCGGGCAATGCTTCTCCATTGTCATCCAGTTGGGTGAGACTGTACTTGTCTTATTCCATTCTTATGTCGAATCATAGACAGAGGTGGAGTTCAATGGAAGCATTTTGAAGTTCATTTCTGGAAAATTTTGCGGGGAGATTCCCGCCGGCACTGCCAGCGAATTCTTCACTGCTATCAAACAACAGCATGGAAGGCAACATATTGGGGGGGGGGGGGGGGGGGGGGGAAACAGCCACGGGGTGGGGGTGCATTTGGGTAGAGCTGAAGTCAACTCAGGAAAGGATTGCAAAGATGATTCTGGATAGGAGCGAAAGTAACAGGCTTATGTAAAGTTGAGATGTGAAGGTTCAGTTAGGGCGCTCGAGAGTTACAAGTTAGCTAGGAAGGACCTAAAGAAAGAGCTAAGAAGAGCCAGGAGGGGACATGAGAGGTCTTCGGCAGGTAGGATCAAGGATAACCCTAAAGCTTTCTATAGGTATGTCAGGAATAAAAGAATGACTAGGGTAAGAGTAGGGCCAGTCAAGGACAGTAGTGGGAAGTTGTGCGTGGAGTCCGAGGAGATAGGAGAGGTACTAAATGAATATTTTTAGTCAGTATTCACACAGGAAAAAGACAATGTTGTCGAGGAGAATACTGAGAAACAGGCTACTAGACTAGAAGGGCTTGAGGTTCATAAGGAGGAGGTGTTAGCAATTCTGGAAAGTGTGAAAATAGATAAGTCCCCTGGGACGGATGGGATTTATCCTAGGATTCTCTGGGAAGCTAGGGAGGAGATTGCTGAGCCTTTGGCTTTGATCTTTATGTCGTTATTGTCTACAGGAATGGTGCTAGAAGACTAGAGGATAGCAAATGTTGTCCCCTTGTTCAAGAAGGGGAGTAGAGACAACCCCGGTAACTATAGACCAGTGAGCCTTACTTCTGTTGTGGGCAAAGTATTGGAAAGATTTATAAGAGATAGGATGTATAATCATCTGGAAAGGAATAATTTGATTAGTGATAGTCAACACGGTTTTGTGAAGGGTAGGTCATGCCTCACAAACCTTATTGAGTTCTTTGAGAAGGTGACAAAACAGGTAGACGAGGGTAAAGCAGTTGATGTGGTGTATATGGATTTCTGTAAAGCATTTGATAAGGTTCCCCGTGGTAGGCTATTGCAGAAAATACTGAGGCATGGGATTCAAGGTGATTTAGCAGTTTGGATCAGAAATTGGCTAGCTGGAAGAAGACAAAGGGTGGTGGTTGATGGGAAATGTTCAGCCTGGAGTTCAGTTACTAGTGGTGTACCACAAGGATCTGTTTTGGGGCCACTGCTGTCTGTCATTTTTATAAATGACCTGGAGGGCGTAGAAGGATGGGTGCGTAAATTTTCAGATGACACTAAAGACGATGGAGTTGTGGACAGTGCAGAAGGATGGTGCAAGTTACAGAGCTGAGCTACATAGATAAGCTGCTGAGCTGGGCTGAGAGGTGGCAAATTGAGTTTAATGCAGAAAAGTGTGAGGTGATTCATTTTGGAAAGAATAACAGGAAGACAGAGTACTGGGCTAATGGTAAGATTCTTGGTAGTGTGGATGAGCAGCGAGATCTCGGTGTCCATGTACATAGATCTCTGAAAGTTGCCACCCAGGTTGATAGGGTTGTTAAGAAGGCGTACGGTGTGTTAGCTTTTATTGGTCGAGGGATTGAGTTTCGGAGCCATGAGCTAATGCTGCAGCTGTACAAAACTCTGGTGCGGCCGCATTTGGAGTATTGCATGCAGTTCTGGTCGCCATTATAAGAAGGATGTGGAAGCATTGGAAAGGGTGCAGAGGAGATTTTCCAGGATGTTGCCTGGTATGGAGGGAAGATCTTATGAGGGAAGGCTGAGGGACTTGAAGCTGTTTCGTTAGAGAGAAGGTTAAGAGGTGACTTAATTGAGGCATACAAGATGATCAGAGGATTAGATAGGGTGGACAATGAGAGCCTTTTTCCTCGGATGGTGATGGCTAGCACGAGGGGACATAGCTTTAAATTGAGGTGAGATATAGGACAGATGTCAGAGGTAGGTTCTTTACTCAAGAGTAGTAAGGGCGTGGAATGCCCTGCCTGCAACATTAGTGGACTTGCCAACATTAAGGCATTTAAATGGTCATTGGATAAACATATGGATGATAAGGGAATAGTGTAGATGGGCTTTAGAGTGGTTTCACAGGTCGGCGCAACATCGAGGGCCGAAAGGCCTGTACTGCATTGTAATGTTCTATGTTGGATTTGATAGGCAAGGAAATACTCATCTTGCTAACATGTCTTCTCTTTCCTCCCCTTCTGCCAGTCTGTCCTACCAATCATTCCTCGGACTGGGCCCTGTTTGTGGTTATATGGTGAGGGTCACTTTAACTCCCTTTGACTGTGAGCAGCATCTTGCTGCACAACTGAAGGTTATTTCAAATAAGGAATTGGCATTGTGAGTACTCCTACGTGCACGTCTCCTACGTGCATTCTCATGGGTACACATGCCATGTCTCAGACAAGTGTTATTGCCGAGCATTCCAATCAAACCATGAGGCCTGGACACTTTGTCTGAACCTTGGGGGCATCAGCACCACAGTGAGAACAGCCAACAATCAAACACTCAAGAACTGGGCTGCAGCACTGGGGATATCCCCATGACCAGAGGGTGAGTGTGTGGATCAGGGGAGGGCACCGGAGCATGATCTCCCAAATGTTCACGGTATCACAAGTGGATAGCACTGTGGCTTCACAATGCCAGGATCCCAGGGTCAATTCACTGCTGGGTCACTGTCTGTGCAGAGTCTGCACATTCTCCCCACCATCGTGGGAGGAAGACGTGCAGGTTAGGTGGATTGGCCATGATAAATTGCCCTTAGTGACCAAAAAGCTTAGGAGGGGTGATGCACGATCAATAACTCTCGAAGCGAGATTGGAGTACAATTGAAGGCTTTATTGGACTAGATGTTTCCCCCAGCAGCGCAGGTACAGAATGCAGCATTTGGGGAGACACAGACTCTTATACTCCACCTTACTGGGCGGAACCAGCAGGCAGGCTTCACCAATGATCTTGCTGTCTCAGGTACCTCCCACACCAATGGTCTTACAGCCTCAACCTGGGTACCGTAATACCCCTAATACCGACTACCACATTCACCCCGTTAAAAAAAAGAGTCCGGCGGCGGTGGTGGTCTTGCATTATACAGTGGGAGAGGTTGAGATTATGGTGGTACCCATCGGTGGTACAGTGTTTTGCCTTGTTACATGTCACAACTATTTAGAGTATTTATTTACATGTATATATCAAAATGAAGCAATTAGTCGATCGGGGGCCCTGGTCATCCTCTGTGAATGTTGCAGTTTCGGCGGTGATGCAGGCGCCAGCTCGGGCATCCGTGACTCCGGGAGCATGACTTTGGTTTCTTCGGTAGCTTCATCACCCCTAGATGGGACCAGTGAGAGAACTGATCCAGCTGGGAAGGAGGCAGCCGTGGGGTGTGCCGGTGGGAGGGAGGGAGGGGTAGGTGGGCTGGGGGGGGGGGGGGATCCCGTCGCCAGGTCCCGTAGGGAGACCGTATCCTGTCGGCCGTCGGGAGTACGCAATGTAGACGTACTGAGGGTTAGCGTGAAGGAGGCGGACCCTCTCGAAAAATGGGTCCGAATTGTGCGCCCGCACATGTTTGCGGAGCAGGATGGGTCCAGGAGCTGCCAGCCGGGTTGGGAGCGAGGTCCCGGAGGACTTCCTAAGGAATACAAGGAGACATTCATGAGGTGTTTCATTTGTCGTGGTACACAGCAGTCATCGGATGGAGTGGAGTGCATCGGGGAGGACCTCCTGCCAGCCGGAGACTGGGAGATTTCTGGACCGCAGAGCCAGTAGGACGGTCTTCCATACCGTTCCGTTCTCCCTCTCTACCTGCCCGTTTCCCTGGGGGTTATAACTGGTCGTCCTGCTCGAGGCAATGCCCTTGCTGAGCAGGAATTGACGCATTTCGTTGCTCATGAAGGAGGACCCCCTATCGCTGTGTATGTAGGCGGGGAACCCAAACAGTGTAAAGATACTGTGGAGGGCTTTTATGATGGTGGCTGCGGTCATGTCGGGGCAGGGGATGGCGAATGGGAACAGGGAGTACTCGTCAATCACGTTCAGGAAGTATGTGTTGCGGTTGGTGGATGGGAGGGGCCCTTTGAAGTCCATACTGAGGCGCTCAAAGGGATGGGAAGCCTTTACCAGGTGCGCTTTCTCTGGCCTGTAGAAGTGCGGCTTGCACTCCGCGCAGATTTGGCAGTTCCTGGTGGTGGTCCTGACCTTCTCGATGGAGGGCAGGTTGCAGGTCTTGATAAAATGGAAGAATCGAGTGACCCCCCGGGTGGCAGAGGTCCTCATGAAGGGCCCGGAGTCGGTCCACTTGTGCGTTGGCACATGTGCCGCGGGATAGGGCATCAGGAGGCTCCTTTAGCTTCCCGGGATGATACAAGATCTCATAGTTGTAGGTGGAGAGCTCGATCCTCCACCGTAAGATCTTATCGTTCTTTATCTTGCCCCGCTGTGCATTATCGAACATGAAAGCAACCGACCGTTGGTCAGTGAGGAGCATGAATCTCTTGCCGGCCAGGTAATGCCTCCAATGCTGCACAGCTTCTATGGTCAGGGCCTCTTTTTCAACAGAGGAATGACGGATTTCTGAAGCATGGAGGGTGCGTGAGAAGAAGGCCATGGGCCTGCCCACTTGGTTGAGGGTGACCGC
The DNA here is from genome assembly GCF_902713615.1 of Scyliorhinus canicula. NCBI lineage: Eukaryota > Metazoa > Chordata > Chondrichthyes > Carcharhiniformes > Scyliorhinidae > Scyliorhinus > Scyliorhinus canicula. The sequence goes on from NC_052146.1 coordinate 172,241,976, forward strand.
CAGAGCTACGTCGGACACGTCGCTCTCGACTTGGAATGGAAGGGATTCGTCGATTGCGTGCATCGTGGCCTTTGTGATGTCTGCTTTTATGCGGCTGAAGGCCTGGCGAGCCTCTGCCGACAGGGGAAAAACCGTGGATTGGATTAGTGGGCGGGCCTTGTCCGCATAATTGGGGGCCCACTGGGCGTAATATGAAAAAAATCCCAGGCAGCATTTCAGGGCCTTGGAGCAATGTGGGGAGGGGAAACTCAATAAGGGGGTGCATGTGTTCGGGATCTGGGCCTATAACTCCATCATGCACTACGTAGCCGAGGATGGCTAAGCGGTCGGTGCTGAACACGGTCCTTGGTGTAGGTGAGATTAAGGATTTTTGCAGTATGGAGGAATTTTGGAGGTTGGTGTCGTGGTCCTGCTGGTTGTGGCCGCAGATGGTGACATTGTCGAGGTACGGAAACGTGGCCCGCAAACCGTACCGGTCAACCATTCGGTCCATCTCCAGTTGGAAGACCGAGACTCCATTTGTGACACCGAAGGGAACCCTCAGGAAGTTGTAGAGCCGCCCATCTGCTTTGAATGCAGGGTATTTGCGGTCGTCCGGGCGGATGGGCAGCTGGTGGTAGGCGGATTTGAGGTCCACCGTGAAAAAGACCTTGAATTGTGCAATCTGATTGACCAAATCAGATATGCGGGGGAGAGGGTACGCGTCGAGCTGCATATCCCTGTTGATGGTCTGACTATAATGCTTCTCCCCGGTCCACTACTTGAGCTCTCCAGAGCCTGTTGCTCGCCTCGATAATACCTTCTTTCAGTAGCCGCTGGACTTCCGACCTAATGAAGGTCCGGTCCTGGGCACTGTACCGTTTGCTCCTGGTGGCGACGGGTTTGCAATCCGGGGTGAGGTTCACAAAAAGGGAAGGCGGGTCGACCTTGAGGGTTGCGAGGCTGCAGACAGTGAGGGGCAGTATAGGGCCGCCGAATTTAAAGGTTAAGCTCCCAGCGAATCGTCAAAGCACCGGATCGCCTGAACCTCTGACGGACACCGAACCATCAAAATTGAAATTTTATTTCCTTCCCCACTCATTTTATAAGACTCTGTACATAATTCGCAATATAGTTCCACACCACCCCCGCCGGACTCATTTTTAACAGGGGGTGAACGTGGTGAACCACTGTGTACACCTGGATTAGGGGATGCAAGGACCTGTACTACAAGTTCGCCGGTAGTCCCTGCCTGCTGGCTCCCCCCAGTAGGAGCTGTATAAATATGCATGTCCTCCAGTGCTCTGCCATTTCACCAGCTGCAGTAGGAGCCCACGCATCTGATTGCAATAAAGCCACAGTTGTACCCAATTTGAGTCTTTGTGTAATTGATCGTGCATCACTCACTCTGCCCTCACTCTCAGTGTTACAGCCACAACTCTATAACCCTCACTGATCTCACTCTGCTCTCACTCTCAGCGTTACACCCACAACTCTATAACCTCACTGATCTCACTGTGCCCTCACTCTCAGTGTTACAGCCACAACTCTATAATCCTCACTGATCTCACTGTGCTCTCACTCTCAGTGTTACAGCCACAACTCTATAACCCTCACTGATCTCACTGTGCCCTCACTCTCAGTGTTACAGCCACAACTCTATAATCCTCACTGATCTCACTGTGCTCTCACTCTCAGTGTTACAGCCACAACTCTATAATCCTCACTGATCTCACTGTGCTCTCACTCTCAGTGTTACACCCAGGGAATGACTGGTAAAATTCTCAGTCAGAGCTGAATTGGACCTGCTTTGCATTCCCGCTACGAGTTCCCCGTACTACCCCTTCCCCCAAGTACGGGGCTGTCAATTTAGGCTATCAATTGAGTGCTGTCAATTTCCAGCTGACCACATCAAAATCACTCAAGCATGAATGGTGGTGATTGGAAAGCACTTAACTCTGTTTCTCTGTTTGAAGTGGTCCAGGACCTGTCAATTAAAGATTGATGTTAATAAACATTGCAGTTAGAGCGCTTCAGAGTTACTCAACCGCGAAGGAAGATGAATGGAGTAAAGCGGACAGCTGGGGTGTGTGGAAGCTGGCAGTCACAGGTTAAGCTCTGGAGGTTGCATTGGAAGTCTAACCCTAGGAGCGTTGCAGCGCAGAGATGAGGAAGGTCATGGAGTCGGAAATTTTTTAATTCCCTTCTCTGGACAGTGAGGTTAGCTACGCAGAACCCCTTGATCTTTACAGAGTGAGACCCGGAGGCCAGGGAGATTCTTTGGTTAACTGGGTGTATGGGAAAAGAACAGCGCCTTACCGTGTTGGGTGTATGAAGCTCTCTGTACTCCCGGAGTCGATCAGGCAGGATGTTTTGTGTCCGTTCATGAGCACGGTCGACGTCGCAGTCGAGAGCGTTCGGGGCTGAGACTGGTGCAGGGTCACCGAGGCGATTCGTGGTAAAAGTTGAAGATTTTTCTCGGGCGGTGTGTGGTCATCCGAATCGGGGTCCTGAGACTCCAGCCAAGATGGCGGCGCCCACGGGTCGCACATGGCTGGGGGTGTGCAAGATGGCGGCACCCACGCGTCGCACGTGGTCCCTGTGCAACAAGATGGCGGCGCCCGGGGCCCGCATGTGGCTCGGGAAAACTAAGATGGCGGCGCCCGTTGCCCGTGGAGAGAGTTGTGGTGGCGGCCCCGGTTCGACTCCGGAGACGGCGGTGACCACCCGGGTCTGGCATACCGCCACAAAATGGCCCTTTTTGTTGCACCCTTTGCAGGTGGAGGAGCGGGCCGGGCAGCACTGCCGGGGGCGCTTGGATTGCCCGCAAAAATAACAGCAGGGCCCCCCGGGGTTGTCTGGTAACCGCACGGCACAAGCTTGTGGGGGATGCATCGGGGTCGGCCGCGGGCGGTTTCCACGCTGCCCAAGGGGCTGCCACGCGGTCGGGGACGTATGCGCGGGCGTTTTGGGAGGCCACATCGAGGGAGCTATCAAGGGCCCGTGCCTCCTTGAGGCCTAGTGTCTCTTTCTCTAGTAGCCGCTGACGGATTTGGGAGGACAGCATACCTGCAACGAATGCGTCCCGGATTAAAGTTCTGTGTGGTCGCTGGCTGAAACCTGCGGACAGTCACAGTTCCTACCTAGTACCAGAAGTGCGTGGTAGAATTCGTCTAGCGATTCCCCCGGGATTTGTCGCCAGCAGATGTCGGGCATAAACCTGGTTTACTGGGCGAATGTAGTGTCTTTTCAACAGGGCCATCGAAATCGGCCGCATTCTCGATGAGCGTGTAGATCTCTGGGCTCACCCTCGAGTGGAGAACTTGCAGTTTCTGGTCCTCCGTGGGTGTAGCCGTGGCCGTCCGGGGGTACCCGTTGAAGCACGCCAGCCAATGTTTGAAGGGTGCCGCTGAGTTTGCCGCGTGGGGCCTAAGTTGCAGACACTCCGGCTTGATGCGGAGCTCCATTCTTCAAAATCTAGTCCAATAAATTGATGTACGATCAATAACTCTTGAAGCGAGATTAGAGTACAATTGAAGGCTTTATTGGACTAGATGTTTCCAATGCAGCAGATGGGGAGACACAGAATCTTATATTTTGCCTTACTGGGCGGAACCAGCAGGCAGGCTTCACCAATGATCTTGCTGTCTCAGGTACCTGTCACACCAATGGTCTTACAGCCTCAACCTGGTACCGTAATTGCCCTAATATCGACTACCACAAGGGGTTATTGGGGTGGAAGTGAGGGCTTAAGTGGGTCAGTACAGACTCGATGGGCCAAATTGCCCCTTCTGCACTGTATGCTCTCTGTTCTATGTTCCTGGCAGGGGTCCGGGCTCTGGGATCTAGGAACCCTGCTGTGGCAGGGGGTGAGTATGCAGAGCGGGGTTCTCCAGCACAACTGACTCGGTGGATGGCACGCAGAGAAGGTGGGACACATAAGAATGGGGGAGGTTTGGGGATAGGAGGGTCCCAGGGTGGAAGCCCTCATTGATTGTCGGTCTCTCTCCTTCTCCAATTCTTTACAGATACCAACATGGATGGTGTTGTTGACCCTGTAGCAGCAGTCCTCGCGGTGCTGGTGGAAGGACAGGTGGCCAGACACCGGAGAAGGTGGCAGCAGCGTCGATGCGGCAGGAGGCGACACCCTATGTGCAGGGAGCCGCCGCACACCGTGCAGACCAACCGCCCATCAGGAGGGGGATGCCGGCGACAGCACAGTAGCAGAGTGGTTATCACAGTTGCTTCATAGCTCCAGGGTCTCAGGTTCAATTCCCGGCTTGGGTCACTGTCTGTGCGGCATCTGCACGTTCTCCCCGTGTCTGCGTGGGTTTCCTCCGGGTGCTCCGGTTTCCTCTCTCAGTCCAAAGATGTGCAGGTTAGATGGATTGGCCTTGCTAAATTACCCTTAGGTTAGGTGGGGTTACTGGTTTACGTGGATTGGGGGGAGGTGAGGGCTTAAGTGGGGTGCCCTTTCAAAGAGCCGGTGCAGACCCGATGGGCCAAATGGCCTCCTTCTGCACTGTAAATTCTATGATCTATGACAGTGTACAGGCATTGTTGGTTGTACGAGGAGATGCATGTGCCGCAGGCTGCTCCGCCTCAACAAGAAGACAGTGCGGTATCTGAGCCAAGTCCAGACGTGGCACCACATTGAGGAGGAGGGGACCGCAGTCCTCAGCTTTTATGCAACGGGTTCATTCCAGGGTTCAAGTGAGGTCTTGTGCAGCATCTCTCAATCTACAGCCCACAAGTGCACCCGTGAAGTTACGGATGTCCTGTATGCCCAAGCAGCTGACGGCATAAACTTTGAGCTGGAGCAAGCCCATCAAGATGCCCGGGCAGTAGGATTCTCTGACATCACCTGGATGGCAGGTGGGTCCCGCAGGTAGTTAATGGCAAGCATGTTGCCTACCGTGCACCAGGACGTCAGGGAGTGCCCGACATCAACAGGAAAGGGTTCCACTCCCTGAATGTTCAACTGTGTGTAACCACATCAAGATCATGCGCATGCTTCCCAGGCAACGTGCATGACAGTTGCATCCTGGGACACTCAGAGATCCCTGCATATTCGAGGAACACCCCTGGATGACGGGTTGGCTCTTGAAGAATAAGGGGTACCCACTATGGCCCTGACTGGTGCCGTCAGTACGGAGGTCGGAGACTGAGGCCCATGTGGCCATCCGGGCTGTCATTGAGTAGTGCATCGGACTTCTGAAAATGCAGAGGGTCTCCCGCTTTGTGCTGGTCTGCTATGGCCTTCACAACCTGGCACAGCAGCGGCGTGATGTGGAGGAGGAGGGATATGCAGCCTCGTCTAAGGAGGATGAAAATGAGCCGGACCAGGAGGGGCTGGTGGATGAGCCCGGGAAGAACTCGCGGGAACAGCCGGATGATGGTGGACAGGCAAAGGGTGGCGAGGGTCCGACAAGCCCAGTGGGCCAGGGAAGTCCTTAGCCTCACCCACGTCTCATAAGACAAGGCATAAACCATTGCGGATTGTTGTAAAAACCCATCTGGTTTACTAATGTCCTATGGGGAAGGATATCTGCTCCCTTTACCTGGTCTGGCCTTCATGTGATTCAAGGCCCTCGCGATGTGGTTTGATTCTTAACAGCCCTCAGGCATGATCAAGCAAGCCACTTACTTCAAGGGTATGGGCAACAAATACTGACCTTGTCAGTGATGCTCACATCCCATGAAATAATTAAATAAACCCAATCATTTGGCACAAAACATAACACTGAGAAAATCCTCTTTTCTTCACACAGATAACATGAAGAAAAAAGGGCAATTATGGTGGTAATTACAGCGCCGAGTCTGATGTTCAGCTTTTTCCGCTAACATTTCTGGAAGTTTCACAATTTTCCATCAAGGGAAACAAATAGAGAGCATATGGCAGTTACACAGAAATATGTTTATAATTCATGAATGATCATATTCATTATAGTTCTGTGTATACAGCAACCTGCCAAATAAAATTACCATGCACAAACAAATCCATAAAATGTTAGTTAAGGACAGCAAAAATCAATCTTGAATTAAGCAGCCAGAGATGCACAATGAAATAGCACGTCTGCAGAGTTTGAGAACTCAGTTAGCCCTTTCAGTGTATCTCAAAATTTGCATAATTAACTTTACATAAAATATTTACACATCCTGGTGCAACACAAAGATAACATCACAGACTTCTAAGATGGCACTTGGTTAATACATCTCATGAAACTCACTGCAATTGTCATAATATCCAGCTCATTATATCCACAGTTCTGAAATAATTTTGAAAACACAGGATGACTAATAGACAAACTGAGTCATTTACTTCGGGATCATAAATGTTATTCAAGGATGCTCTTTCGGTCTTTCCCAAAAAATGTAAGAAACGTCTTTGCCTTAAATCCCATTTTGCAAATGACTGCACTGACTACCAGCTTCCTCCTCTTTGCTCACTGACTGCTAGTATAATGATTTCCACAGACCCTTGTAATTATATACGCATGCACTCTTCAAAAAACTGACTTGCTATTACTTGAATAGCATAACGGGCAGCACGGGAGCATTGTGAATAGCACAATCGCTTCACAGCTCCAGGGTCCCAGGTGCGATTCCGGCTTGGATCACTGTCTGTGCGGAGTCTGCACATCCTCTCCGTTTGTGCGTGGGTTTCCTCCGGTTTCCTCCCACAGTCCAAAGATGTGCAGGTTAGGTGGTTTGGCCATGACAAATTGCCCTTAGTGTCCAAAATTGCCCTTAGTGTTGGGTGGGGTTAGTGGGTTATGGGGATAGGGTGGAGGTGTTGACCTTGGGTAGGGTGCTCTTTCAAAGAGCCGGTGCAGACTCGATGGGCTGAATGGCCTCCTTCTGCACTGTAAATTCTATGTAAATAACACAGAATTTATGGCACAGAAATGGGCCATACAAGAAACCTGATATGATTTGCAAGACATAAATTATTGCACTGTGGGAAATGCAAATCAACTGGACGGGCTAAAAGGTCACAGAATAAATTTCCTACAACCTGAAATAGCTCGATTATTTTAAACTCCAAGAAAATGACAGCACCTTGACAATAGCTTTCATTGCTCAGGATAGCATAGGGTATAAATGTCTATTGTTTATTTTGTTCGGAATAAACAATACCAGCACAACTATGTGAAATAAGTCTCAACTACATGTACAAGGTTTTTAAAAAACCTTATTTATTTTTATTTCCATTTTAAAACTGACACAGCATTACTCATCTGCAGAAATTAAATTAAAACACTGTAAGAAATAATTATTGGATGAATTAAAGACGAACAATTTCCGATTTTTCTTAACATTAATATTACCATATGTAATGAGGGTGAAGTCATAACTTACTCACATTAGTTGCAACCATGAATTATATAACTATAGGCAAAACTGCAAGGAAATGTTTGACGCTAAATGAGCTCTTTAAATACTAATTTCACATTCAGTTTCCATGAGTTTGCTCAGTGAGTAGCTGACAAGGTCAAAATTCACCAGAAAACCTACTCGAGAGCCACCCAGCAACCTCCGCTAACATGAATGCGTCAAGTTGTCAAGCGAGTAGAGGATTTGGCAAGGTCAAATAATTTGCCACAATATGCACAGAAAGAATGGTATTTGGGTAAGCCACCACAGAGGAAATGGTACAGAGTAAAAAATAATGTACAGGATTCTCCGTCCAGCGCTGCCGAATCGCAAAATGCGAAAATCAAGGCCGGTGCCGGGCGCCCAACGGAATGCCATGCTCCAGTGCCTCGACAGTGGCATAAATGCGTTCTACGCCATACGCCGGCACAACCTCTCCAAATAATTCTGCTAACTTTAGACTTTCTTCTGATAGGTCAAAAGTGCACAAGCTACGTTTTTGATTCCCGCTAGGAAAAATTTAAATCATAGAATGATAGAATTAGAATCATAGAATTTACAGCGCAGAAGAAGGCCATCCGGCCCATCGGGTCTGCACCGGTAATTTGAAAGAAGACCCCTCCCAAGCCCACGCCTCCACCCCATCCTGCAATCCAGTACCCCCACCTAATCTTTTTGGACACTGAGGGCAATTTAGGTTGGCCAATTCACCTAACCTGCACATCTTTGGACTTGTGGGACGAAATCAGAGCACCTGGAGGTAACCCACGCAGACACGGGGTGAACGTGCAGACTCTGCACAGTGACACAAGCCGGGAATCGAACCTGGGACCCTGGAGCTGTGAAGCAACTGTGCTATCCACTGTGTTATGGTGCTGCCCTTAATGGATGGAAGGCAGCTGTACATTACCATGTGCAGCTTCCCTTGTGAACTATGGATGTACCAAGTCCAACATGCTCATCCATGCCCTGGCGAAAATGGTGAGTGCCGAATTCGGATGCAGGACTTCCAGAATCAGACCTCTGGCGCTTTTTTGGATAAGCTGGAGACGCTCTCCATCATGCACAAAATTCAGGCTATAGAGTTGTAGGATTCTGCCTTCCAAAGAGTCTGTGAAGAACACATCCCCGCCAGCTCAGAGAGCCCGTCTACCATTATACACTCCAATGAGTGTTGACTGGCAGTAGGCAGGACTTCCACCCCTCACTCAACCAAATTCACACCTTGGAGAGCTGCTGGAGGGAAGATGAGAAAAGGTCAATTGTCAGGGGTCTAGGTGGGTCGGGTAGTGAAGGCCTGGAGTGTCGCAAGGGAGGTGATCAGGGTCTTAAGGGATAGGCCCTTCAGGGATACATAGAACATAGAACAGTACAGCACAGAACAGGCCCTTCGGCCCTCAATGTTGTGCCGAGCAATGATCACCCTACTCAAACCCACGTATCCACCCTATACCCGTAACCCAACAAACCCCCCCCTTAACCTTACTTTTTAGGACACTACCCGCACATCTTTGGACTGTGGGAGGAAACCGGAGCACCCGGAGGAAACCCACGCACACACGGGGAGGACGTGCAGACTCCACGCAGACAGTGACCCAGCCGGGAATCGAACCTGGGACCCTGGAGCTGTGAAGCATTTATGCTAACCACCATGCTACCCTGCTACGGGTAGGGTGAGCAATGCCACCTGGGGGCAGTGGCTGCGGCTCTCAGTGCGGACAGCCTGACAAGGAGGACCGCCATCTAATGTCGGAAGAAGACCAACGACCTTCAACGAGCTGCAAGCGTAATGTATCACCTCTCTCCTGGCAGTTCTGCCAGTTCTGCCGGTCACCTCTCAAATTCCCAAACACCCCCCCCACTTCCCTCTCACTCCCAATCAACTGGCTGAGACTTTGCACACTCCCCACATCCGATCTTCAAGCATTTTCTTCAGAACCCCCTGGTACGCAAAGTACAATCCTTTCATGTCCAGGTGCGGTGCCCACGCATGCCACCCTCCATAGACCCCTCTGACCTCCCCCTTAAGTGTGTCCCCGCAGGAGAAGATAGGCCATAATAAACATGAAAGGGCCAAGACAGGGTGAGGAATCCCAGAGATTCAAGTCCTCCTCCTCTATCAGGAACTGGCACTGGAAATCGCAGGGTTGATCAAGGAGAGAGCAGTCACTGATAATAAGGTTGACCTGCGACAGAGAGGTGAGGATCCTCCTTCATCGAGATGACCTGTCTTCAAGGAGATCATCAGCAAGGCGTCACAGCTATAACCCGCATCTTCCACCAGCGCAGAGACACACAGCTCGGTGGGCAACATTAGTGGACAGGCTTCTGGGGCATAATCGGGCGAGGACCACTCAGTTGCTGATGCACATCAGGTGGAGGCAGAAACATCCAAGGGGTCAGCAGGCAGAGGTCTGCTGGATCCCAAGACATAGCTAGGTCCTAACTGGACGCCAAGCCTCTGGATAAGGTTCTCCCAGAACTTTTGCAGATGATAGGACACCGCTGAGAGATTCAGGAGGGGTATCAGCGATATTCCAGCAATTGTAAAGCCGACTGGAGGAATCCTGAAGCCTTCAGGTGCAGGAGATGGTGCCAACACTGCTATAGTGGCAACCACAGTGGAATGCTTGGAGCACGACGCCTGCCAAATCATTCTCCAAAAATAAGTCTATTCTGTCTACTGGTAACTTCATAAGAACTCCGGCAACTACTGGGCCTGATAATAAAGTACACTACAATTGTACTTTATACAAGGGAACTGGGATATAATCTTCACTTATCCCATTCACAAACACCTTGAACTCGCCAGAGGGAAACCAAATCCCTCTCCAGTAAGGCACCTGTGTCCCTTAAAATAGTTATAGGTTTGGTGACATCATTTGATGTAAATGAGGTGATCTTCCCCTTGGACAACAACCTTGCACATCTCCCATCTACCTCATTTGCCACACCTAGTCCCAAGTCTTTACCTCAAGACACCTAGCTCTCGCCAGCGCTGCAGTCGGCTCTGAAGTATTCTCTTGCTAATCTTTCCTTTTCCACATCAACTTTCCTCACTTCAATTTCCTTTTGCAAAGCTTTTTCTTTATTTTTTTCCCGCATCTCTAACTCTCTTTCGAGTCACCCGGATGGCATTTAGTACTCCTTTTCAAAAACGTGAAGCTGGCACGATGGTTACTAAGGGGAAGTGGGGAGGTGAGTCGCCAATTCCATTTTCTGGCGTGCAGCTCAAGGGCACCGGAGCTGCTGTCCCAGGCTCTGGGGGGATGGGGGACCCCCTCAGCAGGGTTGGGCTCGGTCAGGGGCTGAAGTGTTCCAGGTTGGGGGCGCCACTGGGCTGGGGGGGGGGGGGGGGTGAATGGCTTTGAGTCTGTGAGGCCTTCAAGCCATCTTTAAATATTGTGCAGACCCATAACAGGGAAAACCACAGCTTGAGCCTGACTGTCCTACCAAGCACTTGCAGGGCTGAGCCTTACTGTGGCTTCTATCCAGAAATCAATTTCACTCTGACTGTGAGCAGCCTCTACCTTCACAGATGAAGGCTATTTCAAATGAGGAATTCCTTGTTATTTGTAATAGTACTTCACACTCCTAAACTTTCAAATGCCTCATCGAGGGCTCACATGCCATGCCTCAGAGTAGGATTAGTGCATTGCAAGTCCAGCGGACTTTAATGCCTGAACAGGGTGCCTGAACTCCAGCAACATCAGTACCATAGAGGCAGCTACCAACAATCAAACACTTAGCGGGGCTTCACCACTGTGGATTTTCTCGCAACCAAAGGATGAGTGTATGGATGAGTGGAGGACAGCTGCGCACAGTCTCCCTAATGTTTCCGGCACAAGTCTGGGGTCCAGGGGTTTCTTATGTTGCAGAGCAACGTTTGCTAGCACAACTGGCTCGCTGGATGGCACTCTGAAAGAAGGCCGGACATACACGGGTGGGGCACGCTTGGGGGATTTGAGGGCCCCGGTATGGAAGTCCGAACTGATTGTCGGTCTCTCTCATTCTCCAATTCCTTCCAGATTAAACAATATTTGCTGGAGTCGATCCCGCGGAGGTTACCCTCACACTGCTTGCGTCAGCCAAGGTGGGCAGACATCAGAGACGGCAGCAACACCAACACAGGCTGGAGGCGGCACAACATGTGCAGAAGACCTACGCACACCCTGAAGAACCGACCATCCATCAGGGTTAGGAGGGGGCCGGAAGGCAAGGCCAGTGACGGCCCTAGGTGTACAGGCATCGTTGGTCATTCAATGAGCTGACGGACACCATGTGCCACAAAATACTGCATCTCAACATGGAGACAGTGCGGCACGTGCCACATGCTCGTGGACTTGGCGCCACGTGGAGGAGGAGGGCACCAGCTCCTGTCATCACTGCAGCACAGATCCTTTATGCAACCGGGTCACTACAGGGTTCAAGAGGGGACCTGTATGGCATATTACAATCTTCTGCCCACAGGTGCATCTGGGATGTGACAGATGCTCTATATGCTTGTGCATCCAACTATATCTCCTTCAAGCTGGACCAGGCCAACCAAGATGCCCGGGCTGCAGGATTGTCTGACATCGCCGGGATGCTCCAGGAAGCAATCGATGGCACACATGTCACCCTGCGATCACCGGAGCACAGACAGTATCCTATATTAGCAGGGAGGGGTTCCGACTCACTGGATGATCAGATCATTGGGCAGCACGGTAGCATAGTGTTTAGCACAAATGCTTCACAGCTCCAGGGTCCCCGGTTCGAATCCCGGCTTGGGTCACTGTCTGTGTGGAGTCTGCACGTTCTCCACGTGTGTGCGTGGGTTTCCTCCGGGTGCTCCGGTTTCCTCCCACAGTCCAAAGATGTGCAGGTTAGGTGAATTGGCCATTCTAAATTGCCCTCAGGGTCCAAATTGCCCTTAGTGTTAGGTGGGGTTACTGGGTTATGGGGATAGGGTGGAGGTATGGGCTTGGGTAGGGTGCTTTTTCCAAGAGCCGGTGCAGACTCGATGGGCCGAATGGCCTCCTTCTGCACTGTAAATTCTATGAAATCATGTTCAACCACCTCGGAATCATGTACGTGCGTGTCTGCTACCCTGGGAGCTTGCACGACAGCTACAGCCTGGGGCACTCGGAGATCCCCGGTGTCTTCGAGGACCACCCCAGGTTTACAGGTTGGCTGGTGGCGGATAAGGGATACCCTGCTGAGGTCATGGCTGTTGACTATGATGCCTTGACTGCTCTGGAGGTGCCTTGCGGTACACCACCCCAGAGGGTCTCCTGCTTCGTGGTGATCTGCTGTGCCCTCCACAATCGGCACAGCAGTGGGGTGACATGCTGGAGGAGGGGCAAGCGGATGTAGAGGTACATGCAGCCTTTCCTGAGGAGGAGGAGGGGGGTGGTCTAGGAGGAGGGGGTGGTCTAGGAGGGGCTGGAGGACGAGCCAAAGAGGAGCTGGAGGATAGATGGAGGCAAGGGTCCAACATGCCAGGAGAAAGAACTTGGTTGCGTCATGGAGCAGATGGGGGCGGTGGACCCTTGGAGGTTCATCCACCCACGGGAAAAGAGAGACTATCACCGGCCATAGCTGAATATACAAAAAACAAACAAAATGGGGAGGTCTCACCCTCCACGTTCTGGGAGGTGAGGGAAATTATCGCCTTTAAAACACGAAGAAACGGGGGAGGAGAGAGCAGCTCGGCAGCAGCTGGGCGACTTCACACTGGTGGTAGATGTAAATAATCCGAGGTCCCAACCGCAGACCTCCTGGTGGAGAGGAAAAAGCTATAAATAGACTTTGACCTGCTCTCCGCAAGGAAAGCAGTACACCAACTCCGCCAGGCAAGGGGGACCTGATACAAATATGGAGACAAAGCCAGCTGCCTGCTGACACAAAGCTAAGAAAACAGGCAGCCATTAAAGAGGTTGCGCAAATTAGAGACAGCAGAGGCACGTTAGAAACAGACCCAGACAAGGTTAACAAAATCTTTGAGGCCTTTTACCAGGGACTCGGGGATTAAACAGTTCCTCAATGGACTGGACATGCCAGTCGTGGGGAAGGACAGGAAGCTGGGCCTGGAAGCACCACTAGAACTGGGAGAGATCATGGAGAGTATTAGCTTCATGCAGGTGGGGAAGGAGCCAAGACTGGACAGGTTCCCGGCAGACTTCCACAAAGAATCTGCGACAGCATTACGGGAGATGCTCACAGACTTGCTGGCAAGGGGCACACTGCTGCCTACGCTGACACAAGCCTCAATCTCGCTAATACCTAAGAAAGACAAAGACCAGACTGAACGCGGCTCATACAGGCCCATCTAACAACTAAACGTAGACGCCAAAATATTGGCCATGATCCTGGGTACCAGAGGTGGTCGCAGAGGATCAAATGGGCGAACATTGAGCATCAAGCACTTGCTGAACATGATCATGACCCCCATCTCTCCCTCGTGGGGAGAGTGCAGACAATCAAAATGAACATACTGCCCAGGTACCTCTTCCTACTTAGATCCATCCCGGTCTATATCCCCAAGGCCTTTCTCAGCTCACTAGACAAATTAATCATGGCGCTTGTATGGATGGGTGTGTGTGAAGAATACTAGGGTCCCAAAGAAGGCCCTACAGAAAACAAAATCCAGGGCGGGTGCTAGCCCTCCCAAACCGACAATGCTACCACTGCGCGGTGATAGCGGAAAGAGTGATGGGATGGATAAAGGAGCCAGAAGCCGAGTGGGTGCGTGTGGAGGAGGCCTCCTGTAAGGGGACCTCGTCCTGGGATCTCACCACGGTGGCACTCCCATTCCCACCCAAGAAACACTCCAGCAGTCGAGTGGTGGTAGCCACCCTCCAGTCTTGAACCAATTACGACTGCAATTCGGATGGACCGAAATGTCTGACAAAGCCCCCAGCTGCAATAACCATAGGCTCCACCTTTAAAAGGTGGAGGCAGGATGGGGGGATATTGACAGTCAGGGACCGATATATGGACGGTAGGGTCACAACACTGGACAAACCGACAAAAAGATTCCAGCTAGCAAAGGGCAACAGGTACCTGCAGCTTAAAAACTTCCTACGGAAGGAGACAAGGACGTACCCCCGACAACCACTATGACAAGAACTACTGGACCCAGACATTTTAGGCAGAGGGAACTCTAGCGACATGTACGAACGACTGCTAGAGGGCCAACACTGAACTGGACACGACGAGAGGAAGTGGGAGGAAGACTTGGGGTTCGAAATAGGGTGGGGACTCTGGAGCGAAGAACTACATAGGGTCAACTCCACCTCCACGTGCGCAAGGCTCAATTTAATGCAACTAAAAGTGGTACATAAAGCCCACTTAACAACAACCCGTATGAGTAGGTTCTTCCCAGAGGTGGAGGACAGATGTGAACAGTGCCAAGGATCCCGGCTAAACACGGCCAGATGTTCTGGTCTTGCCCCAGTCTTGCGGAGTACTGGACAGCCTTCTTCGAGGCAATGTCCAAGGCGGTGGGGATGAGGATGGAGTCATGTCAGAAAGTGGCGGTCTTCGGGGTATCAGACCAGTCAGATCTCTTCATGGGGAGGAGGGTGGACGCCCTTGCCTTTGTCTCCCTGATCGCCTGCTGTAGAATTCTGCTCGGCAGCCGGTCAGCAGCACCACCCAAAGCTGCAGACCGGCTGTCCGACCTATCGTAATTTCATAATGGAGAAATGAGAAATGGAGAAATAATTTCGTAATGGAGAAAATCAAATTCGCCTTCAGTGAGTCGGAAGAGGGTTTCCTCAAAACATGGGAGCCATTCACCCAATTGTTCGGGGACCAGTTTGTGGCAGGGGGGCAAGAAGAGGGAGGCAAACGTAGCAGGAAAGAAAGGGGGTAGCAGAGGAGAGGGGGGAGAACAAATAGAGAGGAGCCAGAAGAGAGAAAGGGAGGGAACACAAAGTGGGGATGGAGCGCAGGGGAAGACAACGACCACAACAGTCACAGCCAGTCGAGAGAAATAAAGACCGGGAAGAAAAAACGACCAACTGAACAGAGATTTTTTTTTAAACTGACCGAGAAATGTAAATAGCATCAGGGGCACCTGGGTGGTGCCCCTTCCACCTTGTTTTATTTTGTAAAAAGAAGAGAAGAATGTGGGAGGGGGGAGACCCCCTTTCCTGTTAGGTGTTTTCTACTTCCTTTGTTTTATTGTTTTTCTGTGTGTATATTTGTAATTATATCATGTAAAAACCCAATAGAAACATTTAAAAAAACATGCCAGGAGGACCAGGGTGGCCCCCATCATCTCCAGATTCTCATAGGATGAGGCTTTGTCCATCAACTCCCTCCCCCAATCTCCCCTTCCTCATTTACCTCCCTCCCTCATTTACCTCCCTCCCTTCCAAACCCCCCCACCATTTGCTTCCCCCAAAAATTCTCTCCCACCCCCCAATCCCCCATCCCCACCATTTTCCTCCCCCACCAACCTCCCCATTTCCCTCTGTCCCCTCAATCACCCCTCCCCACCCATTTACCTCCCTCCCCCCAATCAAAGATTATAAAATATAAAAGTAACAGTAACTAATTAACAGGACTAACACAAAAACACCATCTTAACAAGACAAATTATGCTGAGCAACAACAATTACCCTCCAACTGACATGGTGATGTTTCTGTTTGTCACTTAACTATCGGAAGCAGCTGATCAGATAGTAATTCCAGTATAAAACCTCATTAGCAACAAGAGCACATGTATGATTTTGAGTGCAGAGGTCAGTGTATGTTGCACCATATTTCATCCAATGATATTAGCAGGCGGAAAAATCTGTGGGGTGCAATGACCTTTATGGCCAATTTCCCAGCATACATTCCTGCTACACAGAGCTCTGTGCCAGGGGGGAATATGCCATGAAATTTACCCTCAACTTTCTGTTCTGAATATTTGGATTTTGTAGCCTTAAACAGGTTAAGCTCACGGCTGTCTAAACAGCAGACAGTGCTCCTCAAGACGACCTCTTTATGCCTATTTTACATATGCTTACATTCTGGCTATGTAAGGGATCGGAATTAAAAATTGCTTAAAACCACCATTAACCTAAAGTGCTTAAGCTTCATTCATGCATATATTAATTCCATTCGTTCATAGCTCAGTAACCCATATTACAGAGATTTTATCACCGATCCAATGCCTGCACCAAAATACTTTGAAAAACAAAGCAGTGTCAACGTTAATGCGGATTCTGTTTAATTGCTTGTGTTTCTGTTTAAACACAAGCTTTATTATGAGAAGGCCTCTTTAATTATCACCCTTCTATCTTGTTGGAAATGTCTATATCTATAAGACTTTTGCAGGACACAATCATGAAATGATTTTACAATTCAAACTGTGTCTGTTAATTCCAGTTGGAATCCATCACCAAAAGCAACCGATGTAATTAACTTTCTGACCCTTCACTAACACAGTCCAGGTCCACTGTCGCAGCTGAAGCGAGAATCTTCACTGCTCAACAACACCTGAAGTTCCAACTGGCGGATGGACTGATTCTTACAACTCAATCAAAGAGTTGATTCAACTGCTTTGTGAGCTGCACATCAGCCGAAGTAGATTGAGGCTAAATACTTGGATGACTGGTTATTTACAAAATAATTCTGACTGCGCACTTTAGACACTTGTTTCTACTTACGTACAAGAAATGTGCCCGATTATGTTTTTCTTACCACACATTACTATCACACTTCTTACTATAAATATCTGAAAAGGAAGTGTTAACGAAAGTAAATGTAAGTCCCTTAAAGGATGGGACTGGGGAATAAATAATGATATCAAGGAAATTGCAGAGACTTTGAAAAAATATTTTGTATCTGATTCCACAGCACAAGACATAAAGAAATTGCACATATTGTGGGAAATCAGGAAGCAAAAGGGAGGGAGAAACATAAAGCAATCGCTAACACTAGAGAAAAAATACTCGGAAAGCTATTGTAACTAACGTTGGCCCTGATGCTCTCCCTGCATATGAGAATCTAAAAAGAAGTGGCTGCAGGCATAGTGGATGAATTGGTTTAATGTACCAAAATTCCCTACATTCCAGAAGGATCTATTGGAAAATGGCAAAAATAGCATTTCTATTCAAGACAGGAGGGGAAAAACAGGAAATACAGCCAAACATCTGCCACTGGGAAATGCAAGCATCCATTATTCAGGGAGTAGGAGCAAGTTATTAAGAAAATCAAAATATAATTAAGCTGAGTGAATGGGTCCCGGAATCAGGAATGTTTCCTGCTGGCACTGGGAGCACTGCTCAGGTGCCGTGAATTGGCACATAAAAACCTTTTTTTGAGAGGGTTTGTTTTTTGTTTGACTTGACGGGAACGGAGCCAAAACTCACTGGAAGCTCCTGCTCCGCAGAGGTAAGGGAACCCTATTGAGGCGAACTACCATGCTCTATCCCCACCTAACCTGCACATCTTTTGGACACTAAAGGGCAATTTAGCATGGCCAATCCACCCATTCTCTGGAGTTCAGAAGAACGAGGGGGGATTTCATAGAAATCTATAAAATTCTAACAGGACTGGACAGGGTAGATGCAGGAAGGAAGTTCCCGATGGTCGGTGTATCCAGAACCAGGGATCACAGTCTGAGGAGACGGGATAGACTATTTAGGACAGAGATGAGGAGAAATACTTTTACCCAGAGAGTGGTGAACATGTGGAATTCGTGACCATAGGAAGTAGTTCAGTCCAAAACATTGGATGGTTTCAAAAAGCAGTTCTATATAGCACTGAGCGCGAAGGGGATCGAAGGATATGGGGGAAAGCGGCTGAGGCTATTGAGTTGGATGATCAGCCATGATCATAATGAATGGCAGAGCGGCCATGAATGGCCTCCTCCTGCTCCTATTTTAACTATGTTATTATGTTTCTAACCTGCACATCGTTAGACTGTGGGAGGAAATCGGAGTACCCGGAGGAAACCCATGCAGACACGGGGAGAACGTGCAGACTCCGTACAGACAGCATCCGAGGCCGGAATCAAGTCCCAGTCCCTGGCACAGTGAGGTCGCAGTGCGAACCACTGGTTAAGGTCAACCGTGTGTTATGGAAGGTTGACGATTATTGGTTCTGTGTTAAGGGTGATAGTTGGAAATTTGAGGAAGACTGGGGGAAAGGAGCAATGAATGTTGGGAAGGTTAAGGGAGATAGAAGGAAGTTTGAGGGTGACACAAAAGGAGAGTGGAAGTCGATGGACTGCACCTGCATGGTAACAAAGTATACGTGCCTGGTATGGCTGCAAAGAAATTTTGAGCTTACTAGAGATCAAGGGCAGGATTCTCCAGTCTCTTTCGCTTGGCAACCGGAGTATCCCGCCCGAGGTCAATGGAGTTCTCCACTGTAGGCAGTTCCCCCTTGACGTTCTTGCAGCTGGAGGAGCGGGAGAATCCAGCCCCAGGTTCTTTATAGATGAGACTGATGTAGGGTGTTGGATACTGTCTGATCTGTCATAATGAAATCTTTGACCTCTTAAGTAGGTTAAATTTATAGGCGCAATTCTCCGGCATAGTTATGCTCTCGCTCAAGCGGAACGAGGCCGGTGAATAGAGGGAGAGGTCAAAAATGGGAATAGCGTCAGGCGCCAGTTTCAGATGCACCCGGCCCGCTCCCGTAGGCGAAATCGGGATCTCGCAGTGGCGAGAAACCAATTATCACCACTTAAGCCCTATTCCCATACAATTAATGAGAACCACCCCATATCCAACGGCCTCCCCTCATTCAGCGGCCTCCCCAGCAAGTGGTCACGCTGGAGTTGTACCCCCCTTGAAATACGTGAACCTGGCGCAAGAGCTTCTTTGGGCAGCCGAGGAGGGGAGTAGACATCTTTGCTCACAGGCAAAGAGCCTGGGGGTGCCTGACTTGCCACCCTAGTACTCGGAGGGGGGGAGGGACCCTCGGCTGTGAGTGGGGGACATTTCGCAGGGGTGCCATACGAAGGTGGGGGGGGGGGGGGGGGGGAGGGAGGAGATGCGCTCGGGGGGCAACTGGGGGTCAACCGTTTGCGGCACCACTATGCCAACCACTGGATCATGTGTACCCGTTCCGGGGGTAACCCCTGCCCCTCTGCCTCAACGACCGCCCATAACCCCCGCCGACTGCAGAGGACTCTGGCCATGCAGCTGAAGACTATTGATAATAGGGATTGGTTAAGTGAGCACTTCACATATCCCAACTGGACTCCTGTGGATGGGTGGGCCATGTAGCATGTGGGAGTCATTAACCAGCATCCTAATCACACCTTGATGCATGGACAATATGCTTGAATGCTGCGGGAGGCAACATCACACACGCAGCAGCCAATACCTGAACACCGAGGCAATGGGACACAACTCCGGGAACATGTCACGGCCGGTGTGTGAGTGGATGCCATGGGAACTTAAGAACTAGGAGCAGGAGTAGGCCATCTGGCCCCTCGAGCCTGCTCCGCCATTCAATGAGATCATGGCCATAACCCTTAATCCCTTTATTCTTCAAATAACTATCTATCTTTATCTTAAAAACATTTAATGAAGGAGCCTCAACTGCTTCACTGGGCAAGGAATTCCATAGATTCACAACCCTTTGGGTGAAGAAGTTCCTCCTGAACTCAGCCCTAAATCTACTTCCCCTTATTTTGAGGCGATGCCCCCTAGTTCTGCTTTCACCCACCAGTGGAAACAACCTGCCCGCACCTATCCTATCTATTCCCTTCATAATTTTAAATGTTTCTATAAGATCCCCCCTCATCCTTCTAAATTCCAACGAGTACAGTCCCAGTCTACTCAACCTCTCCTCATAATCCAACCCCTTCAGCTCTGGGATTAACCTAGTTAATCTCCTCTGCACACCCGCCAGTGCCAGTACGTCCTTTCTCAAGTAAGGAGACCAAAACTGAACACAATACTCCAGGTGTGTCCTCCCTAACACCTTATACAATTGCAGCATAACCTCCCTAGTCTTAAACTCCATCCCTCTCGCAATGAAGGACAACATTCCATTTGCCTTCTTAATCACCTGTTGCACCTGTAAACCAACTTTTTGCCACACATGCACCAGCACACCCAGGTCTCTCTGCACAGCAGCATGTTTTAATAATTTATCATTTAAATAATAATCTCTTTTGCTGTTATTCCTACCAAAATGGATAACCTCACATCTGTCAACATTGTATTCCATCTGGCAGACCCTAGCCCATTCACTTAACCTATCCAAATCCCTCTGCAGACTTCCAGTATCCTCTGCACGTTTTGCTTTACCACTCATCTTAGTGTCGTCTGCAAACTTTGACACATTGCCTTTGGTCCCCAACTCCAAATCATCTATATAAATTGTGAACAATTGCGGGCCCAACACTGATCCCTGAGGGACACCACTATCTACTGATTACCAACCAGAGAAACACCCATTAATCCCGCAACCTTTTGTGTGGCACCTTGTCAAAGGCTTTCTGGAAATCCAGATATACCACATCCATTGGCTCCCCGTTATCTATCGCACTGGTAATGTCCTCAAAAAATTCCACTAAATTAGTAAGGCACGAGCTGCCCTTTATGAATCCATGCTGCGTCTGCCCAATGGGACAATTTCTATCCAGATGCCTCACTATTTCTTCCTTGATGATAGATTCCAGCACCTTCCCTACTACCGAAGTTAAGCTAACTGGCCTATAATTACCCGCTTTCTGCCTACCTCCTTTTTTAAACAGTGGTGTCATGTTTGGTAATTTCCAATCCGCCGGGACCACCCCAGAGTCTCGTGAATTTTGGAAAATTATCACTACTGCATTTGCAATTTCCCTAGCTATCTCTTTTAGCACTCTGGGATGCATTCCATCAGGGCCAGGAGACCTGTCTACCTTTAGCCCCATTAGCTTGCCCATCACTACCTCCTTAGTGATAACAATCATCTCAAGGTCCTCACTTGTCATTGCCTCATTTTCATCAGTCACTGGCAAGTTTTTTGTTTCTTCCACTGTGAAGACCAACGCAAAAAACCTGTTCAGTTCCTCAGCCATTTCCACATCTCCCATTATTAAATCTCCCTTCTCATCCTCTGAAGGACCAATATTCACCTCAGCCACTCTTTTTTGTTTTATATATTTGTAGAAACTTTTACTGTCTGTTTTTATATTCTGAGCAAATTTACTCTCATAATCTACCTTTCTCTTCTTTATAGCTTTTTTAGTAATTTTCTGTTGCCCCCTAAAGATTTCCCAGTCCTCTAATCTCCCAGAAATCTTTCCTACTTTGTATGCGTTTACCTTCAATTTGATACTCTCCCTTATTTCCTTAGATATCCACAGTCGATTTTCCTTCTTTTAACATCCTTCCTTTTTGTTGGTACAAACCTTTGCTGAGCACTGTGAAAAATCGCTTGGAAGGTTCTCCACTGTTCCTCAACTGTTTCATCACAAAGTCTTTGCTCCCAGTCTACCTTAGCTAGCTCTTCTCTCATCCCATTGTAATCCCCTTTGTTTAAGCACAAAACACTAGTGTTTGATTTTACCTTCTCACCCTCCATCTGTATTTTAAATTCCGCCATATTGTGATCGCTCCTTCCGAGAGGATCCCTAACTATGAGAACATTAATCAATTCTGTCTCATTACACAGGACAAGATCTAGGACCGTTTGTTCCCTCGTAGGTTCCATTACATACTGTTCTCGGAAACTATCGCGGATACATTCTATAAACTCCTCCTCAAGGTTGCCTTGACCAACCTGGTTAAACCAATCGACATGTAGATTAAAATCCCCCATGATAACTGCTGTACCATTTCTACATGCATCCGTTATTTCTTTGTTTATTGCCTGCCCCGCCATAATGTTACTATTTGGTGGCCTATAGACTATCAGTGACTTTTTCACCTTACGATTCCTGATTTCCACCCAAATGGATTCAACCTTATCCGCCATAGCACCGATGTTATCCCTTACTATTGCCCGGATGTCATCCTTAAATAACAGAGCCACATCACCTCCCTTACCATCCACTCTGTCCTTCCGAATAGTTTGATATCCTTGGATATTTAACTAACGGGAACAGGAGGATGCCTGGAGAGATGGGCCAAGGGATCGGAGGTCAGCCCGCATTGTGGAAGAAAGTGACAGAAGCGTCATAATCATTGTGCACAAGGGTGTTTACTGTGTAATACAAGTCCCACTCTCCTGATGGTGCCGCTCCCCAGCTGCTATCCCCCACCCCTCCCAACGCCTCCAATCCAGTCCCCCCTCCCCCGGTGCCTCTGTGAACCTCAACGTGCTTTCCCGTCCTAGCTCTTCCACTATGTCTAGGTGTCTCTCCAGGATGGACACCTGAAAACAGCTGGTTGTAATGCAGAAAAAGGCCAGCAGCGCGGGTTCATTTTCCAAACTGGCCTCCCCGAACAGGCGCCGGAATGTGGCAACTAGAGGCTTTTCACAGTAACTTCATTGAAGCCTAATAAGCAATTATTATTGTGAAGTGGAAGCAGCCAGCTGCTTACCACGTCCCATGGACTTTGATGGGCATCCTTTGGTGGCTTTGAGGCTGGAGGGTCCTAGCGCACTTGTTGGCGGTGCATGCTGTGCTGCTCTGTCCGGTGCGCTGACTTCAAGACACAGACTCAGAGGGGTTGAACATGGGGGAGCAGATGGCCACAGTCGCCACTCCATGGTACGGGTCTGGGTTGGCACCCAGCGCCCCTTCTACCGGTCGATACCATAGGGCTCTGGAGTTCACCTTCGCATGGAGGGGCAATTGGTTGGAGCCCCAGCTATCCCTGCATCATCTAGCTCTGCCAGCCCTGGCGGTTTCCCATAGTCTGCACCATCTTGTTGACGTCCTCAGCGATGTTCCTCAGTAACCGGGACACTTCCCCTAGTGACCAGGCCATGATCTGCAGTGTCTTGGCAATGCCCACGTCCGACTGGGACATGCTCCACAGCATCTCGGCCATTCCCACAGAACCTCATCAAGGTCAGCCTGGTTCTGGTGACATCCCCAGCGAGACGGACATTCTGCCGAGACCCTCAGCCATGACCATACCGACTGTGCGATGCCTTGGACACCTTCACTGATGGTGCTGATGTTGTGCACCCGGTTATCCACTGCGGTCGCCACCTCAGCAGTGTTGGCCTCAATGCCATGCATTGCCGGCGACATCTCCTGCGCCCCTAGCCTCTGGGACTCCTCAAAGTGGCTATGGATCTTCTGGAGTGACGCTGACATTTCCCTCTGAATGCTCCGGCTGCTCCTTATGGTCTCCATCAGCTCCGGGTACCTCTGTACCACAGGCTCAGCATCAGGCTGAAGCCCAGCTGGGTCCTGGGATCCAGCAGACCTCTGACTGCTGTCTCGCCTGGGGGTTCCTGCCGCCGCCTGATGTGCAGCAGTGTGTTGCTCACCTGATTGTGCCCCAGAAGCCTGTCCACTAACGTGTCCCACCAAGGTGTGTGTATCTATGTTGGTGGAGGATGGGGATGACAGCTGTGCCGCGACTATACTGGTAGAATCCTCTGAGTTCTCTTGAGGTGCTGCATAAGATGGGCCGGCGCCATCAACTGGAGGATCTGCAGGAGAATGGACATGTGTCAGTGGGAGCGATGGGTCAATCAGTAAGACTAGCATAGTGGTTAGCATCAGTGCTTCACAGCTCCAGGGTCCCAGGTTCGATTCCCGGCTGGGTCACTGTCTGTGCGGAGTCTGCACGTCCTCCCCGTGTGTGCGTGGGTTTCCTCCGGGTGCTCCGGTTTCCTCCCACAGTCCAAAGATGTGCGGGTTAGGTGGATTGGCCATGCTAAATTGCCCGTAGTGTCCTAAAAAAAAAAAAAAGTAAGGTTAAGGGGGAGTTGTTGGGTTACGGGTATAGGGTGGATATGTGAGTTTGAGTAGGGTGATCATTGCTCGGCACAACGTCGAGGGCCGAGGGGCCTGTTCTGTGCTGTACTGTTCTAAATCTAAACTCAGGTTTGACAGGTCCCCCGGGTGGAACCTGGTGGTTCCTCACCTCTGCGACGTCTGCCAGTCTCCACGTGGGTGACCGGCAATCTCAGCCACACTATTCACCTCCAGGGCCTGCTCCTCAAAAGGTGAGGATTCTTACATCTGGCACCCCTCCACTACTCTGGGCCCTCTTCCAACGATTATGAGAGAGCTTTTCCCGAAGAGACACATCGTTAGCCACACGCGTGAATGACAGTGGTGGGAGGGGGTGTTGAGGGAGGTTTTTCGGGGGGGGGGGGGGGGGGGAGAACAGCAGGAGGGGGTGTTGGGGGGAGTTGAAGGGGGAGGGGGTGGAGGTCGCATGGGGAGTTGTAGGGTGGATGCCCCCTTGGGTATCGAGGGGTGTTGGTGTCTACTCACTCGTGCTGCCCGCTGTAGGTCACTGACCTTTTCTCGGCACTGGAGGCCAGTCCTCACTCCCCCAAACTCACAGTTGCCACCACCTCATCCCAGGCAGCACTGGCTGCCCTATGGGTCACCCTCCAGGACCCTCGGGGTAACAGAGCATTCCACCTGACCTCCACCACGTCTCAAAGCCTTCCCAGGTCAGCGACCCCGAATCGTGGGGCCGGTCTCCTCGCTGCCATTATTGCGAGCTAGCTGGGATTCGTCGCGCAAGTGCAGCATAAGTGCTGTTCAACTTAGTTAGCGGGGGGCTTGCGACTGTGGTCCCAGCGAATCAGCTGGCGAACCTTCATTTGAGGTGAGAAGCCTGTGAGGCCTCATTAAGTGGACCCTTCCATATCTCGTTTACACTACTGTTGGAGGAGTGGTAGTCTGTATTGTAGCAGGAAAACTCTGTTTATTTGGAAGTGGTTCTGGCATCTGGGTATCCTGTTGTCCTCTTTTAATTCTTTGGAATTGACTGCCCTTTGTTGATTCGGCAGTTGTTGATCCATCCCATTTTTTCCCGGAACGGACAAAACTTGTGCTCATCCCCATGATGTTTTTTCCTTCTATTTCCTCATGCAGCACACTATGCATATCTTTCTTCCATGGTCACTGACTGTTCCTTAGACTCTTTCAATTCATTGGTTAGATCTTCATTCTGATCCATACAATTCACCTTTTCTGCTTTAAGTCTCAAGAATTTCTCTTCCATACTTTGCATTCCGTCCTCCATGTTGTTCAAATCAGACCAAAGTTCAAGACGTTTATTAGTTTTATTTGTTAATTCTCCTTTCAAGCAACTGTTTTGATTCATCTCAGCCTTTTGCACAATGCTGACTAGAGACTTTGGTTGATGCTTGATGTTCATTAACTTTTAATAGAAGTTAATATTTTAAAATTTGTTTCTACAAGTTTATAATTTAAGCATTTTAGGTCCTCTTTTAAGTGTTCTTCTTCCGGAGAACAACAGTCCAGTGTTCTCATTAGTTTCCATTTTTCCTTATCAAACGCATCTTTCGTGCATGAGAGTTGATTCTCTACACTGATCATCTTTTCCTTGGCAGTGCACCATTTCTCTGTGCTTTTGTTTACACTCCCATTCCGTAACTGCACTTCTGCTATTTGTTTTTGAGACTCCTCGTGCTCTTTTGTGAGAACTTCTACTTTCTCTTGCCATTCTAGATACTTGATTTTCATCTCTTCACATATCTCCTTGGAAATGAAATACTTTCCAAGTTTTCTTCCAAAAATCCAACCATCAACTTCAGCACTCTAGTCTTTTTCTTGTACCTGTGTCACCTCAAAAGTTTATTCTTTCAGATCTTGAACAGTTTTCTTAATTGACAATTTTAGAGTCGCCTCCATTCTGATTATACTCAGCTTAAACCTTAATCTCCCAATTAAGTTCTGACATTCGGCCCAATGAATCTGCACAAACCCTCCTAAAGAGCACCCGACCTAGGCCCACTCCCCTACCCTAACCCCATAACCCCACTAATAGCCTGCACACTTTGGACTGTGGAAGGAAAGCAGAACATCTGCAGGAGGCCATTCGGCCCAATGAATCTGCACAAACACTCCTAAAGAGCACCCAACCTAGGCCCACTCCCCTACCCTATCCCCATAACCCCACTAATAGCCTGCACACTTTGGACTGTGGAAGGAAAGTAGAACACCTGGAGGAAACCCACGCAGACACGGGGAGAACCTGCAAACACCACAGTCACCCACAGTCAGAATTGACCCAGATCCCTGGTGCTGTGAGGTAGCAGTGCTAGCCACTGCGACACCATAAAATTCGGGTCATGTGACTAAATTTCGGCAAATATATATTTTTGACACTTGCACAAAATTCGCTGGATCTCTTGCACCCTTGTGCGGTTTGCTCGAGTCGATTTTACTTTCAGTGCTATACTGGGGGGTTTCTGTATCTCTTAAGTTCTCCACAATTAAAATATGCCTCAAAGGTTTCCAATATTTCATCAAAGCTGGTTAAGGATTCATCAATGTACCACATTAGGATTATTTCATCAGCAAGTTCACCAAACCAGTAAATAAACATAATAATCTGGATTTTTTCTGACTTTCCACTTAGACATAATGTCCTCTAGTAATTTAAAAATTCTCTTCTCCAGGATGCCCAATATTCCATTTGACCCTGGACGAGTCCAAACTGATCTGGTAGAATGGATTTCTGATCCATGGCTAATACATTTTAAAGTGTAGACTCAGCTTTCAGAAGGTGCTGTCCTTCATTTGAAGACAAAGGATTTACCCACACTTGCCAGTTTAGGCAGGCACGCACAGCAATGGTGCTCAAGCTCAGCATTAAAAACAAAATAAAAAATTATTTCACGGGATGTAGGTCTCACAGGCAAGGCCAGTCATTTTATTGCCCATCTCTAATTGCCTTCACTAAGGTGGATGATGATGGTGAGCTGCCTTCTTGAATTGCCATCGTTATTGTGGTGAAGGTACACCCATAGTGCTGTTAGGCAGGGAGTGAAAGAACACAATATATTTCCAAGTTTGGATGGCGTGTGACTTGGAGGGGAACTTGCAGGTGGTGCTGCTCCAATGCATCTGCTGCCCTTCTGGGTGGTAAAGGTCACAGGTTTCAAAGATGCTGTCAAAGGAGCATTTATCTAATGCTGAAGTGCACCTTGTAGATGGTACACACTGCTGTCACTGTGGTTGAGGGAGTGGATGTTGGAGGTGGTGGTGAGGTACCAATCAAACTGGCTGCTTTTTCCTCAATGGTGTTGAGCTACTCGAGTGTTAACGGACTGCATTCATCCAGGAAAATGGAGAGTATTCAATTACATTCTTGACTTGTGGCAGTGGGGGATTCAGCAATGGTAATGACATCGAATTCTAATATCAGCCCAAGCCTGAAAGTTGACGAGGTCTTGCTGCATATGGACAGAAACTGTTTCAATGTCTGCTTGGTTGCTAATGGTGCTGAACATGTTCGTCTCCACTTCTGACTTTATGATGGATAGAAGGTCACTGATGAAGCAGCTGAAGATAGAACATAGAACAGTACAGCACAGAACAGGCCCTTCGGCCCTCGATGTTGTGCCGAGCAATGATCACCCTACTTAAACCCACGTAACCCGTATACCCGTAACCCAACAATCCCCCCATTAACCTTACACTACGGGCAATTTAGCATGGCCAATCCACCTAACCCGCACATCTTTGGACTGTGGGAGGAAACCGGAGCACCCGGAGGAAACCCACGCACACACGGGGAGGACGTGCAGACTCCACACAGACAGTGACCCAGCCGGGAATCGAACCTGGGACCCTGGAGCTGTGAAGCATTGATGCTAACCACCATGCTACCGTGAGGCCCTAAATGATTGGGCCTAGGATGCTACCCTGAGGAACTCCTGCCTGATGCTGGGACTGATATGATTGACCTCCAACATCCACAACTATCTTCCTTTGTGGCAGGTATGATTCCAACCAGAGGATTTCTTGATGCCACGCAATGCTACCTTGATATCACTCTCACCTGACTTCTTAATTCAACTCTTTTGTACATGTTTGAACTAAGGCTGTAATGAGGTCAGGAACTAGGTGGCCCTGGCAGAACCCAAACTTAGCATCAGTGAGCAGGTTGTTTCTGAGGAAGTACCACTTTAAAGCATTGTCAGAGCCCCTTGCAATATTTTGCTGATGATTGAGATTAGATGGATGGGGAAGTAATTTGCTGGGTTGGATTCATCCTGTTTTTTGTGGAAAGGACATACCTGGGCAATTTTCCATATTGTCTGGTAGGTGCCAATGTTAGAGCTGTACTGGAACAGCTAGTTCCGGAGAACAAGCTGGGATGTTGGCAGAGCTCATAGCCTTTGCAGTATCCAGTTGTGTCAACATTTAACCAATGGCTGCACGGATCAACTAGCTGCAGACTTCTCAGCTTCAATGCAATGCCTTAGAGTTCCGAAACGTCGAATCCTGACCTTTGCTGTTCTTTAAAGCTGATCCTTCCAAATTAACAATTTTTTTTGCCCCTTATCGTTGCAAGCTCAGATGACATGCTCAGACGCTGGACTAGGGGAACAAGTGTCTTCCGGCTGAGTTTTTTTTTTAAACAGAAATTTCTAACCATTAAACTATTTAAACGTTTCTCAGGATTTTCTGTATCCTGAAATTTAAAAGTTTTAGTTTATCCTTGCCGCTTCTGCTGATTCAGCGCACTGGGAATTGAAGCTAGACCACCAAGAGGTCCTATTTTGTAGCTCTTACTCCAAAAGCCCATGGAGAATTTATGGCCAATTATTCATGTTGAAACTCATGCCTGATAAAAGTAACCGTCAAGATAAAAGTTGCATATTCATAGATCAAACCACAATCCAGCAGTTGAGCATGCAGAAGCTCAACGCACAAGTCACCCCTGTGATTGTCAAATCTGTACATATGTGAGTATCCTATGATTGGAGAAGAGGGGAAGTTAGTATAAGGCAGTGATTGGGCCTCCTTTGCCATTGCTCAGGCAAGGTCTAAAACAAGGGACCCAAAGTAGGTTAGGTGCAAAGGCTTTGGGAAGAATTCAGGAGGTACCAAGGAGATGGGCCAGGAGCAAGAGGCAAGGGTGCTAACACATGCAGTTGCAACTTATCGGCAGCATTTTAAACCTCAATTGTACTCTGTAAATCCTTCATCTAATATTATAATGTCTTGCTGACATAATTAAATTATCACCAATATAGGTTATCTCCAAATCACTTGAAGGTGATCTGAAGAGACTACAGACAGAAAGAGGACCAGAGTTTCTCAGAATGTTTGCTCATGGTAACAAAGGAGAGAAAGTATGAACTGGCCCTGTGTTCACAGCTTTAGGAGTTTGTCAACTTGCATTTTGGTGCTTTGTTGAACAATTCCCACACTTATTTTAGCTGGAAGGTCATTCTTGTGAATGTAAACCTTTTATAGTTACATACTTGACTCCTAATTTTAAATATTCTGACTCCCAAGGTCATGTTAAACTTTATCTTCCTGTGCTTGGAGTCCCCAGATGTTTTACAGCTTAGATTTCATGCATGAATATCAGATCAAGATTAGTGCTACTTCTCATGATTCATCTGGTCAACAAGCCATCATGCACGATCATCTACCAACTCTGAATTTAAGACGCTTGGTTTACAGTTTATATTGGCTTGATTGAAGTCTTCCATTGAAATAGCCTGATTACACCTCACATACCCTACTTCAGAAATATCAAAACATGACAGTTAATTTTGTAGTTTCCCAATAGGCAGAGGATTAACTTTCACCTCACTGATGACCCTGACAGATATAGCCTACTGTATATTTTTTCTTAAATTTACACTGTACCATTGAATGTTTTCATCTTCTTGATTGAGTCATATTTCTGATATAGCCACCACATCATAGTGTTCTATTGCCATAAAGCTTCTAGTTTCAGCATCTTATTTCTCATGCTTCTCGTGTTCACCTGCACACATCTTATCGTAGACAAGCCTCCTCCCCTGCTCCCAGACTGGGAAGGATGCTCCAAGCTGTTTTAATTACAATATAAGTAGTTTCTGATGACATCCAACTACTGAATTACAGCCTGTAGCTGAAGCATTGCATTCCAACATAACTGGTGGCTGAATCACACCTTCCCATCAAATTGCACTGTACCACAAGCCTCTTATATGTCCATAACCCCATTATCTTCTGTGACTAAAAGCAGTGCAAAGCTCCAAGGTATAATGGAATTTCAAAGCTCAGAAATAAAAATTAAACCAACAAAAATCTTCAACAGTCTTAAGAGTTTAGATAATTTAAATGAAAATACATCATTGCCAACTATTTCACAGTCTCATTTCGGCAGTACTTGCAGCACAACCTCTTAATGCATTCCCGGCTCATCTATTATTCTATACACAATCATGCATCATTCCTGTGCTCATTGACATGCAATATCTCAACAAGAAAATACTGACGGGGCGGGGGGAAGAGAGAGAGAGAGAGAGAGAGAGGAGGAGAAGAGATTTTCCGTGTCCCCTGTAGCGTTTTTCAGCAGCAGAGGGCAACCCACCATTGAAGGTGGTGGGATCTTCTGGTTTGCTGCTGTCAATGGGATTTCCCATTGAATCCAACTCCTGCTGCCAGGAAATCTGCAGTGGGGATTCACCGTCACAGGACTGAAAGATCCCGCTAGCAATAACAGCCAGAAAATTACCACCCCCATTTCCAAACCTCTAAATGTCCTCACCCCTCCCTATAGGTAATCACCCTAGACCCAAAATCCTTCAATATATCCGAGGTTCTCCAAGCCTGATCTCTTGAACATCATCGATTTTATCTGCTTCACCATTGGTGGCCATGTTTCCGGCTGCTTTGGCATTCCCTCTTTAAACTTCATCGTCTCTCCATCTCTTTCTCCTCTAAGAACACGACTGAAAACTTACTTCTTTCACCAAGCTCTTGGCCATCTGCAGTAATATCAATGCATGCTGCTCAGTGTCACATTTTGCAATAGAATGCTTCTTGGGATACTGTCTTGGGATGTTTTATTACAATAAATATTACATATCAATACAAGTTGTTATTGACCACAGCAGAATCTTCATTACTTCCAGCCCTTCCAGTGGCCATAGTCTCAGTTATAGGTGTTCTAACTAATTTTCTCCATGGTCCAAACTTTACGCAAAGACTGCAAATGGTAGTTTGGACTGCACGCGGTCACATTTCCCTATTCGACCCAAGATCAATTATCCATTGAAGTGCCACGCTGGCTGGCCACTTACGTGGAGCCGGCAGGGGTTGGCACATGGTCGGCACCAGTTCAATGGCAGTCCTGTGTGAACTTTAAAGGTGGCTCTCAGAGACAATGGAGAAGGCAGAGGGAGGTCTGCTCATGGCAGATGCAGCACCAGGACGACACTGTAGGCAGGAGGTAACTTCCAGTGGGCAACAAGTCGTTTAGCACATTGGGCTAAATCGCTGGTTTTTAAAGCAGACCAAAGCAGGCCAGCAGCACGGTTCAATTCCCGTACCAGCCTTCCCGAACAGGTGCCGGAATGTGGCGACTAGGGGTTTTTCACAGTAACTTCATTGAAGCCTACTCGTGACAATAAGCGATTTTCATTTTAATTTCATTTCAAGTCTCCATTTTTCAGAAAAGTTTCTGTGTGCCCTTGTGGGAGCGGCAAAAGCCAGGAGGGACATCCTCACGCTGAGGGATGTAAGGCCACCTCACCTAACCAAGAAGACCTGGGCAGAGATAGCAGCTGAAGTCACCACATGTTGATACAGTGTCAGAAAAAGTTCAATGATCTTTTACACTCAGCAAGGTTAAGTTCTGAATGGGCATTGTCTCGTGCAGAGGACTGAGAGAGGTTGCCCGTGCATGAACGAGACTCCCATTCATTCTTCTAACTTTCATTCTGTCTCACTTCAGCCGACTGGGCTCTTAGCTTCCTCTGTGACCTGTGGACCTCCCTCCCCATTTGCACTCGATCTCCAGGACTCCCAACGCTAGGCTGGTGAGGATTGCCAGGTTCACCATCAGTAGCAGATCTCTCGGAATTGTCATGGCTATGTTTCTCTGGTAAGTAAGTGCAGAGTTCCACTGAGTACTGCACCCTCCACCTTCAGCACCATACCATGCTGCCCGCCCATCCTCCTTCAACCTCGCAAGGCATGTGGATGTTCCATTTAAACTTGTGGGAATCTCAGAGTCTCAAGAACACACCTCTGCCCATTTATGTTAAGGCTACAGAGAAGATCTGAAACCCTGGGTCATTCAAAGGATCAGGAGGGAAAAAGGGTTGGAAACATCCACATCCACATTACCTGCCTAGTGCTTTTACTCTGTCTGGTGGTCACCCATTTTCTGTACACTCTTTACATGGCCACCTCACTGTACATGCCATCCATGAATGTTTAATTCTTGCAGATGCTCTCCAGTGACTCCAGCCACAGCTCCAAAACACAAATTTTGAATAGATGCAGCTGGAGACACATCCTGCACATGCAGTTACCCTGCAACCTGGAGGTGTCCCTGGCTTCCCACATCGCATAGGAGGAGCATTCTACCTGGCCAAGCTGCCCTGCCATCATTTACCCTTAAATTACTCCCTTTATTTTTACTTCCTCTAGTTTAGGGAATATTAAATTCTCATCAGGTCATACTTACCAAAGCTGCTGGACTTCTTTCTAAAGATAGGTAGAAAATGAAAGGAGCACCTCCTTGCCCTCTTTGCCGAACTTTCTCAGTAACCAAACTCCGACTTCAACACTCTATTACAGCCCAAAGCTGGCAGTCCAGTGCTGCTCTCCTCTCGCTGCTTTAAACAATGAAACTCTCAACTCTCCTCTCGCTGTTTTAAACACTGAAACTCCTGACTCTCCTCATGCTGTTTTAAAATAAAGCTCCTGGCTTATCTCGCACTGTTTTAGATGGAAACTCACGGCCCTCATCTCACAGGTTTCAGACTGAAACTCTGGGCTCTGCTCCAGCTGTTTGAAACACTGAAAATCCACGCTCTTTGCTTGTTGATTGAAACACTTAGACATCCAGTTCTCTTTTCGCTGTTTTAAACTGAGACTCCCGGCAGTTCCTGTTCTTGTCCACACAAGCTACAAGAACATCAAAACTTTTGGCCAGGCTCAAAGGCTGAGGCTCCTGCATTGTTACGTTCTGTATCCCCCATACTTGCCTTACTTTCAGTCACATCTCCTGCTCTCCTGACCACAGACCAAATATGAACTACCTAAAAGGTGACTGCCAATTGGAGCAAAACATTCATGTATCTTCCCACTTTCCCTAATGTATGGCAGCATCTAAAGCACAAACTCCAGCTTACCAACTCTCCTTAAGCTGCAAACATTTACCGTAGATTTATGGTAGTCATGGATGGCAGGTGTATCAACCAAATCCCACATGCTAGAGCGGAACTCATCACTTGCCCTGCAATACAAGTCGTTTAATGAATTGAACAAATTTAATACAATACTTATCTCTCCCAGGTAAACCAACTGCCCAGTAAATTAATGCCTCTGGCTGCTCTATTTTTATATTCTCATTCATACATTTCCTGTTATAGTCACGCAATTGAAAATTTTAATTTCTCATCTTAAGACTTGAGAAAAGGAAATGTACTCACAACCCAATACATACCCAATTCTTTCTGACGTCAATTTAAAATATATTTTTTGAAGAAGCTCAGTGGGCTCTGGAACCACATACCTGCTTTCTAGTTTCACTCTGTTTTGCCTTTTGCTGCTACCGCCACTTCCCAGTTAGTATCACTCTGTTCTTATTTTCACTACTGCTTCTGCTGCCCTTTTACGCTCCCTACTAGTTTGATCCACGCTCCCTACTAGTTTGATCTGTTTGGGCATTCACTGCTGTTCTTGCTGCCATAGCTCTTTGATGCTATCCCGGTCTTGCTTCATTTTGTTTCTCAGTGCTGCTGCACATATATGTCTCACACCTATATTTCTAACCTTTGTCTCTGGTGCTAAATACCTTTTTTTATAATAGTGTGTAACTAAACATACTTTTTTAACTGTCGGTTGTTCATATATAGAGACACAATTCAGATTTATTTTGCTCTATTTCTGCAATAATAGAAAGCTGAACAGAAGGATGTTGGGATACCTTGACTAAATCATCAGAAAGCATTTTCGCGTTAGATTTATCTCTATGTTATCTGACTAGGGAGAGTGGAGACCTCTCATTGGTTTGGTGATTTCCCAGTAGGCCAGGCAATAAAACTGGCTATCATGCATAGGTCATCCTAACAATAAGAGGTGCGAATAGGAAGACTTGGCAAAATTATGAATTAATTATTGTCCCTGATCGCTCTATAAAGATATCTCCAGTGACTGGCCCATTATAATGAAAATGCTCTTTTACTCAATAGCTTCAGCGTGAGCTTATGAGGGGAATTTAAATGTTACAGCAGATGACCGTGAACGTACTTTTTAATCTCAGACGCAGTAAACAGCCATGTGAAAGCGACCACTGGCGGCTCAGATACAGATGCTGTATTGGATACAGGAGGTTTCTGTGTCCATTAGCATCCCCTTTCCCTGGGGTTCTGTAGCTATGACTGATCTTTCATTCTAACTCCACAGTATAAATATTTCCCACTTTCTCTGTCTGTTAGATTTGACAAAGAGTCATGGACTCAAAACGTTAACTCTTTTCTCTCCCTACAGATGCTGCCAGACCTGTGGAGATTTTCCAGCATTTTCTTTGTGGTTTTAGATTCCAGTATCTGCAGCAATTTGCTTTTCTTATTATTCATTTTAGATACAGGAGGATTTGCCAATGTCGCGGGAGATGAGACATACAAGAAATCTTCAGGATTGCCCCATTCTCTGCAAACACAAGTGACAAACCACTGAATATTATTACAATTTTTGAAATGCCATTCTCATCCAAAGACACCAGAACAAAGATTGTATTTATGTCATTTTTGGGGAATGCAATATGTTTATCAGTTTTTCAATACAAGAGGCTCAACTTCGGAGTCAATTCAGCAGCCGAGGTGTTCCAGCACTTGATTCTGTTTTGGCTTCAAGAACTTTTTGGCATGCTGAATATCAATGATGACATCTGCATCGACTGTCACACTGAAAGTGAACTTGAGACATGCCTACATCATCTTAGAAAATGTAACTTCATTTTGAACAGGACAAGTGCTTGTTCAACAAAAGCAGAATCAAATGTTTTGGCCATGTGCTCCATGGTCAAGGAGTATCATGTGATCCACGGAAAGCTGATGGAATTGCAAAGCTGCAGATCCTACAAGTGTGCAGGAAGTCCGCAGTCTGCTAGCACTGATCACGTGCGGCAGTTGCTTCCTTCCGGATCTCATTACACTATCTGCCCCGACGCAATCGGACATAAAGGACCACCCATTGGGAATGGATAACAAAACAACCAGACTGCACACCAGATCAAACAACAGTTGTTGTCAGCCAGTTGCACAAATGCCTATTTTGGCCCTCAGAAAACTACCAGCTAGTTATGAATGCAAGCCTGATTGGCTGTGCTGATCTTGTGCAAAAAGACAAGTAACCTATCAGTTGCTACAATGGCAAGCCAATCACAAAAAACCATGCAGCAACGTTATTCACAGAGAGAGGAGTTTCACGCCAGGGTTGTCATCTATGCTACTAATTTTAGTGATGAAGCATTGTGGCTCCCATGTGTGATACTGGAATGTAGGGGCCCGGTTTCATATAAGATCTGGATTCAGAGAAGGATCCAGAGAAAGCACTTAGACCACTCGATGAAGCCACACTTCAGGACGGCAGCCGGCGGTAGTAGAGTCGTTGCCACACTAGGAACCGCCTCTCGATCTGAGAGCTGAGGGCCCAGCCATCCAAATCACCACTCCCAGTGCAACAGGAGGAAAATGATTTGGGATCGGAGATGGGCACAGAGGAGGCCATGCCGGCGAGCGATGGCGCGGCTGGAACTGAGATCTCAGCAGTAACTCTTCGGCGGTCAGCCAGGAAATGACAATCGGTTAATCGATACGTTTCTTGAAAGAATGCTTGAAGTCGCTCAGAAGTTGAAGGATGGTTTATTGTGCTCCACAATAAATTACTTCGTTGGCCTTTACTTACAGAATGGCACTTGTGAATATACTGCTTTTCTATGCTCTGCAACTAGGCCCAAATACATGCAGCCCTGAGCTCAACTTCCGACCTGTCCTGCTTCCTTGCCCCTCCGGCCAAAATGAGCGAGGGCGGGCCTTCGGTGTCACTCTTATATGTCCCCACACTGCCCCCTGGTGGTACTTCCATTTCCCATCAGCCCCTTCTGTGCACACTCAGGCGAGGATCACTACATCCCCTTTTTCACTTTTTTTTGTAGTTGTAGTTGCAGAGCTGTAACTAAACACAAATTTAAACAGTTAGGTTTATATACAAAGACAAGGCAGAGCAATGCAATTGTCAGTCCATGTTCATAGGTTCAGACGGTTGGGTGCATGTCTGATCCGGGTAGACCTCCTGAGTGGGCATGGAGATCCGGAGTCTTTTATGTCCATTTGGACACCTGCTGCTGGAGTTCCAGGATGTTGCATGGCAGCGTCCTGCAGATTTAGTGTTGGAAATACTTGTCGACGAGGTGTAACTTTTAGAAGGTCTCGGCGATTTCGTCTAAACATTGTTCCATCGTCAGACTGCACGATGTAGGATCGTGGCGATATTTGGCGGAGGACCGTCGCCATTTTAGACCAGCCCCCAGCCGGGTGTCACAACCTCACCGTATCGTTGATTGCCAACGGATGCAGTACTTTTGCCTGCTGGTCATAGTGCTGTTTTTGCACTTGACGTTGGTGACGCATCTTATCCAGGACAGGCGAGTGATTGGGATTGGTGAATTGTAGTGCCGGTAACGTTGTCCGCACATCTCTCCAGAGCTCAAAGGTGATGATCGGTATGACAAGAGGGCCAAGTGTATGTCGGACTTTGAGTCCGCAGCCTTGCTGATGAGTTGCTTGATTATGTGGACACCTTTCTCCACCCTGCCATTCGATTGCAGAAAGTGTGGACTCGACATTACATGCTTGAAGTTGTAGTTCTTGGCGAAGTCCATCCACTCCCAGCTGGCAAAACAAGGACCATTGTCGGACATGACCGTCCGTGGGATGCCATGCCTGGAGAAAGTTTCTTTGCAGGCCTTGATGACTGATGCCGCTGTGAGATCCGGGAGTTTCAGTACTTCCGGAAAGTTGAAGTAGTAGTCGATGAGCAGAACATAGTTGCGGCCCATGGCGTGGAACAAGTCTAATGCCCACTTTGTCCCACGGTGACGTGGCCATCTCATGCTGCTGCAGTGGCTCCTTGCATTGTGCCGATCGATGTCTTTGACACGTGTCATAGGTGAGCACCATGTTTGTTATGTCCTCGTTTATCCCTGGCCAGTAAACGGATTGTCGTGCTCTCCTTTTGCACTTTTCGGCACCAAGGTGCCCCTCGTGAATCCTGTGGAGCATGTCCGCCCGGAGCGCCCTTGGGATGACGATTCTGACATTCAGCAGTATAATGCCATCGACCACGGATAGTTCAGTCCTGACGTTTTGGAACTGTGGGCACTGCCCATTTGGCCAGCCATGCTCAAGGTTGTGCGTGACTTGAAGGAGGGTGGCGACCTCTTGTGTCGCCTGACGAATTTGCTGCAGCCTCTTGTCCGTTACCGGGAGTGTCTCCTTGCACCACTGCGCATGAGCTTCCACATCATTGATGGAAGCCAGTGGCGGGTTGTCAGCATCCATGGCTCGTGATAATGTGTCAGCTATTACAAAGTCCTTGCCAGGGGTGTAGACCAGCGTGAAGTCGTACCTCCGCAACTTCATCATCATGCGTTGTAGGCGCGGTGTCATATCATTTAGGTCTTTGTCGATGGTGTTGACCAGCGGCCTATGATCAGTTTCCACGAGAAACATGGGAGACCGTGCACATAGTGGTGGAATTTGGTCACGCCTGTGATCAGCCCTAGGCACTCCTTTTCTATCTGTGCATACCTGCACTCTGGGGCGGTCTTCGCTCGTGAAGTGTAAGCCACTGGGACCCAGTCCGACTGGTCATTCTGTTGCAGTAGCACCGCACCAATTCCATGTTGACTGGCGTCGGTGGAAATCTTTGTAGGTTTTGCCGGGTCAAAAAACGCGAGCGTTGGTGCTGCCATCAATTGGTGTCTCAGATCATCCCATTCATCTTGGTGATCTTGGGTCCAGGCAAACTCCGTGTCCTTCCTTGTCACTTTCCTTAACGCCGTCGTCCGTGCTGCTAGGTTCGGTATGAATTTGCCGAGGAAGTTGATGAATCCCAGGAATCTTAGCACCGCTTTCTTGTCCTGTGGTCTCTGCATGCTCTGAATTGTGGCGATCTTCTCAGCGTCCGGCTTCACCCCGTGCTCTGATATTGTGTCGCCCAGGAAGGTCAGAGAGGACTGTGCAAAGGTGCACTTGGCTTGGTTGAGTTTCAGTCCAAAGTGGTGGATCCGCTGGAAGACTTGCTTCACCCTCGCAATGTGGTCTTCCTCTGTCGTTGACCATATTATGATGTCATCCACATAGACACAGACGCCTTCAATGCCTTCTATCATCTGCTCCATTATTCTGTGAAATATTTCGGATGCAGATATAATGCCGAAGGGCATCTGATTATAACAGTACCTGCCAAATGGCGTGTTGAAGGTGCACAGCAGGCGGCTCGACTCATCGAGCTGCATTAGCCAGAAGCCCTGTGAGGCATCAAACTTGGTAAATATGCGAGCTTGTGCCATTTCACTCGTTACCTCCTCTCGCTTGGGGATAGGGTAGTGTTCCCTGCGAATGTTCTTATTCAAGTCTTTGGGATCTAAACAGATCCTGAGTTCACCAGATGGCTTCTTAACACACACCAGCGAGCTGACCCAGTCAGTCGGCTGTGTGACTCGTGAGATAATGCCTTGAGTTTGGAGACGTCGAAGTTCAGCTTTTAGCTTGTCCTGCAATGGAGCCGGCACCCTCCTTGGGGCATGAACGACCGGTATGGCATCCTCTTTGAGCAGGATTTTGTATTTGTAGGGTAGCATACCCATGCCCGAGAAGACGTCAGGGTACCCGCTGAGTAGCAGCTGTATGTCATCGACAATGCGTGATGATTCAGCCGCGTGCATGAAGATCCTTTGAATTAGCCGCAAATCCTTGCAGGCTTGAGCACCTAGCAGTGAGGATCTTTTGTCATCTACAATTTCAAATCGTAGTCCTGTTGTGACTGTTTTGTTGGCAACTTGTAGGTGGCAGGTTCCCTTTGAGGTGATCTGGTTTCCGTTGTAGTCAGTTAACTTGCATGCGGCAGGTAACACCTCGTGCGTCCCTGGGACGGATGCGAGATCTTTGCTCGTCATCAAGTTTGCGGAGGTTCCCATGTCCAGCTTGAACGTGATGGGGAAGTCATTGACTTGCACCGTAGCACTCCATTCACTTGCGGAGTCGATGGCATGCACGTGTCGAGGTTTTGTCATCAGCTCCTGTGGTTCCGCTGTGGCGTTTATAATTCCAATGCTGTACGTGTTCTCCCAGGAGGGGAATTCTTCGTAGTCAGAGAAATTGTCTTCGGGTGCCGGAGTGTCCATTACATCAACTGTGCATACTTTCAAGTTTCCATGCCTTTGCATTGTTGAGTAATATTTGGCTGTGGACTGACATTGGGAGGCGAAGTGATTCATTTTTGAGCACTTTCTGCACCTTTTTCCTTGAGCAGGACATTGCCCTTTTAAATGGGCGGAGCCACAATAATGACACGTCATGACGTCATGCGTATGTTGCTTTCGCGCATGCGCAGTGCGATTTTCAGTCCGGGGCCGGTATTGCGAGAAGTGCGCTTGCGCGTACCGATTACTTCCGGGATCGCGTCTTTCAGGATGGCGCGCATGCGCAGACGGGCCGGAGAGCGGAAGAGACGGCCTGTGAGGAGAGGTCACCATTTTTATATCTGCCTCATGGTGAGTATTTTCCAATGGATGTTTGTCAAAGAACTCCAGTAACTGCTGCTTTTTTTGCTCCTGTAGTAAGCATTTATCTATGGTGGTTTTAAGTGTTAAATCATTTTGCAGCATTAATGATTCTTTTAGATTTCCGTCGGCAAGACCATAGATTAGTTGATCTCTGATGAGTGAGTCTGTTAAATCACCGTAGTTGCAGCCTTGTGCTAGCAAGCGTAGATTTGTTACAAAGTGGGAGACAGTCTCCCCGTTTTTTTGGAATCTGTTACGCAGGGTGAATCTTTCAATGATTTCATTGGATTGAGATTTACAGTGGTCATCAAATTTTGCCACTATCACTTGATACTTGGTTTTATCTTCAGTATCAGCATATGTAAAAGAGTTATAAATGTCTACCGCCTGCTGGCCTGCCGATCCGAGTAAAAGTCCAATTTTTCTGTCATCGGTGGCTGCATGCAAGTCCTGAGCTGACAAGTATATCTGAAACTGCTGTTTAAACATTTTCCAGTTGTAATTTAAATTACCTGTAGTTGAAATGAAAAATAAAATGAAAATCGCTTATTGTCACGAGTCGGCTTCAATGAAGTTACTGTGAAAAGCCCCTAGTCGCCACATTCCGGCGCCTGTCCGGGGAGGCTGGTACGGGAATCGAACCGTGCTGCTGGCCTGCTTGGTCTGCTTTAAAAGCCAGTGATTTAGCCGAGTGAGCTAAACCAGCCCCCATTGTCCTCAGTTCTCATTGTCCCTGAAAGTAGCGTGTGATCCATTGTTTCAGAAGGTCGTCTGGAGTCGAGAGGCTGCGAAGTCTTCCACAGTCGGGCGGCCTGCCTGTTGCTTTTGCTGGTAGCGCTGGTTCTTTCTGTTCAAAGAAGCCACTCCTGTACCATGTTACGTTTTTTGAAAGAATGCTCGAAGTCGCTCAGAAGTTGAAGGATGGTTTATTGTGCTCCACAATAAATTACTTCGTTGGCTTTTACTTACAGAATGGCACTTGTGAATATACTGCTTTTCTATGCTCTGCAACTAGGCCCAAATACATGCAGCCCTGACCTCAACTTCCGACCTGTCCTGCTTCCTTGCCCCTCCGGCCAAAGTGAGCAAGGGCGGGCCTTCGGCGTCACTCTTATATGTCCCCGCGCTGCCCCCTGGTGGTACTTCCATTTCCCATCAGCCCCTTCTGTATACACTCAGGCGAGGATCACTACACTCAGCAGGGGGCGAAGCGTGCAGGTATTCACCGTTGGCAGCTGAAGAGGGCTTTTCAGACTTTTGGGGGGGGGGGGGCGGTGTCATAGCCCCCTCAAGGAACATGGGGAAGCCATCATTGATCTCCCCTTGGACCTGTGGAGTACAAGCTTCCCAGATAGATGGCACAGGCCAACCACCTGCGGTTCGTTATGAGCTAATATAAAAGCAGACCCAAAACAGGGCCTGGAGAGGTTAGTCCTCCCAGCTGGGATTATATTGGGAGTGACACGTTGCATTATGCAGACCTTTGTAAACAGTGTAAGTAAATCTATGTTTATTTAATGCCAGCCTCCTCTGAGTCATTAAGATATTAAATAGATCTATGTCAGATAGTTTAAGAACAAAACAGGACAGGTATTTTCCTTGTCATTAGGTTTATTCACAGGATGCACCATTACTTATCTCTACCTCCTAACTACGAATACACTGTCCCAGCTGACTCTTTATACTCTGAGTAAATAAACTAATTGCAGCCCCTTAAAAAGGCACTGCACCAAAAAAACAAATGAAAGGAAATTTATTAAAATTAAAGTAGCATTCCTGGGACTGATAGCACCGATTGCTGACTCTATGTTCTCAGTCCTTAATCAAACAATGCCCATCACCTGTGCATCTTTCGCAACATAATCAACCAACAATTAGCAGAGTATTGGCAGTCTTGAAAAAGTGTCGTAGAAAGTCTCCCAATGTCTTTTAAAAGTCCTCTTCAAATTAAAAGTTAGACTGATAGACATCTTAATAACACTTAAATTCCTCAGCAATAACTTGTTTACTCCCAATAAGGAGATTACTGTTAGGAGTGCATGTTAGGTCAGGTATTCCTGTCATGCTCAGTAATAGCATGTCATGTCATAATGTTTAAAAGATGAACTGCACTCAGTGTGGAATCTTCTGGAAATGACTTTTCCTTTAAACATGGCTAATAATGTGCTGCAAATGTGGTGACCGATGGCCACATGACTTGGTTTATGGATTCAAAACGGCCACACTGTCCCATTAAGACAAAAGTACACAGGATTCCAGACTAAGTAGTGTTACCATCCTGAGGCCGCCCACAAGTCACCTTTAACCCTGTTATGTTGTTGCTTCCTGTAATAGATGATCCTCTACCTTGAGGGCATGAAGAAGATGTAGAAAATTGCCCACTAACTGCATCAATCGTCTTAAAAAAGATTGTTCTTGTTTACATTTTAAGCCCATAGACAGCAAATGCTACAGGACAATGCCAATCACCTGGAAGATCAAATAAAATAGCACCTTATATTGAGTGTCAATTTATTTTACTTTATCCAAAGATAAAAACACAAACATGTATAGATTTACAAATCGCTCTTCTGTGAATCTGAATTAATTGATTAATGGAATTAAAAAGCTCAAGTTAATAAAATTCAAGTTTAAAATATCAGACAAATGGGTGCTTTCATTGCCGGAATAGTTGCCTCAGCAATGTACATTTACAGTAGTAATTGATCTACTCCATTATTGTTATTCACAATAATTCCAGTTTCTCTGAAAATGTCTGATAGCTCACTCGCATTTACTCCCTGACATTTGTGCTTGAAAGCCTTAATGCATTTTTACCAAAGGACTAAAAGGTGATACAATTTCGACTGCAAAAACAGTATTGCAAGTCTGTGCTGAAGTCTCAGTGAGGGAAAAACAATTTTTGTCTTTGTCGCCTGGGCAATAATCTGGTTCAATGAATTCACAGAATCACAGATCTGTTATGGCGCAGGAGACCATTTGACTTATCATGCTGCATCGATTCTCCAAACGATTGTCATTAGTTCCATTCCCCTGCCTTTCCCCCATACCCCAGCACATTGGGCTGGATTCTCCAGTCCCCTCAGCCACGTGTTTCTCAGCAGCGGACTGTTGGCTGGCGGCAGGATTCACTCTTCCCGCAGCTTCTCAAGGGGATTTCCCATTGAAGCCACTGGGAAACCCACGGGTGAGGGTAAGCTGTCATTGGGAAAAGAGAATCCCAAACCCAGACAATTCCAGCCATTGTTTCTATTTAATTAATAATCTAATGCCCTCTTGAATGGCTCAATTGAACCTGCCTTCACCACACTTCCAGGCAGTACATTCCAAACCCGAACAACTCGTTGTGCGAAAAAGAATTTTCTCACATCACACGGGGTCTCACGGTAGCATGGTGGTTAGCATCAATGCTTCACAGCTCCAGGGTCCCAGGTTCGTTTCCCGGCTGGGTCACTGTCTGTGTGGAGTCTGCACTTCCTCCCCGTGTGTGCGTGGGTTTCCTCCGGGTGCTCCGGTTTCCTCCCACAGTCCAAAGATGTGCGGGTTAGGTGGATTGGCCATGCTAAATTGCCCGTAGTGTAAGGTTAATGGGGGGATTGTTGGGTTACGGGTATACGGGTTACGTGGGTTTAAGTAGGGTGATCATTGCTCGGCACAACATCGAGGGCCGAAGGGCCTGTTCTGTGCTGTACTGTTCTATGTTCTATGCTTCTTTTGCAAATCACTTCAAATCTGTGCGCGATCATTCTTGATCCTTTTTTAAAATTTTAAAATATATTTAGAGTACCCAATTATTTTTTCCAATTAAGGGACAATTTAGCATGTTCAATTCATCTACCTGCACATCTTTGGGCTGTGGGGGTGAGACCCACACAGATACGGGGAGAATGTGCAAACTCCACATGGTCAGTGACCCGGGACCGGGATCGAATCCAGGTCCTCGACGCCGTGGGGCAGCATTGCTAACCACTGCACAACCGTGTCGCCCGACTCTTGATCATTTCACAATTGGGAGGTTTCTCCCTATCTACTCTGTTCAGCCCCCTCTTGATTTTGAACATCAAATATCCTCTTTACTGTCTTCTCTC
The DNA here is from genome assembly GCF_902713615.1 of Scyliorhinus canicula. Classification (NCBI taxonomy): domain Eukaryota; kingdom Metazoa; phylum Chordata; class Chondrichthyes; order Carcharhiniformes; family Scyliorhinidae; genus Scyliorhinus; species Scyliorhinus canicula. The sequence goes on from NC_052146.1 coordinate 172,286,275, forward strand.
CAAGGAGAACAGTCTCAACCTGCCCAATCAATTCTCAAGTTTCTCATCCCTGGAACCATTCTGGTAAACCTCTTCCGTACACTCTCTCTAATGTGTTCACATCGTTCCTATAGCATGGCACCCAGAACTGTACACAATATTCCAAGTGTGGTCTAACTAATAGCTTGTATAAGTTCAGCATATTCTCCTTGCTCTTGTACTCTGTGCCCCTATTATTAAAGCCCAGGATACTATGTTTTATTAACTCTCTACCTGTCCTGCCACCTTCAGTGATCTATGTACATATACACCTCTGCACCTGCACTTCTTTAAGAATTTTATCCTTACTTTTAAATTGTTTCTCCATCTTCTTCCGACCAAAATGCATTACCTCACAGAACTGATATCAATGGAATGAAAATGAGTCAGATTCTGTAAATGGAGGAAGGCCTACTTTGTCAAATTACCTTCCAGATAGTAAATAAAGATGTAAATAGGGGCTGTTTAGCTCACAGGGCTAATCGCTGGCTTTGAAAGCAGACCAAGGCAAGCCAGCAGCACGGTTCGATTCCCGTAACAGCCTCCCCGAACAGGCGCCGGAATGTGGCGACTAGGGGCTTTTCACAGTAACTTCATTTGAAGCCTACTCGTGACAATAAGCGATTTTCATTTTTCATTTCAAATAAAGCTGTATAATAGCTCCCATGTCTGACATCTTTTTTGTGTTGTGTTTGGTCATCTTAACTGGTCAGGTTCGGTGGTTATTCTACAATTGGATTAACCATCCACAGGGAGGGATGATAAAAATTCAGCTGCAGTTCCTGCTCTTGATCTTGACACTGTAACCCCTGTTGAAAGTGCACACTTACGGTTATCACCCCTGACAGTGTAATAATTCCGAATGCCAGCCCTCATGACTCAGAGCCATGTGTCCGAATAGTTAATTGGTGATCAGAGCCATCACCTGCAATCATAATTGATGATTCCTCTATGCATCCTCAGACGGGGAAGGCAAAATGCTTACTGAAGCCCACATCACAGAAAGCAGTTATAAAAGCAGACAATAGCAGCTTCCAAAGCTCCTTTTTAGATGTCTGGATAAATTTGGACAGCCAAATGAAACCTTAAAAATCATTGTAGCTTGCGGTGTTCTGCATTACAGTAATGAAGAAATTGTTCAGTTCTGCTGTGTAGATAGATTCACAAAATAAAATCAATGCAAATAGAAATTTCCAGCTGCAAAGATTCTGACTGAAACACTTTTTAAGCTTATTTCTGCCTATGAGCTGATCATGGTATCTTACTTAGCCGGAGCATTTTGTGAGTAAAGTTAGTAAATTTTCCAACTCAACAGACCCCCAGTGTGCGGAGCTACTGGATAGAGTTCAGCCTGCTGACTGAAAGCCAGATCCTTGTTTCTTATCTCAGCAGATCCATACTTGTCATTGTTATTACATGGCTCATTGGCTATATGTAGTACATACTGGATAAATGGGCATGGAAGGAACATGAGTTTGCATTGAATTAGCATGGAGAATATGAAGGGCCATGGGGAATGGTTCGGGGTACATGGGTAAGATATCGTGAACTTACCTTTCAAAAGCTTTCAGAACCTAGACTATGGTTCATGGCTCCTCTGAGGGGTGTTGAACTATGGGTCATGGAGAAGCTTGCTCAACTCTCATGAAATTGCAGAGGGCTAGGAGTTGCCTACGCCTACAATAGAGCCTGCCAGTGTGTGACTGCAAGGTGCAGGCTGGCAACCCACACCTCATACTGTGCTGACAAAAACTGCCGGCGCCAGTAATTTAAAAAAAAATATTTTTTATTCTCCTCCTTTTTCACATTTTCTCTCAAATGTACACCCAACAATAATCAGTAACGAATGCGATGTCAATCCCCATATCAATAACAATGATCCCATCCTTCCACTAAACCCCAGACATTAGCCCACATGCCCTTAATCATTCCCCTCAGTTCAAATATAACCTTTTCAAGCGTTAAGAATTCCAGCAGGTCCCCCCGCCACACCAGGGCACAGGGTGGAGAGGTTGATCTCCACCCTAACAGGATCCGTCTTCGGGCGATCAACGAGGCGAAGGCTACAACATGTGCCTCCATGCCCGTTTCCAACCACGGCTGGTCAGGCACCCCTGGTTTAGCTCACAGGGCTAAATCGCTGGCTTTTAAAGCAGACCAAGCAGGCCAGCAGCACGGTTCGATTCCCGTACCAGCCTCCCTGGACAGGCGCCGGAATGTGGCGACTAGGAGCTTTTCACAGTAACTTCATTGACGCCTACTCGTGACAATAAGCGATTTTCATTTCATTTCATATGGCCTCCCGGGGGCCAGGATCTAGTTTCACGTGCACCACTTAGAGATTACCCTAAAAACCTCCTTCCAGTAATCCTCCAGCTTTGGACAGGACCAAAACATACGAACGTGGTTTGTGCACCCCCCCCCCCCCCCCCCCCCCCCCCCGGCAACATTCACTGACATCTTCTACCCATTCAAAGAGCCGGCTTATCATCGCCCTTGTAAGGTGTGCTCTGTACACCACCTTCAGCCATATCAGCCCCAACCTCGCACACGAGGTGGAGGCGTTCACCCTCCGGAGCACCTCACACCAGAACCCTCCTCCATACCTCTCCCAACTCTTCCTCCCACTTTGCCTGGACCCCTTCCAGCAGCACCTTCTCCTCTTCTAAAATAGCCCCATAAACTGCCGATATTGCCCCCTTCTCCAGCCCCCCGGTCGTCAGCACTTCCTCCAGCAATGCGGAAGCCAGCTGTACTGGGAAGCTCTGTATCTCCTTTCTGGCAAAGTCTCGAACCTGTATGCATTAAATATTTCCCCCTGCTCCAGCCCATACTTCGCTCCCAGCTCCTTCAATCCCGCAAAACGACCTCCAAGAAACAAATCTTTTAAGTGGTCGGCGCCAGTAATGAGGGTGAAATCCCTGTATTGGGTGCCGCTAACTATTTTTAATTGGCTCTTTTAATTCCGAACTCTGTGAAAATCTAGCCCTTCATAAGTCAGCTTGTTGTGATGGCATCTTTTACCTCTCCCTCAGAAAGCCATTGAGGCCTCGGTGTAATGACAGACCTGAAAGACAGCACCTCTGACAGCAAGGCTATTGAATATCGGCCGAGATGTTCTGTTTGTGTCTTCAGCATTGGACTTGAACCTTCAATTTCCTGACGGAGAGACACGAGTAATACCAACTGAGCCAAGGCTGATACACTGGGGAGTAAAACTGATGGAACCAGCTTACACCCTATTTTATCACCAAACAAATAATTTGCACTGACTATAGATTTAAATTACACTGATAACTGTGTTGTAATTCGATCATTCCTTTATTTAATGCTCTAATAGCCAATTATTGGGAAATTACATTTCCAATTTCAACTCTGTACCAACCAACTCTCAAAGGGGTAGATATTCTATCGACTGAAGCATATGAGGAAAACACACTTGACAAAGTCAGCAAATATCTTGTATGAAAATGACAAATACTTTCACGCTGTCTGAAGACATTTTTAAATTTACAACAATGCCTAATTAAAGGTAGAAATTACAACATGGAATGCAACATCCAGCACAAATCAATCATCGAGTACAAGAACAGAACTCTGGAAAAACTCAGCAGGCCTGGCAGCACCTACAGGAGAGAAAACAGAGTTGACATTTCAAGTCCATTTGACTCTTCATAAGAATTAAAGAGGGGAATAGTGTTGGTATTAAAACTGTAGCTGAGAGAGATTGCATCAAGATTTGGCATGCTTAACAAATCTGAAACAAGAACACTTTACTTACTAAAATGAAATACCCTGCTTAGAACATAGAACATGGAACAGTACAGCACAGAACAGACCCTTCGGCCCTCGATGTGCCTTCACACAATATTTTTAGAAATTCACAATCTGAAGCTGTTGGAGAGAAGGTTAAAAGTCAAGATAGGATTCTGACCAATTGAAAGCTAGTTTTGTCTCACCTGTAAGTAATTTAAATGTCTTGGTATACAGGTGGTAGGTTGGAAATTCTCACTGATCAATTTTGCTGTGGCTTCAATGCTGCCAAACCCGATCAAATGCTGCTTTGATGTCAAGGGCAGTCACTCTTACCTCACCTCTCGAGTTCAGCACTTTTGTCCATGTTTGGATTAAGACTGTAAAGGGGTCAAAAGTCCCATGATTTTGGTAGAACCCAAACTGAACATCAGTGAGCGGGTTATTGCTAAGTAAGTTTTGCTGGACTGCACTGTTTACTTAGATGATGATCAAAAGTAGACGGATTTGATTTGATTTATTGTCACATGTACCGAAGTACAGTAAAAAGTATTTTGCTGCGGTCAAGGGTACGTACACAATACATACATAGTAGACAAAAAAGAATAATCGACAGAGTACATTGACACATGGTACATCGACAAACAGTGATTGGTTACAGTGCAGAACAAGGGGCCAAACAAAGCAAATACATGAGCAAGAGCAGCATAGGGCGTCATGAACAGTGTTCTTGCAGAGAGCAGATCAGTCTGAGGGAGAGTCGTTGAGGAATCTGGTAGCAATGGGGAAGAAGCTGTTCCTATGTCTGGATGTGCGGGTCTTCAGACTTCTGTACCTTTTGCCTGATGGAAGGGTCTGGAAGAAGGCAAAGCCTGGGTGGGAGGGGGTCTCTGATAATGCTGTCTGCCTTGCTGAGGGAGCGGGAGGTGTATACAGGATCAATGTGAGGGTGGCAAGCTTGTGTGATGTGACGGGGTAGAAATTGGTTAGATTAAATTCTCCCTGCTTTGTGGACCGGATGAACCTGGGCTATTTTCCACACTGTCGGACAGATGCTCATGTTGTCGCAATGCTGGAACAGTATGTAATGCATCAGGTGTGAGGTATGGGGAAGTGAGGATTGCAGAAGTGGTGAATTTGCGAGTACGAAGAGAATCCAAAGAATCCCTGCAGCACAGAAGGAGACCTTTCAGCCCCTCAAGTCTGCACCGACCCTCCGAAAGAGAACCCAACCGAGGCCCACTCCCTTGCCCTATCCCCGTAGCACCATCACAAAGGAGCAACTTAGCATAGCCAAATCTAACCTGCACATCTTTGGACTGTGGGAGAAAACTGGAGCACCCGGAGGAAATCCACACAGACATGGGAAGAATGTGCCAACACCACACACAGTGACTCAAGGCTGGAAATGAACCTGAGTCCCAGGCGCTGTGAGGCAAGAGTACTAACCACTGTGCCACCATGTCGAATGATGGGGAGAAGCGTGATGCTGTGATTATAGGTGATGGAAAGTGAGATAGATAAGTCTGGAGGCTCAAGTTTGTGAAAGTGAGAGTGGAAAATGGTACTACATTGACAACTCTGAAGAGATAATGGAATTGAATTCATCATTGTTTTGCTAACAAAAGGTCTTCGACCTGAAACATTAACTCCGGACTAAATTTTATACAGAGGCAGTGGCCCCGTCCACCTGTTGAAAAGTCCTTCGTTAGCCATGTAAACTACAACCAAGTTTTACTGTCATCAGTAGATTGATTGTCTACGGTCATGGCTTCCGCCCCCATAAGGGACGATGTCCCGCCTCCAAGAGTTGCTGGCCGATTCAATGGCCTGCAACGGTTCAGTCTCAGCAGTGCCACTGGGAGTGGTGGACACCACTGGGATCGCAGTTATTTCCAAAGCTAGTTTGCCGTTAGAGGTTGGACTTTGACGTTGATACAGCAACTCTATTGGGGTCAGTCAGGAAAGACCCGAAGGAGAGTGACACTGGTGATTGGAAGGTGGAAGAATTAGGAGTGGTGATTGGAAGGTGGAAGAATTGGGAGAATTCAACCAGGGGTGGCTTATTGTCCATTCAACTGGGGTCAGGCCTTTTAATAGGCAGAGTGCGCCCAAGCCAGAGGGACCTCACCTTCTCCTCACCCCCCACCACCCCATAAGCCTGTAGTCAGGCCTTTTAATGGCCGCTTAAGGGCCTAAATTGCCTTAAGGGTAGGCATTGATAGAAACATGCAGATGCAGCAGGCAATAAAGAAGGCTAATGGTATGTTTATCATAGAATTTACAGTGCAGAAGGACGCCATTCAACCCATCGTGTCTGCACCAGCCCTTGGAAATAGCACCCTACTGAAGGCCATGCCTCCACTCTAATCCTCTAACCTGGTAACCCCAGCTAATCTTTGGACATTAAGCGGCAATTTAGCCTGGCCAATCCACCCAACCTGTACATCTTTGGACTTGTGGGAGGAACCGAAGCACCCGGAGGAAACCAACGCAGACACGGGGAAGCGCAAACTCCACACAGTCAAGTCACCTGAGGCCGGAATTGAAGCTGGGTCCCTGGATCTGTTAGAGAAATAGTCGAGCACCAATAGGTATTCTTTTCCTGCCAGGTAAAACAGATCCAATCCTACTTTTTGCCGTGGAGTTGCAATGATTTCACCCATTTTCATAGGTTCCTTCACTGTTTGCATTGACATTTTTGATGTTGCACAATTGTCAATCATTACTTGAATATCTTGATAAATACCCGGCCAATATACTGTCTCCCAGGCTAGTCCTTAACACCTTTACATTTTTCTATTCCTAAATGGCCTTCATGAATCTTTTCAGAATTATTGGTCACAATGATCTTGGAATTACTATTCTATTTTGCCTTAGCAAATAAACATTAGCTGCACTTAGCTCTGCTCTGATATTATAGTAGTTAGAGCAAGATTCTTTCGGCCATCCCTGTAGAAACCAACTATTTTCTAATACACCTGATGGGTAAAAGAAGGCTATTTAGCGTAAACATTAAGCCCCAGTTTTAAATACCAATTTTAAATTAAGGATTTCAGCACTCATAACCTCAGGTCATGATTAAAACACAGAGCTTCAACAGAGACACAAAAAGCCTAACACCCACATAAGCAGTAGAGATTAAAACAACACTTTTACTGGGCAAAGATGAGAAAGCCATTGTTCTATCAAATATAATTTCAAAGACAGTTTGACACTATACTTGTGCTGTACCATTTATCAGATCAAGGACATAGCAACACCATAGCAAAGCCATAGTAATATGAAGGCGCCATTGTTCACAATACGGATAACAGCTAAGTCAGCAGAAGACCAGTTTAAGCTGGTCACGATAACAGCACAGAATCGCATTCCATAACATGCACAAGTATTCAGACATGAAACATTTAAAACTAATGTTGCACATTGAAGATTGACAGCTAACCTTCAAATTAAACTCATTTGATTCTGGGCAGCACGGTGGCACAGTGGGTTAGTCCTGCTGCCTCACGGCGCCAAGGACCCAGGTTCGATCCCGACTCTGGGTCACTGTCTGTGTGGAGTTTGCACATTGTTACGGGCCTGGGTTTAGAGAATCCCAAAGCGTATCATGGAGTTCACCTGACTCACAACTTTTAATACATTGTGGTATGGGGAGCACACGGCTTACTCTACAGGTATGGTACAGCAGAAAATGGACCAGTGATTTTTTGAAAACAAAACAATGTTTATTCTATGAACTCTTCAGGGGGGTTTAAACTAATTTAGCAGGGTGATGGGAACCTAAATTGTAGTCCTAGTGTACAGGATGTTGAGAGTAGTGAGGTCAGGGATAAGGTTAAAAGTTCGAAAGAGGGCACCGGCAAGCAAGACGCTGGTTTGAAGTGTGTCTACTTCAACGCCAGGAGCATCCGGAATAAGGTGGGTGAGCTTGCAGCATGGGTTGGTACCTGGGATCTCGATGTTGTGGCGATTTCAGAGACATGGGTAGAGCAGGGACAGGAATGGTTGTTGCAGGTTCCAGGATTTAGATGTTTCTGTAAGAACAGAGAAGATGGTAAAAGGGGGGGGGGGGGGGGGGGGGGCATTGTTAATCAAGTAAAGTATTACGGCGGTAGAAAGGACGTTTGAGGACTCGTCTACTGAGGTAGTATGGGCCGAGGTTAGGAACAGTAGAGGAGAGGTCACCCTGTTGGGAGTTGTCTATAGACCTCCGAATAGTTCCAGAGATGTAGAGGAAAGGATTGCAAAGATGATTCTCGACAGGAGCGAGAGTAACAGGGTAGTTGGTATGGGGGACTTTAACTTTCCAAATATTGACTGGAAATACTATAGTTTGAGTACTATAGATGGGTCAGTTTTTGTGCAGTGTGTGCAGGAGGGTTTTCTGACACAGTATGTAGACATGCCAACAAGGGGCGAGGCCACATTGGATTTGGTACTGGGTAATGAACCCGGCCAGGTGTTAGATTTAGATGTAGGTGAACACTTTGGTGCTAGTGATCACAACTCGGTTATGATTACTTTAGCAATGGGCAGGGATAGGTATATACCGCAAGGCAAGAATTATAGCTGGGGGAAAGGCAATTATGATGCTATTCGGCAAGATTTAGGATGTATAGGATGGGGAAGGAAACTGCAGGGGATGGGTACAATCGAAATGTGGAGCTTTTTCAAGGAACAGCTACTGCGTGTCCTTGATAAGTATGTACCTGTCAGGCAGGGAGGAAGTTGTCGAGCAAGGGAACCGTGGTTTACTAAGGAAGTTGAAGCACTTGTCAAGAGGAAGAAGAAGGCTTATGTTAGGATGAGACATGAAGGCTCAGTTAGGGCACTTGAGAGTTACAAGTTAGCCAGGAAGGACCTAAAGGGAGAGTTAAGAAGAGCGAGGAGAGGACACGAAAAGTTGTTGGCGGATAGGATCAAGGAAAACCCTAAGGCTTTCTATAGGTATATCAGGAACAAAAGAGTGACTAGAGTAAGATTAGGGCCAATCAAGGATACTAGTGGAAAGTTGTGTGTGGAATCAGAGGAGATAGGGGAAGCGTTAAATGGATATTTTTCATCAGTGTTTACACTGGAGAAAGACAATGTTGTCGAGGAGAATACTCAGGTTCAGTCGACCAGGCTAGATGGAATTGAGGTTCAAAAGGAGGAGGTGTTATCAATTTTGGAAAATGTCAAAATAGATAAGTCCCCTGGGCCAGATGGGATTTATCCTAGGATTCTCTGGGAAGCCAGGGAGGAGATTGCAGAGCCTTTGTCCTTGATCTTTATGTCGTCTTTGTCGACAGGAATAGTGCCGGAAGACTGGAGGATAGCAAATGTTGTCCCCTTGTTCAAGAAGGGGAGTAGAGACAACCCTGGTAATTATAGACCTGTGAGCCTCACTTCGGTTGTGGGTAAAATGTTGGAAAAGGTTATAAGAGATAGGGTTTATAATCATCTTGAAAAGAACAAGTTGATTAGCGATAGTCAACACGGTTTTGTGAAGGGTAGGTCATGCCTCACAAACCTTATTGAGTTTTTTGAGAAGGTGACCAAACAGGTGGATGAGGGTAAAGCGGTTGATGTGGTGTATATGGATTTCAGTAAGGAGTTTGATAAGGTTCCCCATGGTAGGCTATTGCAGAAAATAAGGAAGTATGGGATTGAAGGTGATTTAGCGGTTTGGATCAGTAATTGGCTAGCTGAAAGAAGACAGAGAGTGGTGGTTGATGGCAAATGTTCATCCTGGAGTTCAGTTACTAGTGGTGTACCGCAAGGATCTGTTTTGGGGCCACTGCTGTTTGTCATTTTTATAAATGACCTGGAAGAGGGTGTAGAAGGATGGGTTAGTAAATTTGCAGATAACACGAAGGTCGGTGGAGTTGTGGATAATGCTGAAAGATGTTATAGGATGCAGAGGGACATAGATAAGCTGCAGAGCTGGGCTGAGAGGTGGCAGATGGAGTTTAATGCGGAAAAGTGTGAGGTGGTTCACTTTGGAAGGAGTAACAGGAATGCAGAGTACTGGGCTAATGGCAAGATTCTTGGTAGTGTAGATGAACAGAGAGATCTCGGCATCCAGGTACATAAATCCCTGAAAGTTGCCACCCAGGTTAATAGGGCTGTTAAGAAGGCATATGGTGTGCTAGCCTTTATAAGCAGGGGGATTGAGTTTCGGAGCCACAAGGTCATGCTGCAGCTGTACATAACTCTAGTGCGGCCGCTCCTGGAGTACTGCGTGCAGTTCTGGTCACCACATTATAGGAAGGATGTGGAAGCTTTGGAAAGGGTTCAGAGGAGATTTACAAGGATGTTGCCTGGTATGGAGGGAAGGTCCTACGAGGAAAGGCTCAGGGACTTGAGGTTGTTTTCGTTAGAGAGGAGAAGGCTGAGAGGTGACTTAATAGAGACATATAAGATAGTCAGAGGGTTAGATAGGGTGGACAGTGAGAGTCTTTTTCCTCGGATGGAGATGACCAACACGAGGGGACATAGCTTTAAATTGAGGGGTGGTAGGTATAGGACAGATGTCAGAGGCAGTTTCTTTACTCAGAGAGTAGTAGGGGGATGGAACGCCCTGCCTGCAACAGTAGTAGACTCGCCAACTTTAAGGGCATTTAAGTGGTCACTGGATAGACACATGGATGAAAATGGAATAGTGTAGGTCAGATAGGCTTCAGATGGTTTCACAGGTCAGCGCAACATCGAGGGCCGAAGGGCCCGTACTGCGCTATAATGTTCTATGTTCTATGTTCTAACTCAAGTTAACCTTTTTAAAACATGGTGTCGAGATGCCGGCATTGGACTTGGGTGAGCACAGTAAAAAGTCTTACAACAACCTGGTTAAAGTCCAACAGGTTTGTTTCAAACACTAGCTTTCAGAACACTGCTCCTTCCATTCACCTGAGGAAGGAGCAGTGCTCCAAAAGCTAGTGATTGAAACAAACCTGTTGGACTTTAACCTGGTGTTGTAAGACTTCTTACTTTTTAAAACAAACAGTGAATATCTTAGCAACCAGTAAATCAAATACACCCCCCAAAGACTACAACACTAAGCAACCTGTAAGCTGTCCTTTTATCATCCAAAAGACTTAACAAACCTTCAAAACACAAACACATTAGGATTACATTTAATACTGAGACCGTTTACAATTCTGCGCTCACCAAATGATCCATAGATAGTCTTTGCGTGGCAGTGATCAACAGCAGTGTAGCTCACTGAAAAACACAGACATATCCAAGCTTTCTCAAACTGAAACTCAAAAAGTTGAAGTAGAGCTCAGCTCCACCCACACTGACATCACTCCAGTAACATGAGAAAACGCCCATTTCTTAAAGGGTACTCTTACATGACACCTCCCCCAAGGAAAAAAAATAAACCATCAAATGCAAGATGGTTTCATTTTTCACCATCCTTTAAGAAATGCACACAGTAAATATACTTGTTTCAAAAAAACAACACACGCAAACAGGTACAATAATATAGTCCATTTTTTCCTTCTTCTTCCTCCAAATGAAATTGCTTCCATTCATCGCATCAGCTATCAGGTTTTCTCGTCCTGCCACATGTACTATTTTTAAATGAAATGACTGTAACAGTAAACTCCAGCGAAACAGCCTTGCATTGTTGTGCCGGAATCGTCAACGGGTTATGATCAGTAGATATAACGGTGTCAGACAGATTACTAGTCACATAAATGTGAAAATGTTGCAAAGCCAGCACCAAACTCAAAGTCTCCTTCTCAATCATGGAATACTTTTTCTGGTGAGAATTCAATTTATTTGAAAAATAACCAATCGGCCGCTCTAGCCCTTCGTGCTGTAGAAGCGCCGCACCTACACCCACATCACTCGCATCAATTACCACTTTGAATGGTTTGGTGTAATCTGGGATGGCTAACACAGGAGCAGTGGTTAATACCACCTTCAGGCCGTCAGATGCCAGTTGACACTCTGCTGTCCAATGGAATTTCTTACGCTTCTTGAGCAAGTCCATTAGTGGAGCGACCACACTGCTCAAATTGTGTACAAATTTCCGGTAAAATCCACTCATACCAAGGAATCGCATTATTTCCCGCCATGTCGAGGGTATCGGGAACTCCCCAATTACTTTCGTTTTCACATCCCCTGGGACCATTTGACCCTGTCCGATTGTATGGCCAAGGAAAGTGACTTGGGCTTTTCCAAATTCAATTTTTGCTAGGTTCATCACCAAATCCGCATGCTGAAGTCATCGAATAACTCCATCAGATGTTTTAAATGTTCTTTCCATGTTTGGCTGAAAATTACCAGATCGTCGATGTATACAGCACAATTGGGTAATCCTGAAATGACTTTGTGAGTTAACCGTGAAAATGTGGCTGGGGCGTTTTTCATGCCAAATGGCATAACTTTGAATTGGTATATACCATCTGGAGTCACAAAAGCTGAAATCTCCTTCGCCCATTCGGATAAAGGTACCTGCCAGTAACCTTCAAGTATATCCAATTTGGAAATAAAAGCGGGCGTTCCCACTCTCTCAATGCAATCCTGCAAACATGGGATAGGATAACAGTCGTTCTTGTAACTACATTAACCTTCTATAGTCCACACACAACCGTTGGGTACCGTCTGGTTTAGGTACCATCACTATGGCTCCATTGCCTGCAACCCACTTCAATTAGGCCATTTTTTAAGCATACTCTCAATCTCTTTGTTAACCTGTGCCAATTTTGAAGGGTTAAGTCTATATGGATGTTGTTTGATTGGAACAGCATTTCCCACATCTACATCATGTGTAGCCATTTTAGTACTTCGCAATTTATCTCTACAAACTTGCCCATGTGATATCAATAACTCTTTCAGGTCAGTTTGTTTTTCCTCTGGAAGGTAACTCAACAATTCATCCCAACTTTTAAGAACATCCTCATTTTCCAATTTAATTTGAGGTATGTCAAATTCAGTCATCTGGATTTGGTTTGGTCTGGATTTGGAGGGACTCAAAGCCCCGAAGTCAGAGGCCTGGCTAACTGACATGGCTAGCTTTCTCTGTTTGGGAGAAAATCAAGTTCGCCTTGAGAGGGTCACTGTTAGGGTTCGCCTGGAGGTGGCAACCTTTTGTCGATTTCACTGCAGAAAATTAAACGTTAGCAGAAGGGGGAGTTAGTTTAGATTAGAATAGGGAGTTAATAAAGGTGGAACCTGTAATGGAGGAAGCAGGCTTTTTGCACTGTGTGTATAGACTTATGTATGTTGTTTATTTTGCCATTGTTGTAAAACCAAAAATACCTCAATAAAATGTTTATTAAAAAAAAGAATAGGATGGGAATAGAGGGATACGGACACCGGAAGTGTAGAAGATTTTAGTTTAGACGGGCAGCATGGTCGGCGCAGGCTTGGAGGGCCGAAGGGTCTGTTCCTGTGCTGTACTTTTCTTTGTGCATTGTTGAGAAAGGATGAGAAAGGGGCTGTTTAGCACACAGCTAAATCGCCGGCTTTGAAAGCAGGCCAGTAGCACGGTTCGATTCCAGTAACAGCCTCCCCGAACATACGCTGGAATGTGACGACTAGGGGCTTTTCACAGTAACTTCATTTGAAGCCTACTCGTGACAATAAGCGATTTTCATTGCATTTTTTCATTTCTTTGCCGCTCCACTTTTAGTCATTTATAAAACCTGGACTGGATTTCGAAATGCAAACTGCTAAGGGAAGCATTATTATGAGAGAAGACTTTACGGTGTGTCTGGGAATGAAGTTTGGAAACTTTCACATGTCATCTGAAAGGATTCTGAGGAAACACTCATGTGGGGTTCAAGAGTGGAGAGTGTATTTTCCCACTATCATCTTGTGTTATGAGACCATTGTAGCTAAAGATGTACTTTGTAATCCATGGTAATCTTTAAATATATATGTACTTGTTAAGCTAAGGGTTGGGGAAGGGTGAGAAAGAGTAAAGGGCTATTGAATAATAATCCAACTTTTCATGCTTAAATATTTTTTCTTGTTAAAACTAATGCCCGGTTCTGTGACTCTTTTCCTCCACGTTTTATTTCTTTTTAAAAAGCAAAAGTTATGATCTTTTGAGCTAGGATTCCATTCTGGGAACTTCCCGGCCAGTTATAACATCAATGGGATCATAACAAGAGAGATACACTTTTTGATTAAATATCGAAAGCATTCATTTTTAAGATGCCTTATGGCGCAAATGGGCTCTTGAGCAGTGGCATCAAAGATGGGAAGATCCAATGCTAGCAGCATTTTGAAACTGTCTGACCACAGGGCCCAAATGTCTGTATGAAAAAAGAATTACAAACAAGATGAGGACAGACCCTTTTTGGGAGTTATAACAGGGAGTGGGAGTTTAACAATTATGGAAGCTGGATGAGCCGCAGGAATAACCAAGGGGTAGTCAACTTCAAATGTGACAAATTTTAAAATTGCCCAAAATGAACAACAGGGCTTTTGAGACAACATAAGACACAGAAGGTACAGAAGACAAAGAGGGGAGGCAGCACGGTGGCCTAGTGGTTAGCACAGCTGCCTCACGGCGCTGAGGTCCCAGGTTCGATCCCGGCTCTGGGTCACTGTCCGTGTGGAGTTTGCACATTCTCCCCGTGTCTGCGTGGGTTTCGCCCCCACAACCTAAAAATGTGCAGAGTAGGTGGATTGGCCATGCTAAATTTCCCTTTAATTGGAAATGATGAATTCCTCAGGTGAATGAGGAAGGAGCAGTGCTCCGAAAGCTCGTGTTTGAAACAAGCCTGTTGGACTTTAACCTGGTGTTGTAAGACTCCTTGCTGTGCTCACCCCAGTCCAACGCCGGCATCTCCACATCATGACTATGAACTATGAATCACTTTATCTATAGTGATGTGGTATCAAGTAAAATACCTTTACTGTTGGGTAAGCCTTCAATGAAAAAGGCCCAAATGAGGTTAGACATGGAGCGTGATAAAGCGATTTGCTTTTGAGCGATCTGCAGATTTGCAATTTAGAGTGTCAGGTTTTTATTGTATTCCTTTAAGGCCGACCATCTTTCGTCAGAATGTTAAACAGGTATTAATGACAGCTGGGAATAAGGATTTAAAGGATAAAAAGCAATTTATTACCAAACTACATCAACAATTTGCACATCCCTCTGGCCAGAGGTTGAAGATTCTGTTAAAGAATACATTGGCGAGGATATTAGTGAAAAGCGTGGGGCTGGATTCTCCGTTCCTGAGACTAAGTGTTGGAGCTGGGATTCGTGGACTTCCACGACAGCAAAACAGGCGGCGGACCTGGTCCGATTCAGCTGCTATGGAGAGGCTAGCACCGGCATCACGTGGAACACAATCGCTTCCAATTAAAAACGATGTGTGATTCACCGGGTCCGTGATTGACACTTGGGATGCCGACAAGCTGCAGCCACATATACATTACAATCCCCACGCACACTCATCCCAGCCAATAAGATGGCATTGGTTGTGCATGAACGAGTGCATGCAGCTGATTTCGTCAGCCAGGGCCAGAGGGCACCTGGGGATGCCTATAAGATCCGTGGACTCAAGTTCACAGTGGGCTGTCAGCGGCGTGTGCAGCTGCAGGCTGCCTTTCTGGCTGTGCCAATGGTGTTCCATGGCCGTCCACCCTGACCCCACAGCCCACCTCTTGGCTACCCCCCACTACTCCCCTCTGGCCCCGGCAGAAACCCCCTGCCCAACGGCACAACTGTCAGCAAACTATGGCAATGTTGGATACTTTCTGTACCCCCTCCCTCTCCCTCATCAGCCACGACGCCAGTTTCACGATTTTGAAAAGCACAAGTGACCCGCGCCATCGGGAACTCAGCCCATTGGAGGCGGAGAATCGCAAAGGCCCCAGAGAATACCGGGTCAGGCCCGCAAAAGATATGCAAACTGTGTTTACTGTACATTGGTTCCGGACTGCATTAATGTCGCTGTGGAGGTAACGGAGAATTGCAATTTGGTGCCAAATCGACGCCTGCTGCAATTTTGGCATCGGAGCCTATTCTCCGCCCAATCGCGCTTCCCGATTTTGGCATCAGGCAACGAAGAATCCCTCTGTAAAAGGTAAAGGAGGACATCATCGTGACCAGTAGTAAGTCTTCCATTAGTGAGAGACTTTAATTAAACCGTAGTAATGGGCCTCAAAGAATGGAATAAGGAAAAAATAAATATTTCTTCATTTTGTAGACATCGTAATCATCGATAAAATAATGGAATGATGGATGGGAACTGGGCTGAGAGCACCAGCTAAATTCTTAACCAACAATGGAGGAGAATTTTCCAATGTTGAATTCGGAAGTGTGGGTGACAAGCTGAATGTTGTAGCAATGTTTACAGCAGCAGAACGTATAACAATGGGATATGTGAGGTAAAGCACACAGTGATTGATGAAATGCTCCGAAACCATTTAGCTGGCCAACCGAATCGCAAATTGATAACTGATCTAGTGTGGGCAGTACATGCAAAAAACACCTCTCCAATGGTTGAGGTGAAGGTATCCAATCAGGCCATCAGAAATTAATTTTAAGCCCGTGGACATGGCCTATTATAAAACAGGCGTGCTGATAGATTAGAGGTGCCCAGGAAAAGGTAAAGGTGTTGATGGCAAAACGACAATCTTGCAATATGGTAAGAGTACATTCCACGTGGCTTTCTAGCACTGACTACACATCAGCAGAACCTGAAGAGGATGGAAAATGAAAATGCACCATGCACTGAACACAATATATGCCAGATCTGTACAAACAACCAGCTGTGTTAGACAATGGGTTAACTGAGGGTAGACCAAGTGATAGTGAAGATCAGAATAGATCCATTTATCACAAAGATCAACTGCCGAATGCTGGAACTAGGGATTATTTCAGAAGTGGCTAGTGAGTGGAGGGAAGCCACCATACCAGGAAGGACAGGAAAGGCCACAAAAGCTGGCTGAATGTACAAGACAAGGAGCGAAATGTCAGATCTACGAACCGACAGTGAAGTAAAAATGTGGAAAGCCAGGAAATGCACGAGAGACAGGTTAAGTAGGTTAAGTCTGAGTAGATCAGGCAGGGACAGGAGATCTAATAGGTGATGCAGTTTAACAAGAGCAAGGACAAAAGAACAGGCAAGGAGTGACCAAGAAGTAGGAGCCCCGATGATAGAGCTCTCGTTGCGACTATAACACAGCGTTGGGCAGAGTTGTGGCGGGGTAGTACCTTTCTGCACGCATGTTTCATTTCCTCTCGGGCAGAACAACACAGTTGGTCACATGCACTACGTTTCCCAGAAGGCATCACACTGAGCAGGAACAGGTGGGCAGAGGGTGGGTATAGAGAGAGGGCTTGAACAGAGTCATCTCGCAGAGGCCTGGTCTAAATGCCTCCAGAGGTACATGGACATGGCGGGCAGCTGGAGAGCAACCCGAGAGAAGATAGTTTTAACTACCTGCCTTTTAACTTTGTTTGGTGTGCGACGTTGAATTGGAATATGAACTGGGATTGGCCGAGAACCTGACCCCAGTAGGACATTTACTTTCCTGACGCTGATTTCAAAATGCTTTGCTGTCTTGGTTTAACTGCACCAAGACTTCAAAGGCCCTCACAGAAACAAGAGCAGATTTGTAGAAATAGAGGGCACGAACTAATGGGCAAAGTTCAAAGTGCCATATTGTCCAAGGTTTCTGGCAAGCCCCTCGACAGCCTCATTGGCGAGACTGGTATCTAACGTTAATTAGGGCCGCAAATGATCCACCACAAGATTCTCAGTAGGACTGGCTGTTCCGTCAGCCGATTCGCCTGAACCCTCACTTGCAGCTCCTCACTAACAAGGGTGAGCAGCACACAACAGACGCTTCGAGCACACACCAGTCATCACACAGCCACGTCACCACACAGCCATGCCACCGCGTAAAGAGCTCCACACTTTGGGGTAGCTGACCTGACCAGGTACTGCAGAGCATAGCCCAGTCGCTGAGGTCATCGACACCATGGTGCAGCAGGCACCAGGGCTGGATGACGCAGAGGCCTCAGCAGATCACTCCAGCTGCCTCTCAGTCCCATGGAGAGCCTTAGGGTCCCAAGGGCACCATCAGGGTGGAGGGAGCATGGAGCCCCCACCCCATCCTGTCCTTCCCCTTCTTCCTCCCCCACTCCAAACGCGCCTTAAGGGAAACAGGCAGCACAGGGTGGCATGGCTAGGCGAGAACCACCGATATGTCAGCCCGGCCCTCCGACTCCAAGCCCTCCAGAGGATGTCTGCCAAAGGCATGAAAGGACACAGGGCATGGAGGTCAGCAGGCTGCCTCCACCTCAGTTGTGCTGAATGGGGACCCACCTAGATGTAACAGCAGAGCACGGAGGGGTAGGAATGCTCAGGGTCACTGATTGGGCACTGGGGGGTGTGCCAGAGGGGCAGCGTTGGTAGTTAGGACAAAGGGACTTTCAATTGTTCACCATTAAAACACATTAAACCTGGAAGACGTGCGGCCTCTGTCACGTTATTCCACACAGCCGGCCACCCCCCACCCCTCTGCAAGCGATGGGCCCCTGCCACCCCAGCTGAGGGGTGACCCCTGACCAACGTCACATTCCATCCCCTCCCTCCTGTATGCCCAGTTTTGAGGATGGTTACTTTAAAGGGGACTCTTTATGCAGCAAACTAGAGAGGTTAAGTTTACTCAAGACGATGTTAAGTTTTACCTTGCAAAATTGGCACTTGTTTTGGATCATCTAGAGCAGGGGTGGGCAAACTACGGCCCGCGGGCCGCATGCGGCCCGCCAAAGGTCTTTATGCGGCCCACCAAGATCAAGTCATTAAATTTTTTTTTTTAATTTTAAGGTTAATGGGGGGGGCTGTTGGGTTACTGGTATAGGGTGGATACGTTGACTTGAGTAGGGTAATCATTGCTCGGCACAACATGTGTTTCATGTGAAGTTTCTACTTAAAATATTAACTAATAAAAATTAATTGCTTTTTTTCTTTAAACTGAGTTACTTTGTTTTTCAAATAAATCTGTTGCATGTAAAGTTTCTACTTTAAAATATTAATTAATAAAAATTAATTGCGTTTTATTTCTTTAAAAACCTTTTATTTTGGCTATTTTAAATATTAATTATTTTACTTAATATACTATGCGGCCCTTTAAAATTGTGAATTTCTGAATGTGGCCCTTGCACGGAAAAGTTTGCCCACCCCTGATCTGGAGTGTCTGGGAATTGTCTACAGGGATTCAAAACCAGAAAATATTTTGTGGAATGAAGATGGTCATATAAAATTTACAGATATTGGGTGATCACGAGAAGGAAGCCTATTCGTTTTTGTGGTATAGTGAAGTACATGGCATAGAGGTAGTTAACCGAAGGTGTCAAATGCAGAGTGCTGACTAGTGGTGTTTTGGTGTTCTCACATTTGAGATGCTAACAGACGGCCTTGCCCTTTGAAGGCAAGGACAGAGAGGACACAATTATACTAAAACAGCTAAGGCTTCGCTGAAGACAAACCTGGCCAATAGAGAAACCAAAATAAAGGACAAGGAAGCTCTGCTGCAGGCACAGAAAGAAAAGGCTTCAAAAGTGGAATTAGCAAATCAAAAGCTCACTTCAAGGTGCCAAGATGACTCTGGAAAAAGAACTGAACAAACTTGACAGCACTGCATCAAAAACTCAGTGGAAAAGGGCACATTTTAAGAAAATGGAAGAACAGTTACTTTCCAATAAAGTGACATGCCATCTGAAGTAAAAACAAAGCTAAAGAAAAAAAAAGCAACGGCCATATATTAAAGGTGGTATCACGCTTCTGACTATAAAAATCTACAAGCAGTTCTTATCTAGATTGGAAACCTAAATTAATATGATTGAAGAGTTGAAGAACAAAAGTAAAGAAAGTCTAAGCAAAGGCACTGCAGCCTGACAAAAACTTGTCAGGTACCAGTAGCATGGCATATTGTCATAAAGGAAGAAGTTAAAATAATGTTACACCTGGGAATGATTGGAGAATCCCACAGCACCTGGTTCGTATTATAGTGTTTGTCCAAAAACCAGATGGAACTATCAGATATTGTAATGATTTCATGGGAAGGCTGATGCTCTTTACTGGGTCGACTCCTGCTTTATTGCTACCACGAAGCGCCCCCCCCCTCGCCCCGGCTAAGCTGAGGGGGAACTGTTGCAGAGTTATGGATGAGCGCGATACCTTCCTGCACATGTTTAATTTCCTCTCGGCTGAAACTACACAGTTCACATGCACTACGTTTCCCAGAAGGCATCACACTGACACAGAAACAGTGGGTGAGCAGGGGGTGGTACAGTCAGCTGGCTGAGGGATTGCAGAGGCCTGTTCTGAGTATTTGCAGAGGTACATGGATGCAGAAGGTATCTGATGAGCAACCTGAGAGAAGATTTGTTAAGACTGCCTGCCTTTGAACTTTGGTTGGCGTGTGACCTCAATTTGGAATACAAACTGGGACTCTGAGAACCCGACCCTGGTAGTACCTTAACTTTCCAGACTCTGATTTAGAGACTCTCTTTCTATTTTGGCTTGATTGCACCAATAACTAGTTTTGCTATCCAATTAATACAGGGAAGATAATCAACTTAGCACTCTGAGTTTGGGTTTTTGTTTTCATAGAATTTACAGTGCAGAAGGAGGCCATTCGGCCTATCGAGTCTGCACCGGCTCCTGGAAAGAGCAACCTACCCAAGGTTAACACCTCCACCCTATCCCCATAACCCCACCCAACACTAAGGGCAATTTTGGACCCTAAGGGCAATTTATCATGGCCAATCCACCTAACCTGCACATCTTTGGACTGTGGGAGGAAACTGGAGCACCCGGAGGAAACCCACGCACACACGGGGAGGATGTGCAGACTCCGCACAGATAGTGACCCAAGCCGGAATCGAACCTGAGACCCTGGAGCTGTGAAGCGATTGTGCTATCCACAATGCTACCGTGCTGTTCGATTTTTTTTATGATTGTGAAGCATCTCGTTTAGTTGAAACAGACTTTATGACCATAAATATAGTCATTTTGCTGTTTACTTGAACTTCCTTGTTAAAGTGTGCTTTAACTCCCTGCCTACAGGATTCTAGCACAATACAATGTACTTACAGTGTTACAGTACCATGCAAAGGAGGTAAAACAAAAATAACTTGACAGTTGGAGGGAGCTTGGAGTGTGTCCCAGACAAAGGTCAGTCAGCGTTGTTCCACAGGTGGACATGTATGGAGAAAGTACTTCCGATGGTACACATAAAGCTAAAGCAAGGTGTGTAACTTGGGGATTTGAAGAACCATTAGGCGACCAGGAAGTTAAAGTTCCTCAACAGCTGAAAAAGTAAGTTTGAGAATTTGTCCAGCACCTTTAGCGACATGCTCTGGGAAAGATAAATCCATTGACGTCAAGGCAGCACTTTTGAAAGTGGGTAAATTTCGAAGAGAATTATTCTTGAAGCCTCCATAATTTCCCCTCTAAATAAATGTGTTTGTGGGTGAAACAATTCTGCCGGGTTACGCCATTTTCCAATTGCGTCCAACCTACTAAAAGCAGATGCAGCAACATTTTCTTGGTATGTTGAAGGAAAACTAGCATCATCTTAACACACATAGATGATTTTCTGAGGGGGAGATCTGTGATATCAAGAGAGATTTGTGATAAAATTATAATGGAATTGAAATTGGAGACGTCAGGCTGCTGGAGCTTTTAAGTGTCAGACTAAGTTGGGAATATCCACAACCCAACAGTTTTACATACAGAATGTTAACAGGATCCTGATTAAATTGGCCCGGATCCTCATTAAAAGGAAGACCAAGGAAGAAACAGGTCAATTAAGAAGCTTAATTGGGCAATTAAACTGGTGACGCACAGAAATTAAGCCAGATGGATGTTGCAGTGGGGGAAGTGCTGAAAGCAAATACAAAACTGAAGAAATTAAGTTTAAACAAATGCACACTCAGATTTCCAGACCTGGGTGACCCAAAAGGAATGAAATTAATTATTTATGGTGATGTCTCACACACTAATCGTTCCAATGGTTATTCGGATACAGCAGTATTAATTATACTTTTAGTGGGAAGAAATGCATTAGCATGGGAATCAAAGAAAATAAGAGTATTTAAAAGCACCTACGCTGCGGACAACCTTGCACTGGTAGAAGAGACAGTTATGGGTTTGTATTGCACGAGGATTTTAAAGGAGCCCCGATATGAAAGTCAACCAGGGAAAACGTGCCTCTGGAATCCTATATCAACATTCGCACTGGCACACTGTCCATTCTCTAAAGAGTGTCCAGGAAAATAGGTTGAGGGTCGATCTCCTAAGTAGAAATGTTGGAAAGGATGATATTGAAAATAAAATGGTCAGCACAAGTCACTATTCGTCAGCCTGTCTCACACAAAGGACTGCTTGTCCAAAGAAATTGTCAGATATCCTTGAAGTGGGACTTGTAAATTCTAGGAAATGAACATCAATATTGTGGATAGCCTTGAGTATATTTAGGGCATGAAATGGGAGGCTGGCCGGAATTGAAGTGAAACAGTCAAATCTTAAGATAACAAAGGTAAGGATGACAATTTCAGCAACAATGAGCTGAGGCAGGGTAGGGCTACAAGAAATAGAAACAGGAGAAGACCATATGGCCTTTCAAACGCATCATGCCATTTAATTAAGTGGATGGCTTATCCTCAACCTGAACTCCACTTTCCCACTGAATCGTCATATCCCTCAACATCCAAGAATTGAATATTAACTGAGCATCCAGCTCTCTGCAGTAGACTTCCAAAGATTCACAACCCCCTAAGTGAATAAACCTCTTCTCATCTCAGTAGGAATTGGCAGTCCCGTTACACTAAGACTCTCCAACCAGCTATCCTGTTAAGCCTCCTCAAAATCTTACAGGCGAGATCTACCGAAAAGCAGCGTCCAGGGTTCCAAGCTGGTACTTTCTGCACGGCGGGGAAGGGCTGGGGGGTGCCCTGCGTGGGTGTAGGGTGGTTGTGTGTGGGGAGGCGCGAGGGTCTCCTTATACTCAGTTTGGGCCATGGGGGGGGGCGGGATTGAGTGGTCGCGCTGGGGGGTTAAGAGATCGGGATGCCATTTAAAAATGGCATCAGATCTCTCCCTGAAGTGAGGAGTTGCAGTTCACGCAGCTCCTCAGTGCAGGGTACGGGCTAAGTGTGGCACGTTCCCTGCTGAGGCCACCGCTCTACCCGGCTGGGCGTTAGATAGCAGGGTGTTGTTTGGCACTCCAAACGCTGGAAAAAACCTGGCTAATCGCACACACTGTGGACTCTGTCATTCGGGTAGATCGCGCCCTCCCTTAAAAGATCACCTCTTATTCCTTAAATTCAAAAGTACAAACCCATTTTATGCAATCTCTTCTCAAAGAGGTCAATTTTCCTATTTCAGAAATCAATCTAGTGAATCAAATACAGATACTAGAAATCTGAAAAAAAAAACGAAAAATTGCCGGAGATACTGAGCAGGTCAGGCAGGGTCTGTGAAGAGAGAAATTTCAGGTTGGTGACCTTTCATCAGAACACAGTGTAGTGAACTATGGTTTCTAAAGGCAAGTAAAACCTTCCTTAGATGCAGATACAAAACACACATGTGTTATCACCAATGTCCTGCACAATTGCCACAAGTCTTCTTACTCTGACAGATCCACCCTTTTGTAATGAAGACCAACATTTGCCTTCCTAAGTACTTGCTGTACCTGCATGTTCATTTACTATCTTTAATGCCAGGGCTGGTGCACACTCGATGGGTCGAATGCCTTCGTGCACTGTAAATTCTATGATTTTATGACACCCAAATCCCCTTGAACAACATCATACAATAGTTTCTCACCATTTAAAAATCATTCTGTGGGGCTGTTTCCTGCTCTTTATTTGGGGGCTAGATCGGAAGCGGGAAATCCCACACGAGTCCCAAAACACAGTCTACATAGGCAGGAATTCCCATTTCATTTTCACCGCCCATCACGAATGACTTAATGGGAGTCCCGATGTTCAATATTGCGATCTCCATTTTAATTATCCAGGCCTTTACACCTGATTGACCCCACCCCATTGGATTGTCCATTCACATCAGCATAAGGGCACTTCGACCTGAATCTGGTGAGCAGAGCCCTCCAAAGACGTGCAGATGATACTTCCTCCAAGGGGGAGAGGGGATCTAGCCCTGGCAGTACCATCCCAGCACTATCGGGGAGGGGAAAAAGTTCCACAATATGGATTTTGTGGAGTTGTTTGGGGGGAGGGGGGCTCTTTTTTTAAAAATAGATGCGCCCTAAGTTGCTTGCATCGTGGCACTGGCCCTTAACTTCGGTGGAGGAAACCAAACTTGTGACCAGCGACTCCCAGACTGTTTTTCCTGGTCTCTGTGCCACTTTGCAAATAAATAAAAAAATTCTGCACTTTTGTTTTTCTATTCTTCCAAACAAAATCAATAAACTCTCATTTACTCACATTATACTTCATGCGCCATCTTCTTTCCCACTCACTCTTAAGCACTCCCTTAACCCTCCTCACAATTTACCCGACTATGTAGTGTCAGCAAACTTAAGTCTCTTTGTCAAAATTACTAATATTGGGCGGCATTCTCCCCTACCCGGCAGGACAGGGGGTCCCGGCGTAGGGGAGTGGCGCCAACCACTCCGGCGTCGAGCCTCCCCAAAGGTGCAGAATTCTCCGCACCTTTGGGGGCTAGGCCCGCTCCGGAGTGGTTGGCACCACGCCGACTGGCGGCAAAACCGGAACCAGCGGCCTTTCAGGCCCGCCGCCCGGGCTGGCCGAAAGGCCTTCGCCGGTTCGCGAATGCGCCGGTGGTGACGTCAGCGGCAGTTGCCGCTGAAGTCACCACCGGCGCATGCGCGCTGGGGGATTCTCTACCGCTATGGCGGAGGCCGTGGCGGCGGCGGAGGAGAAAGAGTGCCCCCAAGGCACTGGCCCGCCCGCCGAACGTGGGGCCCGCCGATCGCGGGCCTGGCCACCGTGGGGGAATCCCCCAGGGTCCGATCGCCCCGTGCCCCCCCAGGACCCCGGTCGCGCCGCCGATCCTGCCGCCACCAGAGGTGGTTCAAACCTCGGCGGCGGGAGAGGCCTCCCAGCGGCATGACTTCGGCCCATTGCGGGCCAGAGAATCGCCGCAGGGGCCTCGCCAATCGGCGCGGACGTCACGCCGATCGGCGGGGCGTGATTCCCGACCCCGCAAATTCTCGGGTGGCGGAGAATCTCTGCCACGGCGGGGGCCGGATTTGCGGCGAATCCAGGCGATTCTCCGACCCTGCTGGGGGTCGGAGAATTTCGCACCATGTCTGTAAATAGCTTTGGTTCCTGCACTAATCACTGCGGCAGTCAGCTACTAGCAACTTGCCAGCCTGAAAGTGACCGATTAATGCCTACTCTTTTTTTTGTTGTTTAATCAGTCCTCTATAAATGTGAATGTTATACTTTCATGTGTCACATCATTGGATGCTTTTGAAAGTCCAAATATACAACATCTACTAATTACTCTTTATCCACCCTGTTACTTCAAAAAATTTAACAGATTTCTCTTTCACAATTTACCTGTCTATAACCATGCTGACTAATCATGCTATAATTTGCTTTTTAATCGATTCCAGCATTTTCTCAATGAATGATAACAGGTAACTAAGCTTGTCCCTCCCCGTTTTCCCTCTCCTTCCTTTCTTGAATAGCGGTGTAACATTTCAACCTTCCAAAACACTTGAGAGTACGGCAAATCTTAGGAAATTTTGCGATATCATGGGCGGCACATAGCCCAATAGTTAGCACCAGGATCACAGGTTCAATTCCTGGCTTGGGTCACTGTCTGTTCTGAGTCTGCATGTTCTCCCCGTGTCTGCGTGGGTTTCCTCCAGGTGCTCCGGTTTCCTCCCACAAGTCCCAAAAGACATGCTATTAGGTGAATTGGGCATTCTGAATTCTCCGTGTGTGTACCTGAATAGGCGCCAGAAGGTGGCGACTAGGGGCTTTTCACAGTAATTTTAATGCAGCGTTAATGTAAGCCTACTTGTGACAATAAAGATTATTTTTATTAGTGCATTCATTACCTCTGCAGTCAACTGTTTAACAAGCTGAAGATGTAGTTTACCACATCAAGGGAATTTGTTGATTCCCAGCACCCAAAATTTTCCAGTAACATTTCTGTATTATTTATGCTTTTGGATCCTCAGTCTCATCAGGCCCTTGTTTCACCATTATTTCTGGCACGTGGTTTATGGTGCCTAATGTGAAAACAGACACAAACCGATGGATTTTCATCTTCAGTTCAGAGACATAGATCAGATCATTTACTGACATCACATATCTGGGGAGAAATTCTCCGACCCCCAGCAGGGTCGGAGAATCGCCCGGGGCCGCCGAAAATCCCGCCCCTGCCATGTCTAGAATTCTCCCACCCGCAAAAAGTCGGCGTGCCGCCAATCCCGCCGCCCGCCTTGGAGAATGGCGGGGGAAGGCGGGAGGCTACGGGTTTCTGTGCTGCCGTTATTCTCCGGCCCGGATGGGCCGAAGTCCCACCGCTGAGAGGCCTCTCCCGCCGCCGTGGTTTGAACCACCTCTGTGCCGGTGGGATCGGCGGCGCGAGCGGGCCCCCGGGGTCCTGGGGGGGACGCAGGATGATAGGACCCCGGGGGGGTGCCCCCACGGTGGCCAGGCCCGCGATCAGGGCCCACCGATCGACGGGCGGGCCAGTGCCATGGGGGCACACTTTTTCATCCGCCGCCGCCGCGGCCTCCACCATGGCGGAGGTGGAAGGGAATCCTCCAGCGCGCATGCGCCGGTGGTGACGTCAGCGGCAGCTGACGCACCGGTGCATGCGCGAACAGGCAAAGGCCTTTCGGTCAGCCCCGGCGCTGGACGGCGGGCGCCAAAGGCCGTTGTTGCCGGTTTTGGCGGCAGTCGGTGTGGTGCGAACCGCTCCGGCGCGGGCCTAGCCCCTCAATGTGAGGGGTTTGCCCCTAAAGGTGCAGACAATTCCGCACATTTTGGGAGGCCCGACGCCAGAGTGGTCGATGCCACTCCACTACGCCGGGACCTCCCGCCCCGCCGGGTAGGGGAGAATTTTGCCCCTGATTTCTAAAAGGCAGCACATTCACCGGGTGTAAGTGGAAGTCGGGCCGCCGCATCCTGAGGCAGCAACCAAGGTGGCTGATGGTGAAGCTGGAAGGTAAGAAGGTCCACCTCCATTTAGTGGGACATTGGCCCAGTTCTATTCATGGTTGCTAGGCACATTAACCCTCACCTCTCTCACCCTGCATCAACAGAAGCAAGTTGAATCAATACACAGATCTGTTTTGCCATATGGCCTAATTATGAACGCTTAGCTAAGCTCCAAGACTGACTAATGCAGGGGTGGGCAAACTACGCCCCGCGGGCCGCATGCGGCCCGCCAAAGGTTTTTATGCGGCCCACCAAGTCATTGAAAAAAATATATTTTTATTTTTTTATTTTTTATTTTTTATTTTTTATTATTTTTTTAAGGTTAATTGGGGGGGGGGGGGGGGGCTGTTGGGTTACTTACTGGTATAGGGTGGATACGTTGACTTGAGTAGGGTGATCATTGCTCGGCACAACGTTGAGGGCCGAAGGGCCTGTTCTGTGCTGTACTGTTCTATGTTCTATATGAGGCGCTCAGAATCATAACCGGGTGAAGTAATTATTTTACTTAATATACTATGCGGCCCTTTAAAATTGTGAATTTCTGAATGTGGCCCTTGCACGGAAAAGTTTGCCCACCCCTGGACTAATGCACTCATCCCCGTGAGGGGTTGTTCAAACAGCTATAAGGGGACAGCTAACTTTGTTTCTCGAAAGGTTTATGAGTTTGTAATATTTATCTTACTATGAAATGTTTTTCAATCCTTGTTTGCTTTTTTGGACAAGGTTAAGAGGTATTTGAGGATTAAAGGTTTTTTCAATAGGACTTTCAGGTTGATTGACAATTAAGCACGTAACATGGGGCAATATTTTCTGAAGGGATTTTTGAATGGTTATTTTATTTTTATTTTATGAGCATTTCAAAGATTTGTCAGAGTGATTAGACAGCTCATTGGCTGTATGCCAAGTGCATTCTTGAAGTGTTACTTAAAGCTCAGCAGATGTCAGGACAGAAAACCAAACCAAAGGGTCCCCAACACACATTCATACCCGATTGTCCATACTGCACAATGGAAAATGGAACTTTGTCCAGAGAGAGAAGATATCAATGAATAACAATCCTTACACACCACTGGTCAATTTAATGATCTCTTGTCTTGTAAGGAAAAGGTCTTGTGGAGCTGTGGGTAGTGTCCCTAAACTGCCACAAAAATTCTGGGATCGAGTCCCACCCCAGAACTGATGGCCATGAAAGGTACATTCACAACAGAGCCAAACAGGTTGATTTATCAAGCTGCAAATCCTTCTACTTTACAATGGCAGGTAGCAATAGCAGGAGAGATTCCCGGTCAGCCATGAGATGGAAAGAAAGTTGGAGCCTTTACCATCACTATCCATAGCTCCAGAATACAACATGCATGCAAAAAGTGTGTCACCACAGCAACTCAAGACTCCCTAAATGATTTTAATGCACCCTGTTAAGGACAGAGCACTATGGCCAACCACAGCAATGAAAACATATATAAATCATCATGAACCATTACATCATGACAGCTGAAGCTGGTGAACGCTTTTAAACTTACCAAAACCTACCAAAAGATTCCCGACTTCACAGGAGGCTTCCCACAAGGTTCACAAACTGACTTACCTACTGTGGTTCCGACAGCCTTTAGGAACCCACCTACTTCCACGAAGATAGCAACTTAAGTTGAAACTGAATTTGTTGCAGGCATTTTAAATAGTCAACCAGATGTCACTTTAAGTGAAAGTTGCATCATGACCCCGCTCATTTCCCAACTGGGCAAAAACAGAAGGGGCGGGAATCAGAAGACATAAACATGTAGCCCTCCAGTTGTTTCATCCTCCTGAAGCTCAGCGCCAAAGGCAAAAATTCAGCCCAGAGGGCATTTTGATATCTTGTCATTTCCTTACTCCCCATTATGATTTCTCCCATGTCAGCCTGGAAGGGACCCACATTTACTTTAATTAAAGTCTTATTTGCTTAAAAAGGTCTTACAATCTGGTTTTACATTTCAGGCTACTTTATTGTCAGTCTATTTTCTTCCTCTTATGAATTTTTTGGCCATCCTCTTCTGGGTTGGGATTCTCCAATCCAGGTTTGTCCCACCACAGCTGCCAGCTAGAACGGAGAATTTGGCGCTCAGCCCAAATTTCATTTATTGTAGCGGGATCAGAGAAAGCCACCAGAGTGAATGGATGGCGATATCCGGGCCTGGTCCCGACAATTCTCCCAATCCTCAGGTCTAACTCTTATTGGCAACATTATAAATCACTCTTTTTGGTCTAATACGATCCTTTGATTACCCACGGAGTTTTGATTTCTCAATAGAATGTAGACTTGTTGAGAATTATGAAAAATGTCCACAAATATTTACTATTGCTTATCTACCATCATATCTTTCAATTAATTTTCCAATTTTCACCAATACAAATCAAATAGCAATGTAATTGGCTTTATTTAGTTATGCACTTTCAAATTATTTATGAAATTCTATCACCTTATGATCACTCTGACCAGAGGATCATTTACTATGAGATTACTAATTATTCGACAAAACAGGACCAAAAATAGTCTCCTACCTGGTTGGTCCACAGTGTATTAGACAAAGAAACTGACTCAAATACATTCCATAAACTCATCCTATGAACTACTTTGCTGATTTGACATCGCTACCTATATGAAGATTAAAATCCCACAATTAATCCATTGTCTTTGTTGCCAGTGCTACAATTCCTACAGAGACCAACCATTTTTAAAGAGAGATAGGAATTTCCCAGTGAACAACACACAAAATCGCACAAGATTTCATGTGCAAATACTTTTACTGTAACAAACAGTCAAAATCAACCTTGACTAAATGTTACTTAGTAGACATCCAATACACTTCATTAAAGAAAAGGTATTCCCATTCAATTCTTTAACCGGAAATCCCATGCACATACATTGCACCACACTCTCCGCAGAAATATAGTCTTTTGCATAAAGTCCCAAGGTCCTCTGGGCTTCACTGAGATCTCTTCTCACTGCCCCACCATGATGAATCTTCCAGAGTAAGTCCCTTCACTCAATCTTTTGAGCATAATGAAATGGACTTCCAGGCACTCTCTTGTGACAACTTGCTTGTCAACTCTCCACAAGCCTCATTTCTTCAAGCAGGATAACCCAAAAAGAGTTATTTTCTTTTGCTTGCCACAGCAGTACCTCTCGTGTTTCGTCGTCTCCAAATCTCTCTGTCCGATTAACTCCGAGGGTTTGTACACAGCAAGGCCAGCTACCTCTTCTTTGCGTCGAGGTGCTAAAACTTGCACCTCACCTTCAATAAGTTATGGTTTGAGTTTCTATTCCCAAAAGTAGCGAGTCACATAGGTTTGTTTCCAGGCAGACTGTGTAGATGATCACATCCCCCTCCCCAAACTACTCCATTTTACCTTGAATTAAAGTAGACCATCTAAAACATCATAAAGTCTAGCATTTATAACACAAGCTGATCTTGCTTTTCAATTAATACTCTGCACCAAATCATCTTCCAAATTTTCCTCTAATTATGCCATTACTTTTTCTATCTTGTTACAGATGTTTTGTGCATTCTGATAATTTGTCTTTAATGTTAATTTTTTCTCAATTTTCCCTATTTTGACCATATTCATTTATGCACAATTACTGTTAAACATTTAAACTAAACTCTTCCTGTCTAACGCTGCTCCCCTTAACCCAAATCGCTTCAGTCATAAGCCTTAAAAACATGTTATTTCTTAATTCTACCTTTTAAAATGGAAAGCATGGAGCACAAAGTGTCAGAAAAGGAGTGCTTTTTAAATACTGCCGAGGTCAGCAATTTGATGCCGGTGACATCGTTCTGGTAAGTATTTCTTGAGCTGAAATTTTCTCTTAATGTGTATAATTTGACCTCAAATTTGAAAACTCTAAACGAAACTGCAAGCGAGTTAAGATACCTGGTTAACAGAAACTGCCTGTCAATCAGCTGGGAACTGTGGCCTGAATAAGTGCGTTTCATAAACATGCTGTTAAAATTTGAAACTTGCCGTAATTGAGAATTCAAAGCAGACGAGAAAGGAGGTGCTCCTTTTCATTCCTTTTGATTTACCTCCAGTGGTTGGCGAGTGTTTTTGCTTTGTTGCTAAACTATAGTTTACTATTATATTACTATTTCATATAACTAATTAACAAATCAAATAAATAAATAAGCTCAATTATAGATGGCAGGATGGATGCTGTGCAATAACTGCAGCATGTCTGACAACCACAATTACGGTAAATGTCTGCAGCTTTGAGAAACTTCAGTTCAGAGTTGTTGAGCTGGAGTCTGAGCTGCAGGCACTCTGTTGGATCAGGGAGAGGGGAGGGTTACCTGCACATTTCATTCCAAGAGGCAGTCACACCAAGGTTAACTAGAACTGGTCAGAGACAGGAAGTGTGACTGAGAGTCAGGCAGGTATGGGGATCCAGAACACAATGATGGTGGAGACTCAGCCTATGATTTTGACCAACAGGAATGAGGTATTTGCTACCTGTGTGAATGAGAACAAGGTTGAAGAGTAGCTTGGCGAACTGACCATAGCATTGTGGTGGTGGAAGTATTCAAGTTGGAGAGTGAAAAAAAGTTTGGTTGAGATCAGGGACCATATAGTAAATGGAACATCATTCTCTGCGACCACAATCAGGAGTTCCAATGGTTGTGCTGCCTACCCAGTACCAGGGTTAAAAACATATTTGCGTGGCTGAAATGAACCTGGAGAGGAAGGGGTTGAATTCAGTTGTCATGGTACACATGGGAACAAATGGATTGTTATTCTGTTGAGAGTTTGAGGAGTTATGGTTCATATTAAAGCCCAGAACCTCTTAAGGTAATCAGCTCTAGGTTGTTACAACGATGGGGAACATTGCTCCCTGGAACAGTCCCGCAAAATCTATGTTGAGGCAGGACCAAGGATGGACCGGCCATTCCAATAGGTGGAGCGGCGCCACCAGCAGTAGCTTTTTGTGCTCCTTGCATTGACTACAATGCTGGGCCACCTTTTCTATATCCGCTTCAATGCTTGGCCACCATACGTAGCTGGTATATAATCTTTGACACCGCCGGGTGTCCATTGTGGAAGCCCAGCCAGAGTGGTGCACGTCCGTGCTTGGGAACCACCACGTGTGTTCCACACAGGATGACACCGTCTTCGATGCTTAACCCAGGTATCTTGTTAGTGTATACCTTCAAGTCCCACGGCAAGGCACGGTGTTGGGCCCCATATTGGATTATGTGCCCTACCCGGGACAACTGCAGATCCATCTGAGTCCATTCTGGATGCGGGAAGCAGGGACCTGGAAGGAATCCATAAACTGGAGGGCAGTTATCACTTTGTCAGCCGTCACTGATGCAGGGGCCTGGTGGAAAGAGGGATGCTACGCAATACATCGGCATGCAGGTTCGCAGATCTGGATCGCTGTTCCAATACACATTCGTATGCTGCTAACAGATTGGATTTGTTTATTGTCACGCGTTCCGAGGTACAGTGGAAAGTATTTTTCTGCGAGAAGCTCAAACAGATCATTTAGTACATGAAAAGAAAATGAAAAGAAAATACGTAATGGGGCAACACAAGATATACTGTGTAAATACATAGACACTGGCATCGGGTGAAGGGGGGGGGGGGGAAGAGAGAGAGAGAGAGAGAGAGAGAGAGATCGCCTAGTCTTCCTTAGAGGAACTGATGGAATTTTTGTACCCCAAATACCACAGCCAAGCCTTCCTTCTCAATTTGCACATAAGTTTTTTTCCACATCCGTCAATGTTCCCGACGCGAATGCTGTAGAATTCTCTGGCCCATCATCTATCCTGTGGGCGTGAACGGCCCGGCCTCATAGGGGGAAGCATCACACGTCACCAACAGCGGCAAACTCTTTACCAGTCCGATCTGAGATGATGCAGCCAGTCACATTCCAACAAACTCAGGCCACTGCCATTTATGACCACCAATGGTAGGTGTGCCATCTGTTGACCGTATTCTACCAGGACCATGGAGGTATCGGCGATTTTCACCAGTTCACCAGTGTACGTAGCGAAGCGGGCATTGGTGTCTCGGAGGGCAGTGTCTGGCGGTCAGAGTGAATATTGTTGAACGTACGGCGGCTGACCATGGATACCACCGCACCTGTGTCAAACTCCATGTGGATGGAATGTCCATTTACCTGCAACAAAAGCTGAATAGGGTGGGCCTGAGATAAAGTCACGCAATGCAGCCTGTTATAGGCCTCTTCTTCATTACCCATGCAGTGGGCCTCGTCCCTGGGGTGGCAATCTTGCCCAGTGGGGTGACGGGGCGGAGGGCCCTCTTTGGGTCTGCTGCCCTCAAGTGGCAGAGGACCATCAGCCGTTGGCCGGAATCTACTGAGGGTCTTTGCAGTCGGGGGAAGGTGTTCTGCAGCTTTCCAAGCATCGGGATCAGCAACAATCTGCGTCCTTGCAGGGAGAAGGGGAGGGTTCACACTGCTGGTGTTCTGCTTCGGGGCGGAACCTGGGCCGCACAACGGTTTGGCAGTCGAGGCTCAACACTGCCATTCTTTGGAGCTCCTGGACCCCTTGTTCTGCGTTTTCTCTCGGGAGATGGTGATTTCCACAGTGCATTGTAAAGTCAGGTCAGTCACAGCCAGCAGTTTCCTTGGCGAGTTGGCATTGCACATTCTGCATATAAATCAATTTTGCAATGACTTGTTGATCGTGGCGCCAAATTCACAAGTTTCAGTTGATTTGCAGAGGCAGGCCAGGAAGTCACTGGTTTTATTCCGACTGGATCTGAGTTGCCGTATGAAACCAAAATCGCCAGACTATTAACAGTAGTTGCAGTCGAAATGTTCCTTCACTAAGGCCACCAATGTGGCGAACAACCAGGTATCCGGCTCATGCACCGTGGGTGAGGCTCTTTATGAAGCTGTGCATGGGCCCACCGCAGGCCATGAGTGATACTGCAGTCTGGTGTTCGTCCCCGACAATCCTGCTGGGATGTGACCAAAGCTTGTTCCAAATGGTCCAGAAAATGCCCCCTCCCTTTATGTGTCAAAGCTTCTTCATTCCGCATTCTACCTCAATGACAATCGAGACACCTTCTGGAGATGTGTTCACTCAGTACAGTCTTACAGTAATACAAGCTTCCCACATACTGCAGTCCAGACACACATACAGCTCTTCCCTATCTCGGTCTATGTTATATCTACTTTTTCATTTATTCCAAGTTTCTTATTTACACACTAACTTCTACAAATCAGAGATTTAAAATTTTAACTGTTTACTGCCCCAAGCTACTACTAAAGTTTTGGAAGTGAAAATAAAAACCAGCATTTCCTTCCCCCACTGCATCCAATTCGCAACTGCACCCAATTCCTGACTTAAGCACTCTGTTTATACTAGTCAGTTCTAAAAACACTTTGTGAAAGCAAACACTGCTTTCTGATATAATGCTTATGACTCACACCAAAGTTACAACTGTTAAATCAGCTTCCTGCTCGCAGTAATTAACACCCACAGCAGTGACAGTTTACTGCCTTTATTTCTGTAACTAGGTAGCTAAACTAGCTTGAACTTTATTTTACAGTTTTTAAAGCTGTACGTCAAATTGTAAACGTTCAATTACATTTAAGTTTGAGAAATACTTATCAAATAATTCTCACTTGCACCAGAAATAGGAATAGGGACACATCATTGGGTCCCTTAAACTTGTTCTGTTATTCAATAATAATAACAACTTTTATTAGTGTCACAAGTAGGCTTACATTATCACTGCAATGAAGTTACTGTGAAAAGCCCCGAGTCGCCACATTCCGGTACCTGTTTGGGTACACAGAGGGAGAATTCAGAATGTCCAATTCACTAGCAAGCACGTCTTTCAGGACTTGAGGGAGAAAAACGGAGCACCCGGAGGAAACCCACACAGACGCTGGGAGAACGTGCAGACTCCACTCAGACAGTGACCAAAGTGGGAATTGAACCTGGGACCCTGGCGCTGTGAAGCAAAAGTGGTAACCCACTGTGCTACCGTGCCGCCCTATCATGGCTATCTTCCAACTCAATTCCCTGAGACTTCATCGCTTTTGTTTAAAACTGTTAGGCCCTTTAGCCCTCATCCATCACACCCCCATGCCACGCTCTTGCCCCATTGCATCCTCAATTCCCCTCCATGCCACCACATACTCCCGATCAACCTCCAAAACCACTCACCCATTAGCCACTATGGCCAGACAAAAACAGATTAAACAACTCACAATCTAAAAGAGCTTTCATTGAAATACCCTTCGATGGAAGGTGGGGGGGGGGGGGGGTAATGATTCATGAAATCTATTCAAAGATCTTAAATCCACTTAAATGGTCCAGTGTTATAAAAAATGAACACATTTCTATTTCACTAAACACATCAGACAGATAAACCTTTAATAGCCTCTTAAAACTGTCAATTAAAATGTGAACTCCCCCCCTGCTCACATGTATTTTGGACCTTTGGAAACTGAGCCACACACGTATGCTTTGTTTTTAGAATAGCATTTGGGAAATGTCAACAATGAACGCTAATGAAACTGCAAGAGGTTAATATTTTTTCTAAGCTACAACAGATGGCCCACTAATCAAAGCAGTCCAGCAGCATTTCTTTTACTCTTGCAGTCGCAGCCTATTTGTTTCATCTTTAAAGGGCAGAGAGTTAAATAACTACAGGTCATGACACTTAAAACAGCCATTATCAGCCCTTCTAGAGCACTCAAGTCTACTCCATAAATTTGTGGTTTGCACATCCTGAGCTAAGGCCATTAGAACAGTGAAAATTGGCCTTTTTAAATTCAGCACCATTTTCAAACGTGCCATCTGAGTTCAAGCTTCCCATCTGTGTAATGCTCACCCTGCCCCCTTACCACCACCAGACTGCGTCGTCAGGTGCGAAGCGGTCAACGTCGAGCCAGTCTATATTCGTAACTTTAAGGAAGGCGCTCGCTGTTTCTCTGGGATCATCGTCCTTAAATCGGGTCCTGTGCCTTACCAGGTTCGTGTTCGTGGACAGATTATCCAGCAACACCTGGATGATATCTGCTCCCAGCAGTCTCTTCTTTGTCCAGTACTGCAGCAGACCTCTTAGAACATAGAACATAGAACAGTACAGCACAGAACAGGCCCTTCGGCCCTCAATGTTGTGCCGAGCCATGATCACCCTACTCAAACCCACGTATCCACCCTATACCCGTAACCCAATAACCCCCCCCTTAACCTTACTTTTTATAGGACACTACGGGCAATTTAGCATGGCCAATCCACCTAACCCGCACATCTTTGGACTGTGGGGGAAACCGGAGCACCCGGAGGAAACCCACGCACACAGGGGGAGGACGTGCAGACTCCACACAGACAATGACCCAGCTGGGAATCGAACCTGGGACCCTGGAGCTGTGAAGCATTTATGCTAACCACCATACTACCCTGCTGCCCCTTCAGATCCTCCACTTTCATTGAGATAATTTAGCTCAGTGGGCTAGACAGCAGGCTTGTGATGCAGAACAAGGCCAGCAGCGTGGGTTCAATTCCTGTACCAGCTGAGAATCCTGAACAGGTGCCAGAATGTGGTGAATAGGGACTTTTCACAGTAACTTCATTGCAGTGTCAATGTAAGCCTATGTGTAACAATAAACATTATTTTTAGGTGAGCACTTTGGTGATAGTGATCACAATTCGGTTATGTTTACTTTAGCAATGGGAAGGGATAGGTATATACTGCAAGGCAAGAATTATAGCTGGGGGAAAGGCAATTATGATGCTATTCGGCAAGATTTAGGATGTATAGGATGGGGAAGGAAACTGCAGGGGATGGGTACAATCGAAATGTGGAGCTTTTTCAAGGAACAGCTACTGCGTGTCCTTGATAAGTATGTACCTGTCAGGCAGGGAGGAAGTTGTCGAGCAAGGGAACCGTGGTTTACTAAGGAAGTTGAAGCACTTGTCAAGAGGAAGAAGGAGGCTTATGTTAGGATGAGACATGAAGGCTCAGTTAGGGCACTTGAGAGTTACAAGTTAGCCAGGAAGGACCTAAAGGGAGAGTTAAGAAGAGCGAGGAGAGGACACGAAAAATCGTTGGCGGATAGGATCAAGGAAAACCCTAAGGCTTTCTATAGGTATATCAGGAACAAAAGAATGACTAGAGTAAGATTAGGGCCAATCAAGGATAGTAATGGAAAGTTGTGTGTGGAATCAGAGGAGATAGGGGAAGAGTTAAATGGATATTTTTCGTCAGTGTTTACACTTGAGAAAGACAATGTTGTCGAGGAGAATACTCAGGTTCAGTCGACCAGGCTAGATGGAATTGAGGTTCACAAGGAGGAGGTGTTAGCAATTTTGGAAAGTGTAAAAATAGATAAGTCCCCTGGGCCAGATGGGATTTATCCTAGGATTCTCTGGGAAGCCAGGGAGGAGATTGCAGAGCCTTTGTCCTTGATCTTTATGTCGTCTTTGTCGACAGGAATAGTGCCGGAAGACTGGAGGATAGCAAATGTTGTCCCCTTGTTCAAGAAGGGGAGTAGAGACAACCCTGGTAATTATAGACCTGTGAGCCTTACTTCGGTTGTGGGTAAAATGTTGGAAAAGGTTATAAGAGATAGGGTTTATAATCATCTTGAAAAGAACAAGTTGATTAGCGATAGTCAACACGGTTTTGTGAAGGGGAGGTCACGCCTCACAAACCTTACAGTTTTTTGAGAAGGTGACCAAACAGGCGGATGAGGGTAAAGCGGTTGATGTGGTGTATATGGATTTCAGTAAGGCGTTTGATAAGGTTCCACACGGTAGGCTATTGCAGAAAATAAGGAAGTATGGGATTGAAGGTGATTTAGCGGTTTGGATCAGTAATTGGCTAGCTGAAAGAAGACAGAGGGTGGTGGTTGATGGCAAATGTTCATCCTGGAGTTCAGTTACTAGTGGTGTACCGCAAGGATCTGTTTTGGGGCCACTGCTGTTTGTCATTTTTATAAATGACCTGGAAGAGGGTGTAGAAGGATGGGTTAGTAAATTTGCAGATGACACGAAGGTCGGTGGAGTTGTGGATAGTGCTGAAGGATGTTATAGGATACAGAGGGACATAGATAAGCTGCAGAGCTGGGTGGCAGATGGAGTTTAATGCAGAAAAGTGTGAGGTGGTTCACTTTGGAAGGAGTAACAGGAATGCAGAGTACTGGGCTAATGGCAAGATTCTTGGTAGTGTAGATGAACAGAGAGATCTCGGCATCCAGGTGCATAAATCCCTGAAAGTTGCCACCCAGGTTAATAGGGCTGTTAAGAAGGCATATGGTGTGCTAGCCTTTATCAGTAGGGGGATTGAGTTTCGGAGCCACAAGGTCATGCTGCAGCTGTACATAACTCTGGTGCGGCCGCTCCTGGAGTACTGCGTGCAGTTCTGGTCACCACATTATAGGAAGGATGTGGAAGCTTTGAAGTAGAAATAGAACAGTACAGCACAGAACAGGCCCTTCGGCCCTCGATGTTGTGCCAAGCAATGATCACCCTACTCAAACCCATGTATTCACCCTATACCCGTAACCCAAACAACCCCCCCCCCCCCTTACCTTACTTTTTTTAGGACACTGCGGGCAATTTAGCATGGCCAATCCACCTAACCCGCACATCTTTGGACTGTGGGAGGAAACCGGAGCACCCGGAGGAAACCCACGCACACACGGGGAGGACGTGCAGACTCCGCACAGACAGTGACCCAGCCGGGAATCAAACCTGGGACCCTGGAGCTGTGAAGCATTTATGCTAACCACCATGCTACCGTGCTGCCCTTTTGGAAAGGGTTCAGAGGAGATTTACTAGGATGTTGCCTGGTATGGAGGGAAGGTCTTACGAGGAAAGGCTCAGGGACTTGAGGTTGTTTTCGTTAGAGAGGAGAAGGCTGAGAGGTGACTTAATAGAGACATATAAGATAGTCAGAGGGTTAGATAGGGTGGACAGTGAGAGTCTCTTTCCTCGGATGGTGATGACCAACACAAGGGGACATAGCTTTAAATTGAGGGGTAGTAGATATAGGACAGATGTCAGAGGCAGTTTCTTTACTCAGAGAGTAGTAGGGGTGTGGAACGCCCTGCCTGCAACAGTAGTAAACTCGCCAACGTTAAGGGCATTTAAGTGGTCGCTGGATAGACATAAGAATGAAAATGGAATAATGTAGGTCAGATAGGCTTCAGATGGTTTCACAGGTCGGCGCAACAACGAGGGCCGAAGGGCCCGTACTGCGCTGTAATGTTCTATGTTCTATTGCCGGTACACCCTGCTGCTGCGACACCTTTGTTTCCCCACAAAGCAGACATGTCTGGCGTCCGGTCTTCAGACTCCGACATAAAGATGAAAACATCTGGGATCTCCGACACCGGCGTTGTGGTTCCACAGTCCTCTACCAATGATCAACTCAGGCATTCCTACCGTCACCATTGTTCACCGGCAAGGTACACACCAACCAATCCTACTCCTCTGCTCAATGGCGACCTGCCAGAGCTGAAACATCTTCATCATCCGACTACTACAAGTACTGCTCTGGTTTCTTCTTCCTCTTCGTCAACGATCTTTGCAACTTCATTGCCTTCTCCTCATCATTGTCCTTTGAGGGCTCTTCGGCCTTGTTGTTTGGGGGGGGGGGAGCAAGTAATAACCTGCATGGACATACTGTGTGGGATGATTGTTTCCCCATGAACCTTGAGGATACCAGCTCCCCTGCTAGGGGTGGGGTAGCTTACCCATATTTGTACAAAAGGTCGGCCTGTCTGGAACTGACCGATGAGAGAGTGTGCCTGGTGAGGTTCTACCAGTACTCATGTATAAAATTGTTATAAAATAAATGTTTTTTTATTTTGGACTACTCAAGCCATTTTAAAGGCTTGTTGCTTGAATTCCTTCTTTCCAACGTGATAGGGTTGAAACTTGAGGAAAGGTTTAGCAGCTGTGATGATTTCTGCAGTCAACTAGTTGGTGTTTTGCCTTTTCCAGTGGATTCAGAAGGTCAAGACGGTTTGGGAGAGGGTGAATGTTTTTGACACTCGCCAGTTTAGCGATTATGACACTTTTGAAGACTGTCTAGATCTTTCAGCAGATCAGCATTTGATTATTTAATACATTCCTCTTTGACTCAAGGTAGCAGGGGGAAACCTGTCGCTCCAGAGGTCTCCCTGAGCATTCTGCACAGATGGTTTTTGCAGCCTGTCTTTATCTGACAAAGCTTAAACCAACATAGAAAGGGGTCATGTTGTCTGGTTCCATTTTGAAAAAAGGGATTTTAAACTCGATGTAAAAGGTTTGAAAACAGAAATATGCCTTTAAAATCTGTAACGTGACAATGAAGCAGAAGTGTGATGATTGTCGGAATTTCAGAGATATTAGGTGAAATTCACCTTCTTGCGAGGCTGCAAATGGGAACCACCGCCCTTCCGCAATGCTCTACTCCTCTCAGGCAGAGGTCTTGCGAGCGTGAATTTATTGACAAACGTAGGCTCTGTGCCATGACTGTAAAGGGGGAGTGGGAGGCCAGCAACACACTGAAAAACCATTGAAAACTCTTGTGCTTTTTGGGGATTGGCTGCCCGGGCCGGGGGCAGTAGCTGACTGGTGCCAGGTCTCTGGGCTCGGGACTGCTATTACTGCAGTCTTCTTTTAAACGCACCCCTTTGGTGCTACTTACAGGCTCCTGGGTGCTCACACTGTGCTGCCTGTGTCCTTCAAATGTTCAGAAGGCCTATGGTCATCTGGGAGCCCACCCAGGTTACCCCTCTCGAAACCCTCATACCCCAGCTGTATCATCAAGGTGATTGGGGGTGACCAAGCTCAATCAGGAGCCCACTAGGTGTTGCCACTCTTCAGAAGCGCTGCCCCATTGCAGAGGAGCTGGGAATCAACAGAGGGCACCAGCACCGCAGCTTTTGGAACCCTCCCTAATTCTCAAATCCTCGAAGGGCAGAGGACACACCAGTGACTCCCACCACTCCAGATCGTTGGCTGTCTCCTCCATGAGAGACTGGGAGCACTGACTGACTCTAACACCACCTCCCAAGCAGTGTCCAGGAGGGCAGGCTGGAGACTGTGGCCCACGCTGGGGAAGAGGGTGTCCTTCCGCTCCTCACTGGCATGAACCTGTGGGCTGCCTCAGAGCCCTGACATCGGGGGGGGGGGGGGGGGGGGGGGGGGGGGGGGGGGGGGGGGGGGGATCTACTCAGCCATTTTGGTGGCTGCAGTGGGTGTCTGGTAAAAGGAGTGCTTAAAAACAGCTCCAGCTGTCAGGCTCTTTTGGCGCCAACTCCGGCCCCAGAGGTTAGAATGTCCATTGGGCAGAAAAATGCTGCAAATTTGTGTGAGCAGACTCCTGGCACATCAGCATGTCCTCAATTGCTCCACAAATGGCACCTCCAATAGGAAGGCAAACCACACGCAATCCAGTCTAGGCGTCAATTTTAGTCTCCCAAATAAAGAATTTCACCCATTGTATAGTAGGCATTTTGTGCAATATGAGTTGAAAGCAAGGTTAGCATATGACTGCCGCAGTCGTGTTTTGAAAAGAAATCCTAGTTTGAAAGAAAACTAAATTTTGGAGTCAAAGGTGCAATTAAAGCACCATAAAAAGCTTGGGCTAATGGAAAGGTGTTTTTATTGATATTCCCTGTGGAATTAATTAGATGTCAGCTTGGTAAGATGATGTAATTGCTGAGAGGAGACAAGGTATCAGACGTTTTGCAGAAAATTAGTGTGTTAGTTGGAGATGTGAGCTGAAGTCCAGTATCTCAGTTCAGTTAATCTAGCCTGTAGCTAGATTAGCAGTTTCTTTCCCAGCTGTTCAGAAGAATAGTAAGAAGTCTTACAACACCAGGTTAAAGTCCAACAGTTTTGTTTCTAGCTAGCTTTCGGAGCACTGCTCCTTCCTCAGGTGAATGAAGGTATGTTCCAGAAACAGTTATAAAGACAAAGTCAAAGATGCAAGACGATACTTTGAATGCAGGTAATTAAGTCTTTACAGATCCAGAGAGAGAGGTAGTCACAAGTTAAAGAGGTGTAAATTGTCTGAAGCCAGGACAGTTGGTAGGATTTCACAAGCCCAGGCCAGGTGGTGGGGGGTGAATGTAATGTAACATGAATCCAAGCTCCCAGTTGAGGTCGTACTCATGTGTGCGGAACTTGGCTGTAAGTTTCTGCTCGGCAATTCTGCGGTGTCGCGCGTCCTGAAGGCTGCCTTGGAGAATGCTTACCGAAGATCAGAGGCGGAATTCCCTTGACTGCTGAAGTGTTCCCCAACAGGAAGTGAACATTCCTGGTTGGTAGTTGTCGTGCGATGTCCGTTCATCCATTGTCACAGCATCTGCATGGTCTCGCCAATGTACCACGCTTCGCGACATCCTTTCCTGCAGCGTATGAGATTAACCTGGGAATACCCCTCTCTCTGGTTTGTGTCAGAAGAGCTTAAATATTTCCAAATAAGAATGGAATCAAACACACCCTCATAGCACCAGACCACCAAGTGTTGAATGATGTTGCCAAAAGAAATGTATGGATTATGAATGATGTATGGTCGATGTAGAAATATCTACTCATGACAAGTTAGGCAGTCATTTTTATATTTGGCAGTTTTCTGGTCTCCTTCAGAATAACCCCAGTCTGCATCAGGTTGCTGTCTTCATGATTTAGAGTTTAAACATGTTCCTCAACAAGCTTTCGTTTGCTTCAGTCTGAAATCAATAGCACGCAAGAAAAAAGCAAGACAAAGTAAAGATGAGTCATGATACACCAGGCAAGAAACAGAGTTCAGTGCTAGTCAGAAGGTCAAGGTAAAAAGCCACTCAGGAATAAGGAGAAGTACGTGATTGGCATTGTTGTAAAGAAACTAAATGCATTCACATATCTAGTTAAGATTGGAGAGAGAATCAGACAATGTCATGTTGATCTTTTTATTGAAAGACGAAACCTGACAAAGGAGAGAATTAAAAACTTCCTTCAGCCCACAATCTCCCTGCAGTCCAAATTGAAAGTCTAATAGAAATGAAAAGTCAAAAAAGAAACTGAAAGTTTGTTAATATTACAGAATCCAAAAGGGAGAGAAAGGTGAGTCAGGGTCTTTGATGGAGACAAATCAATCAATGTCACAATCCCAGTCATGAAATTGAGTTAATATAGCAGAAAGGTGACAGGATCCCCAATTGCCATCGTACAGCCTGATTAAATGCCCCATCACCACCAAACACAACACAGGGAACACAAGATTCTGTCCTTTTTTCCAGGAGGAAGCACACCCCTTCGAGCCAATAGAACCTTAGAGCTTGTTAATGGTCAGGGAAAAAGATGTGACTGTGAGTCAGGCAGGTGTGGGGATCCATTAAGTAGGAATGGAGGAGTTTTGGCCCCTGACTTTGATGAACGCATATGTGAGTGATACTTACTACCTTTATGGATGAGAACAAGGACTGCAGCGTGGAAGTGCAAATTGAACAAAGCACCCTGATGCAGGAAGTTGTTCAAATAGAGTGAAATGCAATGTGGTTGGGATACAGCCCAGTATAGTCAGGAGGTTAGATACTGTCCTCCGCAGCCACAACCAGCAGTTCCAAAGGTTGTGTTATCTGCATGGTGCCATGGTGGAGACGTCTCCTCATGGCTAGAGAGGAACTTGGAATGAGAGACGTCAGACCCAGTTGTCCTTGTTCACACAGAAATCAACAACATAGGTACAACGATAAATGATGCTCTTCAGAAAGGGTTTCAGGAGGTAGGGTCTAAATTTAACCCTGAAACTCATAGGGCATAATCTCTGGATTGGTACATGAGCCACCATTGGTTGGGATAGGCTCAAGCTGATTAGATATTAAATGCATAGCTCAAAGAGTGGTAAGAAGAGGTTTCAATTCCTGGAATGCTGGCACCAGTACTGGCGAAGAAGGGAGCTGTCCCATTAGGATAAGCTCCAATTAAACTCGGGTAAGTGTTCTCCAAGGCGGCCTTCAGGACGCGCAACAATGCAGAATCACTGAGCAGAAACTGATAGCCAAGTTTAGCACACGTGAGTACGGCCTGAATCAGGACCCTGGATTCATGTCGCATTACATTCACCTCCTACCATCTGGCCTGGGCTTGCGAAATCCTACTAATTGTCCTGGCTTGAGACAATTCACACCTCATTAACCTGTGATTATCCCTCTCTCCAGTCACTCTGTCTGGACCTGTAAACATTTAATTATCTGCAAATACTCGCATTTAAA
This sequence comes from Scyliorhinus canicula, assembly GCF_902713615.1. Classification (NCBI taxonomy): domain Eukaryota; kingdom Metazoa; phylum Chordata; class Chondrichthyes; order Carcharhiniformes; family Scyliorhinidae; genus Scyliorhinus; species Scyliorhinus canicula. Next base: position 172,330,398 of record NC_052146.1, read on the forward strand.
GTATCGTCTTGCATCATTGACTTTGTCATTATATGTGTCAATATATGTGTTTCTGGAACCAACCTCTTCATTCACCTGAGGAAAGAGTTGTGCTCCGAAAGCTCGTGATTCGAAACAAACCTGTTGGACTTTAACCTGGTGTTGTAAGACTTCTTACTGTGTGCAATTAAACTGGTCTGGGATCAGAGTCCTGATGAATTGTCTAATGGTAGCAGTGGATAGGGCTTTTAAACTGAGAGAGTCAGTAAAAAGGGCGGGGGGGGGGGGGGGGGGGCGGTTGACATGGGGGATGGTTCAGCTGAAGAGAGAATTAGAAAGTCAAAGAAAAGTTGAGTCAATAGAGTAGTGTACAATTCAGTAACGGCAAGCAGAATGTGACTAGAAGGGACAGAGATTTTGACAGTAATGGTGCATCAGCAAATAAGATCCATGCAAACATTATCAGTGAAAAGAACATTAAAGGCTCTTTGTCTGAAAACAAAGAGTTTGTGAGGAGATGAACTAGCGCCATAAATAGAGGTTAGGGTCTGATCCTGACTGCAGAGACATGGGCCGGAATCTTCCGGTCCACTTGAGGCAGGACCCACTATGGGTGATTCGACAGCCAGCCAAAAGGCCACTAACATTCGACAGGACTGGACGATCCTGGAAGCGAGCTGGGCTGGAAAATCCTGCCCACGACGGCAAAGTAACAAAGGTTGGGAAACAAATATTTTATTGCTCACATTTCACAAGGACAGATAGACAAAAAAGGAGGAAGAAAAGCCCAGATAAGAAAGAATGACATAACAACAGTAGAGAGAAAGGACCCTGGATCTGAAGATTGGTATAGGTGGAGAATAAGGGTCAGAAGATGCCAGTGGGAGCAGTTTATTGACCACTTGACACTAGTTAAACGGTTGAACAGCGCATTAAACAAAAAATAAATGGAAGTTGTAGCAAAGATAATTAATGTACTTGTAATTATTTTTACAAAATAAGGTAGATTTTGTACTCAGCTGTTTGAAGATTGTACTGTAATTTTATTAAACAATCTTTTTGCTGGTTGCTGGACTAATTAATTGGTCTATATTTTCCGTTGCTTTTAGAATATCTAATATCCTAATATCTACATTGGCATTTTACTTTGCTAACTCATGGCTGATAAAACTCGCCCATGCACGATTCCTCATGGCTAAGGTCCACAAATTGCTGACATCATGTGGAACATCAAGAACTTTGATCCTTCAATGTATGAGGACAGCAAGGTGTACACAGTGCAGTGGATCCTGGTAACTGAATCAACAGACTATTGCTCCTCAGGGAAGCAGTACAATGAATCAAAGACTGATGAGTGTTACAAGGCAAATAAAAAGGTTTTTGATCACAGGTAAATCAGTGATGAGGAGACAGAGTCTCCCCCAGAAGGGTCAGGCCAGCATCCACAGTAATTTGCCTTTATTTAAATCCAGCATTTGTTCTTAAATTGTAAGCATGTTGCATATTTGCCTGGAAATGGCTGAATCTAAAATGCATTCGTAAAACTGAATTTAAGTTACTTTTCTTCTTTTCTCAGTCTCTGCCATTCAGACCAGTCAAAAGATCAAGCGTTGTTTGTATAACAGTGCGGGAATCAGGTTGCCAAAGGTTATCGACACTTTCGTCAAGGCAGACAGCCTTGTACAAAACTGATGAGAGCAAAGACGTCACTGGAAGACGCAAGTAAAGCCAGCGTATGTGATCTCTAGATATTTTAATTCTCATTTACAAATTATCTTGAGAGCTAAAATGAAAGCATTTGATGCCTGTGACTTAGCATTTTCTCAATGCCTATTTCTCCTCTCTGGAACAAAAAGACTGTTCGCTTAAAAGGGGCCTGAAATTGAAACTGTCAGTGCACAATCATTCTGAACAAGAGGGTGGCAGAAAAGGACAATGAGAACCATACAATTCAAAAATTTACATTGGGTTCCCGACCCTCACGGCAGGTGGAAAAACCCACTCCATCCAGGTCAAGGATGCATCCGAGTCCGCAGCCGCCACACAAGGTTCCCGACCGGCAAGACATGGTTTGAACCATGCCACCGGGCACTCAGCCAGTTCTGCCTGGATAATCGCTGGGGGGCGGGGGGGACCTGTGTCAATGCCCCCCCCCCCCCCCCCCCCCGGCCACCCACCATGTAACCCGTGCGCGAACAATTCTCCGTGCACCGGATTCTGCAGAGAATCCAGCCAATTCTAACTCCTGATGCCTGTTGATCTCTTGAGGCCTGGTGTGCTTTTGAGGCCTTAATAGCTAATGAATACCTTTGATCACTCATGAACTAATGAACGCTTTCGAATGCAAATTATTGCTTTTGAACATTAGTGATCGTTCCTGACTATTCACGATCGCTTCCACAAATTTACTGATGCTGTGATGGTGTTTGTAAACTTCTGAACACTTTAACTCCTGAATCAATCAGGGTTGATAAGTAATCATGGTAATGGCAAATGATGACTGTGTCTGCCATAAAACTTTATTCAAAATTATGGGAGCAATTCTCAGGCCTCGTTACACTCTCACTCGAACACAATGAAGCCGATGAATAGTGGGAGAGGCCAAAAACGAGAACCGCGGCAGGCGATGCAAACGGCCCACTCCTCTAGGCGAAACCGAGATCCTGCCGTAGCCTGGTGTCAAACCAATTATCACCACTTAAGCCCTATTTGCATTCAATTACCTGGAGCGACCCCATATCCAATGGCTTCCCATGATTCAACGACCTCTCCAGCAAGTGGTCACACTGGCAGCAATTAGTACTCCTTTTAAAAAACGTGAACCTGGCGGAAGGGCTACTGTGGGGGGCCGAGGAGGTGAGTAGCTATCTTTCCTCACAAGCAGAAAGTACGGGGGCGCTAGGCTTGCCACCCCAGTGCTCTGTTGGGGGGGGGCACCCTCAGCAGGGGTGCGCCGCCATGGAAAAGGGGGGGGGGGGATGGGGAGAGGGGAAGAGGGGCTGGGGGAGCAACCATGCACATCACCACCATGCTAACCCCTGGATCACGTGTACCCATTCCGGGGACAACCCTAACCGCTGCCCATCAGTGAGAGGGAGAAGACTGGAGGGGGCCCACCAGACTTGCGCCCCTTCATCGTCGCGGAGCAGCAGGCACTGGACCTGGTCGGTGAGCCCAGTGACACATCAGTCGCCGTCGTGAAGGTCGACATCGTGGAACCAAATGAACCCCCACTTAGTTGCGGTGTCGCTATGGGATGCGTGCCACAACCCCACATCACCCTACTACCCCAACTCCCCACACCATCCTATCTCATCCACACCACCCCAACATCACCCCAACCCCAGCACCCCACCATTCCCACACCACCCCAACACCACCATCCCAACCCGCAATCCAACCATCTGTCATGTCTTCTGTCTTGCAGGATCATCAAGCAATGACGCGACCCTTCTTGTGTCCCCCTTCCCCAGCCACAACCCAGGACATGTCCAACAAGCAGGCAGCAACGGACAGCAATGCCAGCCTGCAAATGCCAGCCCTCGACACCCCGGTGAGCTAGTCCGGAGACAAACCGACCTGCCATCACAGCTATATCCACCACCCTCCACCATCCTATTGACACCTACCTCGGGCGTCCATGTTAGTGAAGAGGCTCCTGGGGCGCTCTGTGGTGGGCACCACACATGTGCAGCGTTACATCAGATGGAGGTAGGACCCCGAGGGAGCGGAAGGTCCGGGGTTGGGGGACGATCCCTGGGATTAGTTGTCGTCCATACGGGTCTCTGGTCTCTGGAAATGACGGTCTCATCGATGCTGGAGATGCAGACACAGAACCAAGGCCTACATGAGGTGGTGCCAACCATGCGTGCCACCGAGGCCAACTCTGCACCGGTGTCATCTGCAGTGGAGGCCTTGGGGGCAAAGGCAACGGCCATGGGTCAAGATGTCCAAGGCCTGGGGCACTCTGTGCGGGCAGTGGCTGAGACACAGGACAGGGCCGCCTTGTCACAGGCAGCTATGTATCAGTCAGGGTCACCTGGAGTAGTGGAGCTCCCGAGCCTGGCCCAGTCATAACGGGCCATGGCTGTAGGAGTCGACGGCATTACCCAGGCGCTGGCTGACCTGAGCCAGTCAGAGAGGGATATGGCACAGTCCCACAGGGAGGTGGCCTAGTCACTGTGCTCCATGGCCGCGAGCAGAGACCAAGTCGAGACTAGAGCAACCCTCCAGTAGTGGCAATGCCAGATGGCGGGAAAGCCCCCGGAGCTCATTCCGGCTGCACCCGCCTCCCACTAAGTAGCCCAGGGGCCATCATAGAATTTACAGTGCAGAAGGCCATTTGGCCCATCGAGTCTGCACCAGCCTAAGCCCACACCTCCCCCATATCCCCATAACCCAGTAACACCACCTAAACCTTTGGACACTAAGGGCAATTTTTTTAGCATGGTCAATCCACCTAATCTGCACATCTTTGGACTTTGGGAGGAAACCGGAGCACCCGGAGGAAACCCAGACAGACACGAGGAGAATGTGCAGACTCTTCACAGAGAGTGACCCAAGCCGGGAATCGAACCTGGGACCCTTGAGCTGTGAAGCAACTGTATTACCCACTGTGCTACCGTGCCACCCTTGTGCTGCAATGCCGCCCTCGGGCACCCTGGGGGAGGGGCAGGTGATGAGGCCCATGCCGATGACTCCCGTAGGGGAGATGCGGAAACACTGTCGAGCCTCAAACCGGCCCCCCACCTCCACCACCTCCTGCTCCGAGCACATCCGGTGGGCAGCAAACAGAACAGGGTGGCACCAAGCCATCTGGGATGCCCAGGACACAGCCAGGCCCATCCAGGCCCGGTCGCTCCAGAAGGCAGCCGCCACAGAGGACCAGGTCACAGAGCGGGAATTGTAGCAGGCCACCTACACCCATGATATACTGCCGAGGGACCTGTCTGGCGTTAGGGCCAGAAAGTTAGACATCGGTTAAATTGGCACAGGTGCAGCACACAGGATAGTGTTAGGGGCTGGGGATACCGATAAACACCTGTTCATAAATATTTCAACTTGCCTCAGTGCTCTGTGAGAAGGGCGTGAGGGATGTGCTGAGCTGGTTGCAGAGGGGCCGCTGGCAGGGAGTCGAGTGGGTGGGCAGGTACCCCAGGCCAGCCACTGCTCACCACCCCAGTGCCCACCCCCAACCCACCTCCCGGCCACACACACACACACACCCCCCCCCCCCCCCCCCCCCCCCGGTTCCCACCTCCACCACCCCAAGGGTTTGGTGGGAGTGTGTGATGAAATTGCCAGCTCGCATGCAGGGATCACGGAAAATTGGCCTCACATGCAGGGATCCTATTGTCTGGGCACAATTGGTTACCCCATCCTTGGGGAATATGAGCTCCCATAATGAGGGGCGTGGGCATCATTAGCAGTGCAGTTGTATAAATACAGGTGGCCAGGCTGGAGAGGGAACCAGTAAAGTTACTTTCTGTTTGACTCTACAAACACTTGCTGGATTCTTCGTGGCCCTCACAAAAATTATGATTGTACCTCAAGGACAGGACATTAATTGACTACTTTTCCTGTTCGAGTCATGTTGCGAGAGCGCATGCGTTATCCATAGCATCTCGGGCAGAGCACAAGTACTGTACGTAGCAGTTGAGCTCAGGAATAAACCATCTTTTTGGAAGTCCTTGTTATCTGTTATTGGAGGAACTCACAATATTCGACATGGTGTCAGGAGTTAATAGTATAGTTCAAGGACTTCGCTGCATTGATCCACTCATCTTTGATGAAAATATTGCAAATAGTTTTGAAAAGTTCCAGAAGAGGTTGCATATTTACAGCGGTGCTACATTCGCTGACATGTCAAAAACGATACAGGCTTTTACCCTATTAAACCCCGCGGATCCAGGAGCCGTCAAAAATTTTGAGTCATTGGTCTTCCGCACAGAGGGGTTGAAAGAACCCAAGAAAATCCTAAAACAATTTGCCTCCTGGTAAAAAATCTCAGCTTTGATACACATGCGTTCAATTCCATTAACTAGAAAGCAAATGAATCAATACAATTTTACACAGATATCCTAAAAATATTGGCAAAAAAATTTACATCTGCAAGCAACTGCAGCGATAAAAAAAATCTTAGAAATTGAAAGGAGGAAGATAGAGAACCTAGTGGCATGGTGCAACAACAACAATATTTCCCTCGACGTCAGAAAAACTAAAGAGCTGGTCATTGACTTCAGGAAGCGAAGTATCGTACACACCCCTGTCTGCATCAATGGTGCAAAGGTGGAGATGGTTGACAGCTTCAAATTCTTAGGTGTGCACATTACCAACAATCTGTTCTGGTCCATCCACGTCGATGCTCGACCAAGAAAGCACCGGCGCCTATACTTTCTCAAGAAACTAAGGAAATTCAGCATGTCCACATTGATTCTTACCAACTTTTACAGATGAACCATAGAAAGCATTCTATCTGGCTGCATCACAGCCTGGTATGGCAACTGCTCGGCCCAAGACCGCAAGAAACTTCAGAGAGTCGTGAACACAGCCCAGTCCATCACACGAACCCACCTCCCATCCATTGACTCTATCTACACCTTGGGAAAGCGAGCAGCATCGTCAAAGACCCCTCCCACCCCAGGTTATTCTCCCATCTTCTTCCATCAGCCAGGAGGTACAAAAGTCTGAAAACAAGCAATAACAGATTCGAAACATCTTCTACCCCTCTGTTACCAGATTCCTGAATGACCCTCTTATAGATTGAACTGATCTATCCACGCATCTTCTCTACTGTGTAGGACTACACTCCGTATGCGCACCCGATGCCTGTGCCTATGTATTTACATTGTGTATTTATGTGTCCTATGCTTTTTTCATGTGTGGAACGATCGGTCTGGACTGTACACAGTGCAATACTTTCCACTGTACCTCGATACACATAACAATAAATCAAATCCAAATCTAAGGGCATTCACAGCAGCCGACATCTTGGAGCTGAATGGTGAACAACATTTTGTCTCAGTTGATTGGTCTTCCGTGTGGTTTGAACACAACTACCTGTCAAACATGTGGGGCGAAATTCTCCGACCCCCACGACGGGTCGGAGAATAGCGGGAGGGCCTTCTCGACATTTTTCCCGCCCTCCCGCTATTCTCCCCCCCCCCCCCCCTCCCCCGCCCAACTCCCGACACGAATCGCTGCCGCCGTTTTTTTACGGCCGGCAGCGATTCACAGCTGATAGATGGGCCGAGTTCCCAGCCCTTTACGCTGTTTTTACGAACGGCAAACAGACCTGGTCTGGCCGTTCGTAAAAACGGCGGGAACAACTCGCTTTTTATAACCATGGCACCGATTGGCATGGCAGTACCACGGCCGTGCCAAGGGTGCCATGGGCCCGCGATCGGTGGGCACCGATCGCGGGCAGCGGGCCCGATGCCCGCGCACTATTTGTCCTTCCGCCGCCCCGCAGTATCCATTCGCGGGGCGGCTGAGGGGTATCCCGGCCCGCGCATGCGCGGGTTTCGCGCAAATACGCGATGACGTCATCCGCGCATGCGCGGGTTGGAGTCTTCCAATCCGCGCATGCGCGGCTGACGTCATATGACGCGTCAGCCGGCGCTAACTCCGGCAAGCGGGCTTAACGAAATTCGTTAAGCCCGTGATGCCGGAGCTTGCGGCGTCGGGCTGCTAGCCCCGACCGGGGACCAGAATCGGTTCCCGGTCGGGAAGGGGCGCGCTGGCGTCAAACCCGCCCGGGTTTGACGCCAGCCTTACGATTTCTCCCGTTTTGGGAGAATCGCGCCCGTGGAGTACCACAATCATCAAACTTTTTTTGAAAAACATTTTACTGAAGGCATTTAAATATATACATAATCACAAAAATATGAAAGCCAAGCGCGAATCATCATCAAACTTAAGAGACACCGCCACGCATAGCATCCGACAGAGACTCATGACAGACAACACTTGCCAAATCATCTCTGCTGAATTTCGCAACTTTGTATGCACTTGGGACTTTTGAGCATATCATGAGCAGCCCCCCCCCCCCCCCCCCCCCCCCTATATCAACAGTCAAACAGTTTGGTGGAATGAGCGATTCGCTCAGCCAAGGATCTTCCAGAGAAATGTCCACAGGATCTCAGACTACTGTGCTGCCCTCCTTAGCCTGCAAAATCTATCGTAACAGAGCCTGTTCTCGTCAGGACAACGATGTTTCTTTCCCCAGAGGTAACAGGACCATGATTCCGACTGCCAAGGCTCTGCGGCAAGCCCAAACTTGAAATAAACATGAATGAGGGTCTCCTTAAATGCAGATTTAAAGACAAGCAAAACACACTATAGACTCTGCCCTCTAACGCCCAGCCAAATGGTCAGGTTCAGATTGCATGTCGCCACTGTCGCATTCTGTGTATGGCCGTGGTAATGATGTACACGAACACCTAGATCTTGAACTAGAAAGATAATTTATTCACAAACACGTGGAAAGATAACAAACTATAATACAGGCGATGGCTACAAAATGAATTGTGAATTCTCCTGGAGCTACTCTGAAGTGCGACTATCCTCTTGAACGACTTACTACCAGCTGGCGACTGTCTCAAGTCAAATGGTAGATCTCAATAATGTTGTCACCAGCTGGTTGGAGGTCATATCGCTAACTCTATACCTTGATAGGCAACCATATACAAAACTATCCACAGGGTATATCACCACATTCCCCTTCCTCTGAAACTGTTAACATTCACATACAAATGTAACTTGTGTCTAAAAAAACAAGATCTGTATCATATTGTTAAACAGGTCACATGTACAAATGCAACTGTGCTTTACACAACATGATATGCCTGATAATTTTTAATGTGTCCCTTGTGCATAGTTTTTATACATCATCCCGTGGTCTTCTGAACTTTAACTTGATACTCAATGTCGCTTTAATTTTCGCAAGACTCGTTTTCTGACTCGTCTTCTCTCCAGCACCAACTTTTTAGCCTTTTGACGCGATACATCTTGAAGATCGGTGGTTCTTCTTGTTTATTTTAGCGATACCAACTTTTTAAATGTGATGCTTCCTACTCTTCTCCGTGTGCTTCCTACTCTTCTCCGTGTGCTTTCGTGCATTTCGGCATTATTGCCAATGCCTACCTCCTCACTGTCGCAGGTGCTACCCAATTGACCAATTGTGTCCTCAACTCTTCTTTTCTTCTCCTTCCTTCTCATTTAAGTGATCTGCTGATTGTGTCTCCTTTTCTTTTTGCCTTTAGTGGCATCCTTCGTGCTTCTGGACTCTGCCGTGGGACTAGTTGCTTCTGGTGCTTCTGTCACAGTAATTGCTTTTGGATCATCTGCTGTGCAGGCGGACTCCGACTCTTCTGCCACCTTAGCTGATTTCGGAGCCTTACCTGGATCAAGGAGTTTTGGTTGATCCATGGTGCTTGCGTTCGCATGCTATGGGGCATGCCCATCACCTGGTGAAACACCCAGTATTGGCATACTTTTGGATGATTGCGCAGTTGCAGTCAAGTCTACAACTTCAGGAATGATCTGCAAACCCTCATACTTTATCTTTAGCTGGATCAATGTCTCCAGCATTAGGCGGTACTTCTTCATTTTGTGTTTGAGCCACAATTAGTGCTCATCCTCACTTGATATGACGATATATGATTCATCTTTTGCTGGAGAGTCGATTAGTGGCCCGTCCTCATCCGATATGACAATATATACTTCGTCTTTCGTCGTAGAACTGCACGCAGAGTGGAGTTGCCTCGAGTATTGGGGAGTTCGCTGCAGGAACCATTTTGTGGGCATGAGATGATTCATCGTACGTTTCCGCAGTCAGTTTCTCCAAAATGGGGATTATTTCTTCAGTTACCAGTCTGTTCGCAGTTGAGTGGCTCTCATCGTTTGTATCTGCCACTGCAATCTCACTTTCAGCCTCTGCACACGCCATCATAGAGTTTTCATACTTGTCGTTATCCTGCACAGACTGGGTGCTACTTGTGATCACCTTGTCACTACTGCCAAATAAACGGAATAGACTTTCATAGTCTTCCTCTTCTGGTTCATCATCTGATTCTTCACCTTCCTCATCGTTATTGTTGTCACCGTAATTATCATCCTTGTAATCATCATGATCGTAATGATCATCATCGCAATCAGCATCTTCTCCTGTAAAGTATAACACTGCTCCTGGAATTTGGTACAGTTTTTGTAACTGTTCTACCAGTGGCCAACCCTTATATTTCTGCTTTGTTTTAATAGATTTCACGGTGTCACCCTGTGCAGCCCGTGATTTGAAAGAAAAAGTCTGACCCATCAGGCTGCGACTCCATCTGGTATGTTTTTGTCAGTACCTCGTTTGTGAAATACTCATTTGGCTCAAACTTAAATGCCAGAGTAAACCTCATTAGCTTTCCAGGATCTGAAAACGTTACGTTCACATCCTGCAGATGTTTTAGGATAGGCTCATCATGCTCCTGTATCATGCCCCTGAGCAAATCCCCATTTTTGAAGACTGTCAACCAGAATTCTGGAATTCCCTTTGGCTCTTCCATTTTTTCACCTGGTCTACTTTCCTCCAGTTCCAACTTTCACTTGTATCTCATTGGATAGCTGCGCCATTATATCTCATTGCCAGTCGTAATGATCTTCCGTCGCAGCGCTGTCTGGAATGTACAGCCGCTGAACTAGGTTCAGGGTCTCACATGCATCGCACCTATTATGGACTTGCGTTCCATGTCCACAATGGAAAATGGCTTCTGTTGTGTACCCATGCTCCGAGTTCACCTGCTCCCAGCGTTGCAATCTCAGTCCGATTGTAGTCTTTCCGTAGTCTGGTTTGATGACTTTCCGGTTAACTCGCAGCCCATTCAAATTGGACAAACCGAGGAGGTTGGCCCTTGCTCCATTGTCGAGCTTGCATATGATCAATGTGGCATTCAGCATCACTGGAATTGTCCATCTGTCTTCGATGGTTTCAGCATCATCATCACGGTTGCCGCAATTGGTCAGTAAGACTTCTTCACTCTGCATATTCGTATTCGGACTCCTAGTGTCCTTAGTCAAAATCAGATCAATGAAAAGTAGGTTTTCCAGTGGACACCTCATCGATCGCGTTGACTGACCCTGTTTGGTCCACTGCTGGATGTGAAAAACATTGCTTGACAAAATTAGTTGTTCGACCACACTTGGAACACACCTGCCATGGCCCATGTCAATTGCCACATCGCTGGCATAAAATGGCGGACCCGGTCAGACACTTAAAATGGCCGCCCACGCTGAGACCACGTTTTTTTATTCAACTGCATCAGTGCTGATGGTGCTGGCATCTTCTTCCAGATTGGCGCCAAAATGTTTCAGGTTGAGCTATTATACAGCTAGCTCACTTGCAGGGCAGATCTTGATAGTGTTTTCTAATTTCAGGTCTTCTTCCCTTAATAACCTCTCACGTATTGATATCCCAAAGACGATCTGGTCGCTGGTAATCGACGACTTTAAAGTATTGAAATGGCACGACTGCGCCTTCAACCGCAAGTCAGTTACAAAGCTATCAAAAGATTTGCCTGCTTTTTGGGTATGCGGACGAAATATGTAACGTTCAAATGTTTTGTTTTGTTCGGAGAGCAATGCTGATCAAAGTACTTTATTACGTCATCAAAGCTCTTGTTTTCCTCTTCACTGTTGAATGCATAGGTGCTTCATATTTATATTGCTTGAGGACCTACCACTGTGAGCAGCAATGCAATACGCCTCTTGGCAGGCTGTGCTAAGGGCTGCAACACAAGAGTCTAAATTGCTGCTTGAAAACACGCCAATTTTCATTTACGTTACCCAAGACTGTTGGGGTGTTTTCAAACCTTTCATTTCTAAATTCACAGGGCGAGATTCTCCGCACTCCCGACGGTGCGGAGAATAGCGTGGCTCCTAAAATTTTACGGCCACGCTGTTCCGACGCCCTCCCGCTATTCTCCCCCCCCCCCCCCCACGCCCAACTCCCAACACGAATCGCTGCCGCCGTTTTTTTTACGGCCGGCAGCGATTCACAGCTGATAGATGGGCCGAGTTCCCAGCCCTTTACGGCTGTTTTTACGAACGGCAAACACACCTGGTCTGGCCGTTCGTAAAAACGGCCGTAAACACTCGCATTTTATAACCATGGCACCGATTGGCACGGCAGTACCACGGCCGTGCCAAGGGCCCGCGATCGGTGGGCACCGATGCCCGCGCACTATTTGTCCTTCCGCCGCCCCGCAGTATCCATTCGGAGGGCGGCTGAGGGGCATCCCGGCCCGCGCATGCGCGGGTTTCGCGCAAATACGCGATGACGTAATCCGCGCATGCGCGGGTTGGAGTCTTCCAATCCGCGCATGCGCGGCTGACGTCATATGACGCGTCAGCCGGCGCTAACTCGGGCAAGCGGGCTTAACGAAATTCGTTAAGCCCGTGATGCCGGAGCTTACGGCGTCGGGCTGCTAGCCCCGACCGGGGACCAGAATCGGTTCCCGGTCGGGAAGGGGGGGCTGGCGTCAAACCAGCCCGGATTTGACGCCAGCCTTACGATTTCTCCCCATATGGGAGAATCTCGCCCCCAGTCTTTTCGTACGTTGACTTCCAGGTGGCCATAGTTCACCAGGTCAGCGGATTAATTTTATCTTTTCTTTCTTCAGCCTATTTTGCCCAGTCGTCTCGTTGTTATCTTTAAGTGTTCTGTACTCCTAGTACCATGATGCATTCTGTTTTATGACTGTGATAATGATGTACACAGAACATCTAGTTCTTTAACTAGAAAGATGATTTATTAACAAACGAATGAAAAGATAACCAACGAAATATCATACAGACAATGGCTACTAAATGAATTCAGTGACTTCTCCGGGAGCTACTTTAAGTGCGACTATCCTCTTGTAGCACTTACTACCAACTGGCGGGTGTCTCAAGTCACATGATAGATCTCTATCACCACCAGCTGGTTGGAGGTTGATTTGCTAACTCTATTTATACATTAATAGGCAACCATATACAAGACCTTGCACAGGTATATCACCACAACCACCTTCGGGTGTAATCACATACTCGGGGCGCCTGAGCAGACCGAACACAATATTCCAGGACTTTATTACCACATTGCCTTTAACTCACTTTTGAACTTCAACTTTCTTTCCAACAAAATAAATAGGGGTGGGAAGCAGTGGACAGGATGTGCTATGCACCAGTTGCTACAGCCTAATCCGTGCCTCAATACATATATGTAAAAAAGGTAGTTGCCATAGTCCCATAGGCTGCTTTCCCCTTTCAGGGGGAGAGCTGACTGGTGGTGATTTAATCTGAGGTTCACCACAAGTCAGGCGAGGGGCCTTCATGAATAACCTCGGCCAGTACAGGAATTGAAGCCATGCTCTAGCCTTGCTCTGCATCATGTACCAACTGTCTAGGCAAGTGAGCTAAACCAGCCCTAAACATATTTGTAAATAGTCATGCGTTGTCAGTTTGTTTTATTGCATGTCACATAATGGTCTGTACATGGTTTCCTATGACGCACACTGTTAGATCTCATGCTACCAAGTGTCCCAGGTAAACGGGGAAGATGTAGACTGAGCTGTCACATGAGAACATGATGACGTGGATATGTACATTGTCACGTGGGAATTATTCCGGGGATCTCAGACAGAGCACAAGTACACAAAAAACAAAAAATTCTGGACAATTCAGTAAGTTTTGACAAAGAGTCATCCAGACTCAAAACGTTAGCTCCATTCTCTCTCCACAGATGCTGTCAGACTGTCAAAATTGTTTGGCATTGTCTGATTTTGTTTCAAATTCTGGCATCCGCAATAATTTGCTTTTATCATACTGTCTAGCTGTTGAGTTTAGGAATAAACTACTCTTGTTGGAAGTCCTTAATATCAGTGATTTAAGGGACCCACAGCATTCTACAAAGAGCATAAAGTTTTTTCTGTGTATATTTCATATTTTGTACCCTTTTCTGTGGATCTATTCAAAATGACTCCCAGAATCAGGAAAAGCAACACGATGGTTATGATGGTATAAACCCTTGACAATACAATCATTCAGGTTTACCTTTTTGTTAATCAGTTAGACCAGAAATAAATCGTACCTTCAATGAACAAGCCGCCATATTTTCTTTCCAGAACCTTAAGATTCTTATCTTTGATCATTATTGCATCTTCAAAAATATCTGCATTAGGCCTTCATTCCTGTAATTATTTCTGACCAAGTGCCTGTAGAAATGATACTGGCTTAAGTATTCTTTTGGGAATTTTATGTAAAGTTGGTATGGATAGACATTAATTGTCAACCTCTCAATATTTTAGTAAAAAAGAATTGGGTCCATGGCAACTCAATCCCTAAAATAAAATAAAAAAATAAAATAATCGCTTATTGTCACGAGTAGGCTTCAATGAAGTTACTGTGAAAAGCCCCTAGTCGCCACATTCCGGCGCCTGTCCGGGGAGGCTGGTACGGGAACATGGTTAGAGTAACAAAAGGAAAAAGATGACTAATAGTTGGGCTCTTTTCCTCAATGGATAAAGGACTCAAACTACAAATATTCACAATATTCTCAAACAAAGACATTCTGTAAAAGAAATTCTTGGCAAAACTCCACTGTTGAGTCAGACATATCTCTGTATTCATTTATGATAAATATCCTGTTAATTAAAAGTGTAACTAACAGTCTTGCAACCTCAAATGAGATGGAATTAGATGATATTCTATTAATTGTTTTCGATGGACAGTTAAGGCTTAGGTCAGCTATCTGAAAGTAGCTTACTTAAATCACAAAAGTACATATTCATCTGATATCTTTCTGTTAATTTAATGGAAGCAATGACATATTGAAAGAGTGCTCACAACTCCCATACCAGACAGGAAAACTGAACACCAACAATGCTAGCATCTGACAGCACACTCTCAGGAACTTGTTCTAATTTATGCATGTAATATGTTACTAACCCACCTCAAAAACACCAATCAAATTTTCACCACTTTAATAGTATGCCAAAACGTTAAGCGTTAAAATTGTTAATCTCTGTATATCTCTGGATGTTCATTATAACAAGTCCCTTAAAATAAATGCCTCCACAATATTTACAATAACAAACAAAAATCAACACACAGCCGATGGTTCAGCAGAAGTTTTGGTGTTGATTATATGTAGATATTTATAAGAGGAACAAAACATTGTGCAAAATGTGCTTACCCGATTTACTTTTGTGTTCTCCAAAATTACTTTCACCAGTTCTTTCACAAGTTCGTCCACTCTCTTAATACACTGCGCAAGGACCAGCTTTGGCAATTTACCATCATGCAACAAGTGGACAAGAGTCTGTGCTGTTTCCCTCAGTAAAGGTGCTGGGGGAAGAGATCTAGATTTCGTACAGAAGACTAACAAACTCTTAGCAAGATCGGAGACTGAATCTGTCACTACAGAGTAGTCACTGCTGACAGTCAATATTTCTGCTGTCGGAGTTCTATCAGTTGCAATCTTTCTCATTCTTATTAAACTCTGTAGAAACTGTGTGTGAAAATTGAGCACTTTCTCTTTCTCTTGTAATTCTTCTCTGTTGGAAATATTTGGTTCAGGATGAAACAAGGTGGAATTGACTAATGTCTTATTTTTTTCATGAATTCGTGAATAAGAATCAAGGTATCCCAAGCTCTGATTTGCTAATCGATCACGAGTATCTGATCCTTGTCCATTAGATATATCACAACCAGAATCTTCTAGATGAACAGACTCACTCCTAAATTCCAGAGAATCTTGAGGTGGATTATCTATGCAAAAAGCAGAGTCAGCTCCTGGAAAATATAATATAATATATATAATATAATATATATTTTCATGTACTCCACAAGTTTAAGATATGATTTACAATACTTTGCAATTCCCAAGTTAAATTAGAAGAGGGACTCTTCAATGAATACAAACTTCTCTTGAGATCTGGGCCGGGATTCTCCCCTACCCGGCGGGGCGGGGGGGGTCGCAGCGGGATGGAGTGGCATGAACCACTCCGGCGTTGGGCCGCCCCAAAGGTGCAAATTTCTCTGCACATATAGGGGCCAAGCCCTAACCTTGAGGCTAGGCCCACGCCGGAGTGGTTGGCGCCCCGCCGGCCAGCGCGAAAGGCCTTTGGCGCCATGCCAGCCGGGACCGAAGGGACTTTGCCGGCCGGCGGAAGTGCGCGCATGTGCCGGAGCGTCAGCGGCTGCTGACATCATCCCCGCGCATGCGATGGGGGGGGGTCACTTCCGCGTCTGCCATCGTGAAGACTATGGAGAACGTGGAAGGACGAGAGTGCCCCCATGGCACAGGCCCTCCCGCCGACCGGTGGGCCCCTATCGCGGGCCAGGCCACCTTGAGGGCACCCCCCAGGGGCAGATCGCCCCGCGCCCCCCCCCCCCCCCCAAGGACCCTGGAGCCTGCCCGCGCCACTTGGTCCCACCGGTAAGGTAGGTGGTTTGATTCCCGCCGGCGGGACCGGCATGACAACAGCGGGACTTCGGCCAATTGCGGTCCGGAGAATCGCCGGGGGGGGCCGAGCCGACCGGCGCGGCGTGATTCCCACTACCGCCGAATCTCTGGTGCCGGAGACTTTGGGAGACGGCGGGGCGGGTTTCACGCCGGCCCCCGACGATTCTCCGACCCGGCGGAGGGGGGGTGGGTCAGAGAATCTACTATTGCACATATTGTTAAGCACAAGTGCTATTTGGAATTGAAGATCAAACTTCTTTCCTTTACAATAATAAAATATTCCACGATAAGCTGCAAAGTTGAGTGAACAGTCCATCCGTATATCGATCGCTTCCCATTTAGGCTGAAGCGGTACAATATAAAGGCATGCAGGCCAAACCTAGTTCTTCTCATCATTCACAAAATTCATGATACGCAACAACACATTTGAAACAGCAAGCCAATGGTACCATAATTTGATTAAACCTAGGGGATTTATGCTTTCTATTTTTGATTATCATATAATTTGTACAGTTGTAATAAATTGTACTTTTCATTAAACAAGTCAAATAAATCATGTTTTATGACGGGCTTGTAGAGATCAGGCATGTCATGGAAATTACTACTACTGTACCTTTTTCTGTATAAAGACACTGAAATAAATGCACTGCGGGTAATGTGTTAGATTCTGCTCCTACACAAAGACTCATAAAGGTTAGTTCAGCTGAGAATATCAGGGTTATAATGTTGTAACCCTCTCAGTTACAGCACTACGCTCCCACCGAACATGTTGAAAATTGAGGATTATAAAATGGTCCTTTCTCTGCTGCAGACAACAGGGATGACTATGTTGAAAATGTAATCCACAGGGGCAGCACGGTAGCACAGTGGGTTAGCCCTGCTGCCTGACGGCGCTGATGTCCCAGGATCGATCCCGGCTCTGGGTCACTGTCCGTGTGGAGTTAGCACATTCTCCCCGTGTTTGCTTGGGTTTCGCCCGCACAACCCAAAGATGTGCAGGGCAGGTAAATTGGCCACACTAAATTGCCCCTTAATTGGAAATAAATGAATTGGGTACTCTAAATTTCTTTTTTTTTTTTAAAAAGAAAATGTAATCCACACTGGACCCAGATTAGCATGTAGCCTTCCAGAAAGGACTGGTTAGTTGTTCTGTTCTGAAATTAGTCATGCAGTACAACTGCTCAAAGCATTGAAAGTCTCTCAGTCTCAAGAACAGTTAAATCAAAATTGTGAAAGAAAGACAGGCTAATCAAACAGAGTTTGTTAGCATGCTAACAAATGGTAAGAATTTATGCATTTTCTACATCTTAACACAACAGATGATTGATGTGGAGATGCCGGCGTTGGACTGGGGTGAGCACAGTAAGAAGTCTTACAACACCAGGTTAAAGTCCAACAGGTTTGTTTCAAATCACTAGCTTTCGGAGCACTTCTCCTTCCTCAGGTAAATGAAGATGTATGTTCCAGAAACATTTATATAGACAAAGCTAGAGATGCTGGACAATGCTAAGAATGCAAGCATTTGCAGGCAATTAAATCTTTACAGATGCAGAAATAGGGGTAACCCCAGGTGAAAGAGGTGTGAATTGTATCAAGCCAGGACAGTTGGTAGGATTTCGTAAGGCCAGGCGGTGGGGGATGAATGTAATGCGACATGAATCCCAGGTCTCGGTTGAGGCCGCACTCATGTGTGCAGAACTTGGCTATAAGTTTCTGCTCAGCGATTCTGCGTTGTCACGTATCCTGAAGGCATCCTTGGAAAACGCTTACCCGGAGATCAGAGGCTGAATGCCCTTGACTGCTGAAGTGTTCCCCGACTGGAAGGGAACATTCCTGCCTGGTGATTGTCGCGCGATGTCCGTTCAACAGATGATTGGCAGTTAGATTTAATTATGAACATTTGTACACAAATTCCTTTCAGGGAAATATAGGTACTAAATGTGCAGCAAATAGTAGGGTTGAGCCCACTGAGATATAGATATACACTCAGACTCAGTAAGGACAGATTAATCCTTGGGACAGATTAATCTCACACAAGTTTTTATTATGGATGCTAGGTTAGGCTCAGTTTATTAAGAAAGCTGAAATGTTATTTTTTCCATTATTTTTGGATGTGATTTCATGAAAATGTTTCTAAGCATGGTAGCAAGAGGGAATTGTCATGAGCCCCTCACCGCTATCGAACGTTAACTGGTCCATTTAATAAGGCCCCACGGGATTCACGCCTCAAATCATGCTTCACCGGTTATTTCGCCTGAGATTGCACTCGCCAGCTCCCTCCTAACAAGTGACAGCAGCACTTGAACCGCTGTTACACAGCTGACCCCACTCCGCTCGCAACCATGGCACCGAGGCCAGCACCTCGATTCGGAGAAGGCAAACTGGGCAGGCTGCTGGACGCGGTGAAGGCCAGGAAGGATGTCCTGTACCCCAAGGGTCCAGGACGTTCAGCCATCAATGGTAAGCATGACCAGGTGGACATCCACCCAGTGCCGCAAGGTCAATGATCTCCACCAGGCGGCAGCACAGTGGCGCAGTGGATCACACTGGGACTACGGCGCTGAGGACCCGGGTTCGAATCCCGGCCCTGGGTCACTGTCTGTGTGGAGTTTGCACATTTTCCCCATGTCTGCATGGGTTTCACCCCGACAACCCAAAGATGTGCAGGTTAGGTGGATTGGCCATGCTAAATTGCCCCTTAATTGGAAAAAAAAGAATAATTGGGGACTCTAAATCTTTTTTTTTTTTAATGATCTCCACTGGGCCGCTCGGGTGAGTTTGAAATGGGCACCCGCCCCAACCAACCCCCACCCTCCACCTGCATACTCTTGCTCGCCCCATATCCTCCCACCATACTCCCGATACCCTACCCACATATAACCCATTTCCCCATGCTTTCTCCCACAACCTCCCATCGCATGGATAACCAGGTCTGTGGTTTACCGGGATCATAGAATCATAGAATTGACGCGGAGCAGCCAGGACTCGATCCAGCGGACCCACCGTCTCGAGGCAAGCCCCACCCAGGCCTCTGTGGGCACTGACTTGGTGGAGGGGGAGTTGGGTGCCAACCCGGAGCCACCCTAAGGTGTGGCGACAGAAGGCACTAGCCCCACCCCCCCCTCACTTCCCCTCTCACCGCCACGAGAACACGGCGGCATGGTAGGGCATATGCCGGCAAGTGTGCCAGGGCCCTCCAGCCTCAAAGCCCCCAGAGGACGCCTGCCAGGGGCATCAAAGGCCATGGAACGCAGTAGGCAGCAGGCTGTCTCCACTTTTGATGTGCATCCTGGGGGCACATACGATGACGCAGCAGTAGAGCAGGGAGGGCTAGGCAGGTGGAGGATCACGGAGAGGACACGGGGGATGGGGGCGAGTTGGGCAGCACCATTTGGAGAGTGGAGCAGTTGGGGACACATTTGTACACATTAAAGTCTGTTGGCCTCTCTCAGTACGACGATTCTGTTCCTTTGTTCGGCAATGCAGGCCAAGCACCAATTCCCTGCCCCGTCCCCCGGTCAGTTGGATCCTGGGCTTCTTACCCTGCACCCCACTTCCCCTCCCCCGGCACACCATGTGGAGCACTCAGTAGACATGCCCCTCCCCCTCCCCCGCACCCGGGCCCCGTAGGTGCGGGGCTACTGTCGGTGTGGCTCTAGGTGGTCCTCCAGAGGCTGGCTGCCGCTTGGGTGGGGTGTTCGGGGGCGGAGTGTGCATTTATACGGCCAGTGTCACTATGTAGAACCAGGGGCCGGGGTGGATGGTCAGCAAGATGGCCGCTGGAATGGTGGTCGGTGCATGGGCACCGCCAATCCCCCGGCCCTGGCAGGTACTCCCCCCGCTGCAGCCAGCACGGCCGGTGTCCGAGCCGGCAGCCCGCAGTCACTCCACGACATTTCATACCGCCTCTCTCTCGCTCAGCAGCCAGGACACCAAGTTCACTATTTCTAAAACCAGAAATGAACCACGCCGTCAGGAAATCGGCCCATCGGAGGCACTAAATCGCAGAGGTCCCAGAACATTGGGCATCAGGCCCACTAATGACATGCCTACTGTATTTTCAGGTCACGTGGCGAGTGCCACATTTACGCAATTTTTGGGGGGCCAGAGAATCCCAATTTGGGGTCAAACTGGTTATTCTCCGCCCAAATGCGTTTCCCGATTTCAGCATCAGCTAATGGAGAATCCAGCCCAGGATCTGGCTGATGTCATTAATTGACTTACAAACAGTATTCAACAAAAATGACAAGAGACCGTGATACTATGCTGGAAAAATACTATGCTGGAATGGTGATACCGCAAGATGGATCACAAATTGTTTAAAGGACAATAGGGGTGGTTTTAAATTCGATTAGTTTCCAATGGATATGACCATGAGCAGGATAATGGAACACACCATTACAAGGGGACATAAATTTAAGATAAATGGTGGAAGATATAGAGGGGATGTCAGAGGTAGGTTCTTTACCCAGAGAGTAGTGGGGGCATGGAATGCACTGCCTGTGGAAGTAGTTGAGTCGGAAAAGTTAGGGACCTTCAAGCGGCTATTGGATAGGTACATGGATTAGGGTAGAATAATGGAGTGTAGGTTGACTTCTTCAGGGCAGCACGGTAGCATTGTGGATAGCACAATTGCTTCACAGCTCCAGGGTCCCAAGTTCGATTTCGACTTGGGTCGCTGTCTGTGTGGAGTCTACACATCCTCCCCGTGACTGCGTGGGTTTCCTCCGGGTACTCCGGTTTCCTCCCACAGTCCAAAGATGTGCAGGTTGGGTGGATTGGCCATGAAAAATTGTCCAAAATTCTATGATTATCCTAGGACAAAAGTTCGGCGCAACATCGTGGGCCGAAGGGCCTGTTCTGTGCTGTATTTCTCTATCTATCTATCTATCTATCTAGCACTTTTCCAGGAGACACATCCGGAGTGAGACTCATCCAGAGTGGGGGATTGAAGCTCGGTAATTTGGTGCAGTGAGGTAAATCAGCAAAGGTAAGTGGAAAATCTAATTCTGCTGTTTTTCAGTTAAAAGTGCAGTGTGGAGCTTAGTGTCTGATTGGTTGAAGCTGCCCCCACCCTAATTGCTGAGAGGCAGTTATCTGTCAATCACCTGAGGCCTGTTTAGGGGCACATTGTATTCTTCTCTTTGAAGTTAAGGTATTGTTTGAGTCATCGGTTAGCTGAGGTCTGTATAAAAGACAGACAGACAGCGCACACAGTAAGCGAGCACTTTTCCAGGAGACACAGCCGGAATGAGACTCATCCAGAGTGGGGGATTGAAACTTGGTAATTTGGTGCAGTGAGGTAATTCGGTGCAGAGTGTGAGGAGGTGCTTTTTAACCCTGGTAAGTGACTGGTAAGTAGTCTCTCTTTTTCTTTTCATTGTCTAATTTATTTATTGTTATTTTGAAATTCTAGTTGTTTAAGTTTACCAAGGGTTTAAGACATGGCAGGAGATCCCAGACCCGTGTCATGCTCCTCGTGTGCGATGTGGGAGCTCAGGGACACGTCCACTGTCCCTGGCTCCTTCACGTGCAAGAAGTGTGTTCAGTAGGTGCAGCTCTTGTTAGACCGCTTGACGGCTCTGGAGCTGCGGATGGACTCACTTTGGAGCATCCGCGATGCTGAGGAGGTAGTGGATAGCACGTTTAGCGAGTTGGTCACACCGCAGGTGAAAATTAATGAGGGAGATAGAAAATGGGTGACCAAAAGAAAGAGCAAGAGTAGGAAGGCAGTGCAGTGTCCCCTGCGGTCATCTCCCTACAAAACAGATATACCGCTTTGGATACTGTTGAGGGAGATGGCTCACCAGGGGAAGGCAGCAGCAGCCAGGTTCATGGCACCGTGGCTGGCTCTGCTGCACAGCAGGGCAGGAAGAAAAATGGCAGGGCTATAGTGATAGGGGACTCGATCGTAAGGGGAATAGACAGGCGGTTCTGTGGACGCAATCGAGACTCCAGGATGGTATGTTGCCTCCCTGGTGCAAGGGTCAAGGATGTCTCGGAGCGGCTGCAGGACATTCTGGGGGGGGGGGGGGGGGGGGGGGGTGAACAGCCAGCTGTCGTGGTGCACAAAGGCACCAACGATATAGGTAAAAAACGGGATGAGGTCCTACAAGCGGAATTCAGGGAGTTAGGAGTTAAACTAAAAAGTAGGACCTCAAAGGTAGTAATCTCAGGATTGCTACCAGTGCCACGAGCTAGTCAGAGTAGGAATGTCAGGATAGATAGGATGAATGCGTGGCTCGAGAGATGGTGCAAGAGGGAGGGATTCAAATTCCTTGGGCATTGAGACCGGTTCTGGGGGAGGTGGGACCAGTACAAACCGGACGGTCTGCACCTGGGCAGGACTGGAACCGATGTCCTGGGGGGGGGGGGGTTTCTAGAGCTGTTGGGGAGGTTTTAAACTAATGTGGCAGGGGGATGGGAACCGATGCAGGAAGTTGGAAGGTAGTAAAACAGGGACAGAAGCAAAAGGAAGTAAGGGGAAAAGTGCAAGGCAGAGAAGACATAGTCAAAAATCCATAAGGGCGACAGTACAAGGTACAGTGACTGAGGGGAGCTCAGTGAATAGGCCCAGTAATAACAAAAGGAATAAAACTGGAGATGTTAAGATTCAAAACAGAGGCAAAAAAACCAACATAAGTGTACTTACCTGAATGCTCGTAGTATTTGGAATAAAGTAAATGAGTTGATGGCACAAATCATCGTAAATGACTATGATTTAGTGGCCATTACTGAAACATGGTTAAAGGATGGTCACGACTGGGAGTTAAATATCCGAGGGTATCAAACTATTCGGAAGGACAGAGTGGATGGTAAGGGAGGTGGTGTTGCTCTGTTATTTAAGGATGACATCCGGGCAATAGTAAGGGATGACATTGGTGCTATGGAGGATAAGGTTGAATCCATTTGGGTGGAAATCAGGAATAGTAAGGCGAAAAAGTCACTGATAGGAGTAGTCTATCGGCCACCAAATAGTAACGTTATGGTGGGGCAGGCAATAAACAAAGAAATAACTGATGCATGTAGAAATGGTACAGCAGTTATCATGGGGGATTTTAATCTACATGTCGATTGGTTTAACCAGGTCGGTCAAGGCAACCTTGAGGAGGAGTTTATAGAATGTATTCGCGATAGTTTCCTAGAACAGTATGTAATGGAACCTACGAGGGAACAAGCGGTCCTAGATCTTGTCCTGTGTAATGAGACAGGATTGATTCATGATCTCATAGTTAGGGATCCTCTCGGAAGGAGCGATCACAATATGGTGGAATTTAAAATACAGATGGAGGGTGAGAAAGTAAAATCAAATAGTAGTGTTTTGTGTTTAAACAAAGGAGATTACAAGGGGATGAGAGAAGAACTAGCTAAGGTAGACTGGGAGCTAAGACTTTATGGTGGAACAGTTGAGGAACAGTGGAGAACCTTCCAAGCGATTTTTCACAGTGCTCAGCAAAGGTTTATACCAACAAAAAGGAAGGACGGAAGAAAGAGGGAAAATCGACTGTGGATATCTAAGGAAATAAGGGAGAGTATCAAATTGAAGGAAAAAGCATATAAAGTGGCAAAGATTGCTGGGAGATTAGAGGACTGGGAAATCTTTAGGGGGCAACAGAAAGCTACTAAAAAAGCTATAAAGAAGAGTAAGATAGAGTATGAGAGTAAACTTGCTCAGAATATAAAAACAGACAGTAAAAGTTTTTACAATATATAAGACAAAAAAGAGTGGCTAAGGTAAATATTGGTCCTTTAGAGGATGAGAAGGGAGTTTTAATAATGGGAAATGAGGAAATGGCTGAGGAACTGAACAGGTTTTTTGGGTCGGTCTTCACAGTGGAAGACACAAATAACATGCCAGTGACTGATAGAAATGAGGGTATGACAGGTGAGGACCTTGAAATGATTGTTATCACTAAGGAGGGAGTGATGGGCAAGCTAATGGGGCTAAAGGTAGACAAGTCTCCTGGCCCTGATGGAATGCATCCCAGAGTGCTAAAAGAGATGGCTAGGGAAATTGCAGATGCACTAGTGATAATTTACCGAAATTCACTAGACTCTGGGGTGGTCCCGGTGGATTGGAAATTAGCAAACGTGACGCCACTGTTTAAAAAAGGAGGTAGGCAGAAAGCAGGAAATTATAGGCCAGTGAGTTTAACTTCGGTAGTAGGGAAGATGCTGGAATCTATCATCAAGGAAGAAATTGCGAGGCATCTGGATAGAAGTTGTCCCATTGGGCAGACGCAGCATGGGTTCATAAAGGGCAGGTCATGCCTAACTAATTTAGTGGAATTTTTTGAGGACATTACCAGTGCAGTAGATAACGGGGAGCCGATGGATGTGGTATATCTGGATTTCCAGAAAGCCTTTGACAAGGTGCCACACAAAAGGTTGCTGCATAAGATAAAGATGCATGGCATTAAGGGTAAAGTAGTAGCATGGATAGAGGATTGGTTAATTAATAGAAAGCAAAGAGTTGGGATTAATGGGTGTTTCTCTGGTTGGCAATCAGTAGCTAGTGGTGTCCCTCAGGGATCCGTGTTGGGCCCACAATTGTTCACAATTTACATAGATGATTTGGAGTTGGGGACCAAGGGCAATGTGTCCAAGTTTGCAGATGACACTAAGATGAGTGGTAAAGCGAAAAGTGCAGAGGATACTGGAAGTCTGCAGAGGGATTTGGATAGGTTAAGTGAATGGGCTAGGGTCTGGCAGATAGAATACAATGTTGACAAATGTGAGGTTATCCATTTTGATAGGAATAACAGCAAACAGGATTATTATTTAAATGATAAAATATTAAAGCATGCCGCTGTTCAGAGAGACTTGGGTGTGCTAGTGCATGAGTCACAGAAGGTTGATTTACAGGTGCAACAGGTGATTAAGAAGGCAAATGGAATTTTGTCCTTCATTGCTAGAGGGATGGAGTTTAAGACTAGGGAGGTTATGTTGCAATTGTATAAGGTTTTAGTGCGGCCACACCTGGAGTATTGTGTTCAGTTTGGGTCTCCTTACTTGAGAAAGGATGTACTGGCGCTGGAGGGTGTGCAGAGGAGATTCACTAGGTTAATCCCAGAGCTGAAGGGGTTGGATTATGAGGAGAGGTTGAGTAGACTGGGACTGTACTCGTTGGAATTTAGAAGGATGAGGGGGGATCTTATAGAAACACATAAAATTATGAAGGGAATAGATAGGATAGATGCGGGCAGGTTGTTTCCACTGGCGGGTGACAGCAGAACTAGGGGACATAGCCTCAAAATAAGGGGAAGTAGATTTAGGACTGAGTTTAGGAGGAAATTCTTCACCCAAAGGGTTGTGAATCTATGGAATTCCTTGCCCAGTGAAGCAGTTGAGGCTCCTTCATTACATGTTTTTAAGGTAAAGATAGATCGTTTTTTGAAGAATAAAGGGATTAAGGGTTATGGTGTTCAGGCCGGAAAGTGGAGCTGAGTCCACAAAAGATCAGCCATGATCTAATTGAATGGCGGAGCAGGCGCGAGGGGCCAGATGGCCTACTCCTGCTCCTAGTTCTTATGTTCTTATGTTATAAAACTACAGATTGACTTAAATCCTCATGTGCAATGCCGCAGCAGATCAACTAATTATAATAGTCGCCATTAACCTTGAGTAGTAAAGTTAATTTTCTGGAGTAAATTATACCCAAATTAACTGCCCCTTCCCTCCAGTCAACTATAATTCTACACACAAGACGCAAAGATTAAAAACGTTAGCTCCTTATCATACAGGTCATAGAGTGTCAGTCAGCATGGCAGCTGATTATTGAACTAAATCAATTAGGTTGCTAAATAAATGGAGCACTGTGATTATGCTTACTGTAGTGGTGTTCAGTCGGTCTGAGTCAAATGCAAGCCTTTTTAGTGACTTTCAGAACTCCTTGCATAATATGATACAGTAAAGGTGTACAAGCTGCGATGTCCCCAAGTTTGCTGGTACATATGGGTCTGTCCAACACTCAACTGATCGAGATGCTGATCATGTGCTCTCTTACATCACTGTGTGGATGATACTTGTTGTGGAAATTATAATAAAGACAAATTCTTCGAGCTTCGATTGAGGAAATTTATTTGGCACAAATATTTGCGGAGTACTCGGAATTATACAGTTGAAAACCATTGTATTTATCGTGTGAAATAAACAACTCTGAAAACCTTGGGAACATACGCAAGAGGAAATACGAATGCTTTGCCCTTGGTTTAAAAACAATTCTCGTACACATTTGTTATCTTTCGGGTGAAAATGTGGCATGACAATGTGTTACCATAACAACACGGAGAACAAAATATTAAGCAGTATGTTTTTCCGTCACTTGACCTTATTTTGTTCAGAAATTAATGTATGCTCTAAGTGGGGAACTAATCCTCACATTAATTTTCCTTCCACAGTACTGTGCACAGCCCCATGTCAACTGTATATGTGCCAGACCCTTATACTACACCTCCCCCAAGTCTTTATCAAATGTATTTAAGTGATTATAGCTTATCTTGTCTTAATGTTTCCTCTTGCGGGAGAATCTAGAACTTGGGGTCACTGTTTAAAAACAAGAGCTTGCTTATCTAAGATAGGGATAGAAGATTTTTTTCTCTCAGAGGGTCGTTAGAACACCCTACATCAATGGGCAGTGGAAGCAGAGTCTTTGAATGTTTTCAAGACAGACGTGGATAGATTAATAAATAAGGGGTGAAGCGTGAGCGGGGGTAGGCAGGAGGTTACAGTCAGATCAGCCTTGATCATATTGAATGGCAGAGCAGGCTTAGAGGACCAATTGGTCTACTTCTGCTAATAATTTATATGTTTCTATATGTTAGCACTGCTGACTCAGCGCCAGGGTTCAATTCCAGCTTTGGGAGATTGAATGTGTGGATCTGCATGCTCTTCTTGTGTCTGCATAGGTTTCATCCGGTTGCTCCGGTTTCCTCCCACAGTCCAAAGATGTGCAGATTAGGTGGATTGGCCATCCTAAATTACCCACTAGAATCCAAGGATGTGGAGGTTGGGTTAAGGGGTTATTGGATATGGCGGGAGAGTGGGCTTTGATGGGGTGCTCTTTCAGAGAATTGGTGCATACTCGATGCCCAAATGGCCTCGTTCTGCACTATGGGGATTCTATGTTGTTATTATGATCGTACATTTACATTGTCATTGCTAGATTATCACTCCCCCATCTCTCCCTCCAAATCCCTGCCAAGTCCTTGAATTCAAATATTCAGGCGATTTGGAGGTCTTATAACCCTTCCATTTCTCGTTCAAACTACTGTGAGACAGTGGTAGGTCTGCCACAGCTGGTTATTTCTATAGGTTTGGAGGTTGTTCTGGAATCTGGGTTTATTTTCATTCTTTATTTTTATTCCTTCATGATGAACCACATTTGATCGGTTCGACTGTTTGCGCTTGTCGGAGTAGAAAAGCATTGTATTAGTCTCATTATTTATTTCACTTCTTCCATCATCGTGCAGGTCATAGCGATGTCGTCTGCAGAGGATGATGAGCATTCCTGGGACTAGAATAAGATTTTGTGGTGTGGTCACTCTGCATTTTATTGTCGGCAATGGATGGCTGCTACCAGGTCCCAGCATCTTTTGCAGCTTTGGCATGTTGGTTGTGATTTTCAGCATAAATCCAGTGGTTTCAGTATTGACTTGCTGTACCATCATCGGAGCTGGAAGTTGAAGTTGACTGGACTGCTGGTCACTATCTTTTACATCCTTCAATGAAAGCATTGCGGTGAACTCCTTGGTGGTTAGCTGGTCTGACCATTGTAAGTTTTCTGGCACCTGTAACAAACATTGACAAACCTGCTCCTCAAAGAGAAGAGCTGAAGCCCTAGTCAGGAAATTTAGTTTGAGTACTTGTGAATCTGCAGTTCCAGTTCTATATGGTTAATAACAAATTACTGTGGATGCTGGAATATGAAACCAAAGAGAAAATGCTGGAAAATCTTAGCAGGTCTGGAAGCATCTGAAGGGAGAGAAAAAAGCTAATGTTTTCTCTTTTCTCTCCCGACAGATGCTGCCAGACCTGCTGAGATTTTCCAGCATTTTCTTGACATCTTCAGTTCTTCTGTCATTTTGAAGGGCTGCATAGGCATCTCTGCTCAAGAGTGAGAAAGGCTGGTGCGGATGAACATACATCAGCTCACAGGTTTGTTTGCCATCATACGTTGGTTCCTGTTATGGGCCAGGGTTTAGAGAACCCCAAAGTGTATCATGGAGTTCACCTAGAATTATACTTACGACTGGGAGTCAATTCTTCCAGTTCCATAGAATGGTTCATCTGCTGTTCAAAGCCAGAGGTCCTTTAGCTACAGTTCTTTGTCTGACAGGACTGTTACGTTGGCATCTGTGTCAAATGTCTAATTTCAAAATTTGTTAACTGGCCATTGTCTGAAATGTCCCCATTCCAAGATTAGCAACCAAGATCTTTGACCTCACCCAAGAAGCATGGCAGTGCCTCTTCTGGACTTACAGTCTTGACCTCATGGATAATCTTTGGACCTTATGTGGAGAGTTTTCACCTTGCACAATTTGCCGCAGCATCCAATCGTGTTGTACTGAAAGCATTGGGCTGAAATTGCAGGACACTGATCTTGCCTGTAGGGGTGCATTGCTCCACAGCTTTGGCAGGGTTGCTCTGCTGTCTGGTTTGGGTATTGCTTTCCGTGGACTGGTACACCTGTGTCATTGTCGCTTAACGAACTGAACTGTGGGATGGTCTCTGCACCACAGTTTACTGTCTAGACTTAAAACAGTTTGGTGCTGCTCACGGATTGCCTTTTTCTTCGCTTGCAAGAGGTCAGAGTGCATGGTTTCCGATGCCTACCATATTCTGTCTCTGATGAGCTCAGATTTTAAGTCTCCATGTTTGCAACCCTCTGCCATCTTGTACAGACCATGGATAAGTTAATTTGACTGATTCTCCTGGCTCCTGGACTAGCTTGTTAAATTTACTTCTTTTGAGTTGCTTCTTGAATCAAAATACTTTAGCACTTCTTCAAATTTAGTAGATAATTCACTGATACGCTGTTTTGCAATAATGTAATCCACCCTGTTTTGCAATAATGTAATCCACAATCGGGCCACTGAGTAAAGCAGTCTGTTAACCTGCTCTGCTTTTTACTTTCTGTCTAAATCAGAGGTGATGCTGTATCTTATGAATCTTTTTCTCCAAAGCCCTGAATTTTGTGATTGAACTGAGTCTTGGAGTAGTCCCAATTGACTTGGAAATATGGAATTCTGCTCCAAGTCAAACATTTTGAAAGTTTAAGTTCTGCTTTAAGAGCTGTTGGAATTTCAAGAAGGTATCACCATTCACATGGAGACAAAGGAATTTCGATTGCTTGCCAGTTTTCAACGGCTTCACAACTCAACTTGAAAGAAAAATTAACAATGGCATCCTGAATCAACTTATCTTTATTAGTGTTTTGCTTTTTTTGACTCATGCGTCCATCAAATTCGAGTTTCTTGCTGTCTTTTACCGAGTTGAAAAGTCTCGATGTTTCCAAATTATTCAATTAAATCTTTCTCTTTTTTTATTTCACACAAGCTCGGGGGCCACATGTTCAGATTTTGGCTAAGGGATTGGATTTTAGTGTCGGATTTCTCCAAAACTGCACTTCTAACTCTGATTTACCTCCAAAGTTTCTTAGGGCTTGCTGCAGCCTGAAATGTTTAGCTCACGCTTGCAATTTCTGGCGACTCTGCACTTTGAAGCTGGATTTCCAAAGGAGGTTCAATGGAATCTTCTGCTACAGAAGTGCAGTTTAAATTGCTGCCTTCAGCTTCCAAGCCTTTCCTACAAATTATCCTTGCAATTTCTGGCGCTGCATTTCTGCTTTTCAGTTCAGAATGCTTGTCTGAATTTTTCCTCAAACTTACCGCATTTTGGTTTGTCCCTGTATTTTAATTAGGTTTTTTTTGGGGGGGGGGGGTTTCCCTCAAGCTGCCACCATGTTGTGGGGTGTTGGTTACAGTTCGTTAGGTCTGAAGAAGTATTTGCAGCCATACTAAGTTAACTGTGAGCTTTTGTTGACTCTTAGAACTATTTAAAAATATACAGTACTGTACTCAGTCACATA
Organism: Scyliorhinus canicula; assembly: GCF_902713615.1. Lineage (NCBI taxonomy): Eukaryota > Metazoa > Chordata > Chondrichthyes > Carcharhiniformes > Scyliorhinidae > Scyliorhinus > Scyliorhinus canicula. The sequence goes on from NC_052146.1 coordinate 172,360,955, forward strand.
TTATCCAAAAGGCACCAGATCCTTGTACTACACTTACCATTATTTGACCTTGAAACAGATTTAATTCGACTTAGAAACAATTCTTGGCGCAGGTGTAACACTTCAGCTTTCCAAGTCTCAGCTTTTAGCTTCCATTCAACCTCCCTCTGACCCAACGTTTTGGCCAAGTGCTCTGCATGCTCTCTGCTGCTCTTCCCTGGAGGGGTACTGCCAATTACAGCCAAAGCCAGTGCCAACTTTGATGTTTTTAGGTACCATGTTAGCACATCTTCATTCAGCTGTTGTCCTATCAGCAAGACAGAAGAAAATATATGATCACAATTCCACATCACCAGTCACAACATCTAACACGGTCATGAAATAAGATTGTGCAACTAAATAGTTAGTCTATTTAACAAAGAAAAAATCTTTCAGCTATGTTCGAAGTTAAAAATATAAACTCCGTTTTGGAAACAATGAAAGGTTAAAATAAGCTACCTACTATTGGAAACTAGATTAAACTACTCTTAAATCGCATAACAATAGTTAGTTTGAATAATGTTTATACTATACTATAATGTGTATTAGTTTGAACAATGTCACTTCCTAGTTGTTTTCAATTTAAAATGAATTATTAGCATCTGTACAGTGTATATAATGAGTAGGATTGCAGTTCAAATGGTGCATTCAGTCCTAAAATAATGATTCATGAGTGAACCAATGAGCCAGAAATTCTAAATAAACATATACATTTAAAACTAGTTACCAAAAAAATACACCTCGAGTAATTCAATTCAAAATAAACAAAATACATATTTTATACCTTAAACTGTTCGAGACAGACTATTTGGGGGAAATTGAGCCTCATGATGTTTTCAATGGTGTTACAAAGCACATCAACAATCCCAAAAGCATTTTAAGGTACATTGTTTCCCACAGTTCAAAATCACATCCTCCACATATGTTACAAGAAATAAAACTGATGTGGATTGAAGACCGAAGCAGTTGAGCTTTCTGAAATCACATCAGGGATATTCCATTGCACAAATTATGTGCTTTTAGGCTGTTTATAACCAGCAGATTAGTCTCATCAAATGCACTAAGGGACGACTCAGAAACACAAATATGGTAGGGACCTCTTTCATCATAACATTTCGCATTGTACAACTCAGCAGAATAAATTTAATCTTTAACTACTAGGTAATATAATGCTAAATTTACTTTACACCCAACATGCTACTGAATTATTTAATATCAATTATATTCAAATATCAATATTCAAAAAAATAAACATCTGAAAAAATAAGCAATCTGAAACTTAAATGATAAAGCCACACCACTTTCAGAGTAATGAGTTTTGTACATTCAAGTTACACTGTTTAAAATGTAGAAGCATTAATAATTGAAGAGAGAGAGCAGGGCAGTATTAGGAGTGTTTACGTCAGTTCAAATATAAAATGAGTAGAAAAACAGGTAACACCAAAAATACCCAGCAGCTGAAGCAGCACCTGCAGAGACGAAGAACAAGAGTAACCGTTTCCAATTGATAACCTTTCATCAGAAGAGGAAAACAATTAAAAGATATAGCAGGTTTTAAACAAGTACAGAGGCAGAGTAACGGAAAGGGAGGGAAGGGAAATTTCATGGGGAGATGAAAAGCAGGGAGACAATTGAAATAACTCAGTGCTGGTGCAATGCCAGGTACAAAGGCTGCCTATGTCCCAACAATGGCTGCGATGTGTCGGCTATTCGCAATAGGCAGAGTAATGACCACGTGCAACCAATCCACTCTCCCAAAATTCAGAATACAATGTCTATAAGATTTGATTCCATGATTGGACAGCACTTGCTGAACAAACCTGAATGCTAAGAAGAATTGCACAAACAACAATTTCAAGAACAAAAAATAAAGAAAATTATAGCACAGGAACAGGCCCTTGCGGCCCTCCCAGCCTGCGCCGATCCAGATCCTTTATCCTCTATTTGGGCAGCACGGTAGCATGGTGGTTAGCATAAATGCTTCACAGCTCCAGGGTCCCAGGTTCGGTTCCCGGCTGGGTCACTGTCTGTGCGGAGTCTGCACGTCCTCCCCGTGTGTGCGTGGGTTTCCTCCGGGTGCTCCGGTTTCCTCCCACAGTCCAAAGATGTGCAGGTTAGGTGGATTGGTCATGCTAAATTGCCCATCCACGCACATCTCCTTTAAACTTGCCCCCTCTCACCTTGAAGTTGTGACCCCTTGTAATTGACACCCCCACTCTTGGAAAAAGCTTGTTGCTATCCACCCTGTCCATACCGCTCATAATTTTGTAGACCTCAATCAGGTCCCCCCTCAACCTCCGTCTTTCCAACAAAAACAATCCTAATCTACTCAACCTTTCTTCATAGCTAGCACCCTCCATACCAGGCAACATCCTGGTGAACCTCCTCTGCACCCTCTCTAAAGCATCCACATCCTTCTGGTAATGTGGCGACCAGAACTGCATGCAGTATTCCAAATGTGGCCTAACCAAAGTCCTATACAACTGTAACATGACCTGCCGACTCTTGTACTCAATACCCCTCAATCCACTCTTGAATTAGATCTTCCAAAATGCATCACCTCGCATTTGTCTGGATTGAACACCATCTGCCATTTCTCTGCCCAACTCTCCAATCTATCTATATTTTGCTGTATTCTCTGACAGTCCTCCTCACTATCTGCAACTCCACCAATCTTAGTATCATCTGCAAACTTGCTCATCAGACCACCTATACCTTCCTCCAAATCATTTATGCATATCACAAACAACAATGGTCCGAGCACGGATCCCTGTGGAACACCACTAGTCACCTTTCTCCATTTTGAGACACTCCCTTCCACCACTACTCTCGGTCTCCTGTGGCCCAGCCAGTTCTTTATCCATCTAGCTAGTACACCCTGAACGCCATACGACTTCACTTTTTCCATCAACCTGCCATGGGAAACTTTATCAAACGCCTTACTGAAGTCCATGTATATGACATTTACAGCCCTTCCCTCATCAATTAACCTTGTCACTTCCTCAAAGAATTCTATTAGGTTTGCAAGACATAACCTTCCCTACACAAAACCATGCTGCCTATCACTGATAAGTCTATTTTCTTCCAAATGTGAATAGGTCCCATCCCTCAGTATCTTCTCCAACAGTTTCCCTACCACTGACGTCAAGCTCACAGGTCTATAATTCCCTGGATTATCCCTGCTACCCTTCTTAAACAAAGGGATGACATTAGCAATTCTCCAGTCCTCTGGGACCTCACCTGTGCTCAAGGATGCTGCAAAGATATCTGTTAAGGCCCCAGCTATTTTGTCCCTCGTTTCCCTCATTAACCTGGGAAAGATCCCATCCGGTCCTGGGGACTTGTCCACCTTAATGCCTTTTAGAATACCCAAAACCTCCCCCTTCCTTATGCCGACATGATCTAGAGTATTTAAACATCCATCCCTAGCCTCAACATCCGTCATGTCCCTCTCCTTGGTGAATACCGATGCAAAGTACTCATTAAGAATCTCACTCATTTCCTCTGACTCCATGCATAAAGTCCCTCTTTTGTCTTTGAGTTGGCCAATCCTTTCTCGAGTTACCCGCTTGCTCCTTATATACGAATAAAAGGCTTTGGGATTTTCCTTAACCCTGTTAGCCAAAGATATTTCATGACCCCTTTTAGTCCTCTTTATTGCGCGTTTCAGATTTGTCCTACTTTCCCGATATTCCTCCAAGCTTCATCAGTTTTGAGTCGCCTCGATCTTGTGTGCTTCCTTTTTCATCTTAGCTAGTCTCACAATTCCACCCGTCATCCATGGTTCCCTAATCTTGCCATTTCTATCTCTCATTTTCACAGGAACATGTCTGTCCTGCACTCTAATCAACCTTTCCTTAAAAGACTCCCAGATTTCAAATGTGGATTTACCCTTAAACAGCTGCTCCCAATCCACATTCCCTAGCTCCTGCCGAATTTTGTTATACTTGGCCTTTCCCCAATTTAGCACTCTTCCTTTAGGACCACTCTCTTCTTTGTCCATGAGTATTCTAAAACTTACGGAATTGTGATCGCTATTCCCAAAGTAATCACCAACTGAAACTTCAACCAGCTAGCCGGGATCATTCCCCAATACCAGGTCCAGTATGGCCCCTTCCCGAGTTGGACTATTTACATACTGCTCTAAAAAACTCTCCTGGATGCTCCTTACAAATTCTGCTCCGTCTACACCTCCAACACTACACAAGTCCCATTAAATATTGGGGAAGTTAAAATCTCCCATCACAACCACCCTATTGCTCCTACATTGTTCTATAATCTGTCTACATATTTGTACCTCGAGCTTGCTATGTGGCTCACTTACTGGAAGCAGCATTTTCTCCTTTTTTGTCTCTGCAGATGAAAAAAACAGATCCAGGCATTGCCTGGCACCCTTTCTAAATTAAACAAAATCATGGGGTTGTGCATTCTCCTCAACTGATCACTTGACTTGCTAACCAATCAGTATCTTTTACCCATGCAGTCTCAAATCGACTCTCCCTTTGAAATTGGGCATTCTTGCATCTGTCCTGATGCGCACAAGACTAAATGTTTCAACAGGTTGTCTCTTTTTCAACAATACTCAGGTTTTCTACCAAGGAGCACATGGAAATAGGATTCCTCGCAAGGCACTCCCACTTCTCATCCCCACAGCTCAGACAGATGCTCATATGCTGCCTCTGCACAAATGAAGAAGCAGCCATATTTAGCAGAGCCCTCAGGCACCACAAATGGATGGGCATATGCCATAGCTGTCAGCTATTAGAGAATGGCAACACGAAGCCTCCTTTTCACTGTTGAAGCAGGAAAAACACCAAGAACCAGTAATTGAAAACAGAAGAGGAAGACCTTTTAGTTGGTCAATGTAAAGAATTCATATCTCCAAGAACTAAATGTTTTCTTTTAAATTTTTTTAATAATGAAGGACATTGAATTATTTGGACACTTTAGTAGGAACCAATTTTTTTTTTTTAAACACCGCAAGTTCATTTTGAACGTTGATCAAGCTGCCTTTTCCAGGAAGTCAAATGAACAGCAAGGCATCTGAGGAGATAAGAGATTTTTGTTACTGGAGTTTAATTCCTAGGGGTTGAGATGGGGCGGATATCTATTGTTTCACACAAAGAGGACCTGGTGATTTTACTGGAAACCACTTCACTGACAGTGGTTTCTGTTCAGGACTTTATGCTTTGGACTAGGTTTGGGAATCAACCGAGAAGGTGAAGGTTGCCCAACTCGCTCTCCCTACATTATCTGAAATTCAGTGTGGTTATTAGCATCTAGATAGAGATCCTCATCTCAGTACACTTGGCCCATAACAGCCTCCCCGAACAGGTGCCGGAATGTGGTGACTAGGGGCTTTTCACAGTAACTTCATTTGAAGCCTACTCGTGACAAGAAGCGATTTTTTTTTTTCAAGCCTGAAAAGCTGAGGCAAGAGAGGGATTCTGTTCTTCTCCACACCAAAGTTCCTTTGGGAAGAACTTCCAGACAACCATTATGACAAGCAATCACAAGCAATCCATCTTCTCACACAGGAACATCAGATCAATTCTGTCAAAACCCTACAAACTTTATCTTTTTTCATTAAGTTTGTCTGTTGGCCAACCTCAGCATAGTTCTTTTTGTCCTTTATGTGTATGCGTGTGTTGAGATTTAAAGGCATATATAGTTACACTTCACAATTACAAATTGTATGTCAAAATGTTTTTGCAACTTGTTTTGTCAAAATAAGTTCTGGTTCATAATAAATCAATCATTGAGTTTACTGAAAGAAGTCTGATTAAAATCTTTCATTCTGGGTCTAACATTGAGTGAATTTACATTTCTGATGCGACCTGTTGAGTAATGGGGCTAGATAAACTGTCCACTTCTCCCATCCCAATCGTAACACCAAGGGGAAACACATTAATGTCAAATATTCCAATGAATCAAGAACTGCATTTGAAGTCTTCCGCATCCTGCCATCTCTCTATTACGGACGGGCTGACCCTAGGGGCTAGATGCCCGTCCAGACAGGTTTCGGGCTTCTAAAACGGACAGTCCCATTAATTGTGGAGATGCAATCGCAGAGCCAGGGACTGCATAAGGAGCTGTCTGCAAGTATCCAGAACTGCAGGCATCTTCTGGATACCGAAGCACCGCTCGATCACGCCCCTGGTTGTTGCATGTGCATCATTGTAGCGGATCTCCACGCCGGTCTCTGGCATCCAGATAGGCGTCGTCATCCACGACCGCAGCAGATAACCACCGTCGCCAAGGAGCCAATCCCTCAGCTGGGGGTGTGCCTCGAAGAGGCCAGACATCATAGTGTGTGCCAGGATGGAAGGCGTCATGCACACTGCCCAGATATTGGGCACAGACGTGCACGATGCGTATCTGATGGCCAAACACCAGCTGTACGATCATCGAGAGGAACCCCTTTTGGTTAGAGTGGCCTGTCATTTTCAGGTGCTCATAAGGCAACATGAATCCCAATCACCCCTAGGCCTGGGACATCACAGCAATTCCCGCTGCCGAGCATCCTGGTGGGATCAGTCCACATTGAAATTGATTTATTATGCCGACTGGGCATATAGGGCCTGCATGATGGTGCGTATGCACCTGTGCACCAAGCTCTGTGAGATCACGGACAGGTCCCCACTCGGCGCCTGAAGGAGCCCATGGCGTAAAGGTTCAGAGCGATGGTAGGAGTGGGTGTCCTCACCCATTTCCCTGCAGTGCCAGGTGCACTGTCACCCTGTTCAACGGCATGCCCGGTCCTGCAGCTCCATGAATGACAGGCGCAGCCGGAACACGAGGCGTCATGCGGCACCGCTTTTGCACATCCTCCTCCTCCTAGACCTGCTGGGCGGCCGGCATTCAATCCTCAAAGGCTGCTTCCTGTTCGTCCATGGCAGACTCCACTGCTACACCTTCCTTCTCCTCAAGCAGTCCAGCTTGTACAGCCGCAGTGCCGTCTCCAGGGCTGCAGTAGCTAGGAGGAAGGCCACCATTGCTGGTTGCATTTCAATATGCATTATCTGCAGGGGGTGAAAGGTTGACATGCCAGCATGGTGCGTATTCTCGTGCCCAACCAGGTCGAATGGGCTACATGGTGGTCCAGTTTGCACTGCGGAACCTGCCCCCATACGTGCCAACTCCACCCCCGCACAGCTAGCCCCAAAAGTACCCAGCACCATGGGGACCTCTGGCCTTGGGGTCTGTCCCTGCTGCTAGATGTACAGTGGGCTGGTACTACCCTTGCCAGCGGTGCACTCTGTGGCCCCCGTCCGGTTCCCCTGTGCAGGGACTACTGTGGACATTGCCCTTGGGTGGGCGACGAGATGTCCGTCAGTAGATAGAGGCTAGTTTGGGGGGGGGAAGAGGGTGGTATGATGGAGGTTGGGGCGCATAGGTGATGGGAAGCGGGCACCCAAATCGGCTTGTTGAACACTGTAGAACCAAGGGCCAAGATGGGTGATCAGTGGGTTGCACACCGCCCAATCATGTTTCCTGATTCCAGTGTTGGCTGACAGTGAATCCCACCCATGATACATGTAAGAAATACAGAAGAACATCATCACGACAGATTCTATTTAATGTGTGGTTATGGATCTCAAGGTGTGAGATGAAGAAAAGAACATTTTCCTTTTACACTTTGTAGACTTGGCAACATGAGTTCGTAAATTGACGATTTTCCATAGTAAAGAAAGTAATTGTAGAACAGATTGAAAAATGGGTAAGGACCGGGCTGGGGAATGTCCCCGGGCTGGGGACATCAACAAAGTCCTCAGTGACAATGAATTTCCAGATTTGTGTGAGAACATGAACATAATAGTTATCACTACAGCTGCCGAAAGTCCACTTAGTAACAGTGTGTGAGAGGCCAAGTTGTAAATTAACTTTGGCTTTGGCATGGGCCGTCCATGCAAATAATTCACTGCAGCTGGTTGGGGGCTATAGTCCATATCAGTTGGTTTTGGGAGAAATTGTTAGAGCAAACAAAACATTGACAAAATTAAAATTGGAGAACGATGTTTTGAAATGCTCATCTTAGGCGACATTAAACAACTGAAACTGATTGTTGATAGTGTCACATCTTATGGTAATCTCCATGATGGCTTTTCGAGTACAGAATATTTTAGAATTTTTCTCTAAGGGGAGGAAGGTAAAGGTCGCCCTTTGACATGGTAAACTAAAAAGATAAGAAGAGTGATAAAGGTACATTGGAGACCCTTGCCCTAATGGAGGCAGTCGATATGGTATTTTTTATATCCAGGATCCTGACTGAAATTTTAAATGGAACTGGGTATTCGGGAACAATACCTATAGACAATAAGTCTCTTGGGGAGAATGTCCACTCTACAAAATGTGTCAATGAAAAGAGACTACAGATTGACATAGCGAGCCTAAAACAGATGCAGGAGAAGAGTGAGATTTACAAAATCAAGTGGGTTGATAGCAGTTACCAATTATCTGACGGTTTGAGGAAAAAAGGGACTAGCCTGAAGAGGTTATCAGAAATTATTAAAAAGGAGTGCCTTTTCGTTTATGGTTTAGCTCAGTGGGCTGGTTTGTGATGCAGAACAAGGCCAGCAGCGCGGGTTCAATTCCTGTACCAGCTTACCCGAACAGGCGCCGGAATGTGGCGACTAGGGGCTTTTCACAGTAACTTCATACCTGTGACAATAAAAGGTTATTATTATTAATAATATTATGATTATTGAGGAAGAGATATGCGAGTGAGAAAGAAAGGGGAATTTCTTTTGTTGCATTTATTGCAAGATATACAATTTTATTTTTACCCCCACAGTAATTTATATCAAAATTAAAGATTTTTTTTTAAGAGGGGAATCTGTTAGAACCTAGTAATTAAGTTAAAACTAGGGTTTTAATTGGGTTTAATAGATTGCACTTATTGATTAATAGACAGCACCAAAATAGCGGATATAGAAGACACTGTTTTGTGTCAGAGAAGTGATTACCAAAAACAATAAGCTTGGAGTCAAAGAAGTCAAAACTTGTTTTCTCGTTCTCATTATCTAGTTACCATTGGAGCTCAACACTATTTCCCCTGAATAGAAAATTTAGTTCATGAGTGCCAGGCATGTCCACATACCAATCAGCCCACATTCTGCTTACTTACAGGCCAAACCTACTTCCTATATGATGCATCTCGTGCGTGTGTGTGTGAGAGAAAGTGAGAGAGAGAAGCGAGTTAGCATGCATTCCACTTGTGTGTTCTGGTTTGTTCCTGCTCAGAAATAGATCAGGTGAGGAAAGTAGATTTCATGGGACTGAGTGGCAATTGGAGACGGATTGCCACTCTGTTCCTAGTTTCTTGCACAAATCTTTCTCAATCCTATCTCTCCTGATCTTCCGACTCCCACTCAGCGAGATCAGAGTAATGCAGTGGGTCCCTGTAGTTTTGTCGAATGCAAGGACACACCTACTTTTTTACTGCACTATTGCTGCAGTGCAGAAGGTGATTCAGCTCATAGTCTGCACTGACCCTCTGAAAGAGCACTCTACCTAGGACAACTCTCCCGCCCTATCCCCATAACCCCACACATTGAACAACAAAGGAACAATTTAGTGTGGTGAATCCACCTTACCGACACGTCTTTAAACTGTGGGAGGAAACCCGGGACACCCGGCAAAAACAGAGGCAGACACAAAGAGAATGTGCAAATACCTCACTGACAGACCCCAGACCAGAATCAAACCCTGGTACCTGGCGCTGTGAGACAGCAATACGAACCACTGCCACCATGCTGCCCATTTTCCACATTGTACTCCATCTGCCAGATCTTTGCCCACATTCTTGCCTATCTATATCCCTTTGTAGTCTCTTTATATCCTCTTCACAATTTACTTTCCTATCTAACTTTTGTCATCAGCAAATTTAGAAACTATACCTTCCATCCCCTCATTAAAGTGATTTATACAAGATGTAAAAAGCTGTTGCCTCAGCAGTGATACCCATGGCATTCAACTCGTTACAGCTTGCCAAGCAGATAATGACAAAGCTCTCCAATCTTCTTTCCATGCCAATATTTTACCCCCGACACCACAAGCTTTTATTTTCTATGATTACCTTTGATGTGGCACCTTTTCAAATGTTTTCTGGAAATCTAAGTACATATATCCACCAGTTTCCCTTCATCCACTGCACGTTGAATAAATTGGTTAAATATGATTTCCCTCGCACAAAGCCATGTTAACTCTGCCTGATTACCTTGGATTTATCCAAGAGCCCTTCCATAAAATCTTCAATAATAACTTCTAACATTTTCCCATGACCGGTGTTAGGCCAACTGGCTTGTAGTTTCTTGCTTTCGGTCTCCCTTCCTTGTTTTCAAATCTCGCTCCAGGTGAACGGCCACACGACCCACAGGGAACTCGATACAGGGGCTACCATGTCTGTCATTAGACACACCTTCAACCGCAGACAATCCGGGATTCGTCCGCTGACTCTGTCGGATACCAACGCAAGGTTAGCGATCTGCACAAGGGAGCCTCTCGTGGTTGCGGGTGTGACCAGGGTCCCCATTGAATATGGCAGCCAGTCAGCAAATTTACCACTGGTCGTTGTACATGGGAGCAGCCCAAACCCTTAGGGTGGGACAGGACCCGGCACGTCCGCTTGGACTGGCAGAGAGTTTGCCAAACGCACTCACAAGGCCCCTAAGCATACTGGCCAGATTTCCGACCCTATTCCAGGAAGGTTTGGGGACCATCAATGGCAGCCGAAGCCCGAGTAAGCTGGGACCCGATGGCCCAGGCACGCTATTTCTGCGCCCACCCCATTCCAGACGTCTTGCATCCAAAGGTAGATGTGGAGTTGGACCGCATGGAGAACCTGGGGATCATAAGACCAGTGCAATTTTCTGACTGGGCAGCGCCAGTCATACTGGTAATGAAACCTGAAGGGTCGGTGCGTCTCAGCAGGGATTACAAAATAACAGTAACTGGGTATCACGCTTACTCTTTTCCAGTCCCCAGGATCAAGGATCTTTAGCCAAGCTCAGCAGTGGACTTACATTCACGAAGCTAGATATGAGCTATGCATATCTCTAGCTGGTACTGGGCCCACGAGTAAAGAGGATTCGTCACCATCAACACGCACCAGGGACTCTATACGCGGCTACCATTTAGGGTCTCCTCGGTGTGCGCAGTATTTCAGAGGGAGTTGCGGGGGTTACCACATGTGGTGGTCTACTTAGACAATGTGTTGATAAGTGGTTCATCTGACCAGGAGCACCTTCGCAACTTGGCAGAAGTGCTACAATGCTTTGAGGCGGTTGGCGTCCTTCTGCACTGAGAGAAGTGCATCTTCAATGCAGCTGAGTTGGTGTACCGGTACCGCTTGGACTTGTCACGGTCTGCACCCCATGGGGAGACGGTCCAAGACCTCCGCCAAGCCCCGATGCCAGGGGGTCATCAGAACTTTGGGCTTTTCTGGGGCTTGTCAATTTTTATGGAAAGCTCCTCCCGATTAGCCACGACACTGGCTCCCCTCCATAAACTACTAAAGAAAGGACAACTCTAGGTCACTGAGCAACAAGCACCATTTGCCAGAGTAAAATAGCAGCTTTACTTTTCAAGACTGATTACCCATTCTAACCTTTCTAGGCCACTTTTACTGACCTACGATGCTTCCCCTATGGCATTGGGACCGTGTGAGCCCACGTAATGGAAGATGATTTCAAGTGACCAATTACATTTGCATCGAGGACATTTGCCGATGTGGAGAAATTATAAATGCAGATGGAAAAAGGACTGGCCCTGGTATCCGGCGTAAAATAATTGCACCAGTACGTCTACGGGCACCACTTCACCATCCTGATGGACCACAAATCCTTTCCAGGGCTCTTCAAGGAGGATCGTTCAATTCCTGCCATAGCCTCCTCCCGCATCCAGTGCTGGGCGCTATTACTGGCAGCGTATGATAATGTATTTGAAAACTGCTCTGGAGCCCATATACCCCACTTGGACACTTTGAGCTGCCTGCCAATGCCCACTAAGCAACCGTCTCCCGCCATGGCCAATGAGGTAATAGCTGCCCTCCATTTCATGTACTCACTCCCTGTACTGCATCTCACCAGACCCAGACCGACCCACAGCTCTCCTGCATCAGGCACACGGTGCAGTACGGGACCGAACACCTGAAGGGTTTTACGGGGAAGATGCAAGAACTGAACATCGAAGTATACGCTAATGCGGCACTCACGTGTTGGTCCCGAGCGAAGACGTGCAGCGCTCTTGCTAGACCTCTAATGGACATCCGGGAGTATCTAAAATGAAAATCCTCGCCCGGAGCTACGTCTGGTGGATCAGCATTAATCCGGACACTGCACAATTAGCCCAATGATGCCCCCAATGTCAGGCTCACCGGCAATTACCCCAACAAACCGACTTCACTCTTGGGAATATCCCGGAAGGCCAAGGGCCCAGGTTCATACAGATTTTGCAAGCACTTTCCAGGGCGCAACGTTCCTCCTTCTGATAGATGCTCACTCTAAGTGGTTGGAAGTGGTACTGATACAGGCAACAACCACCCGGGCCACCATGGAAAAACTACGCCAGATTTTCAGTACGCACGGATTCCCTCAGACTCTGGTGTCCGTTAATGGCACGGCATTCACAAGCGCGGAGTTTGTGGTGTTCACCTCCGCAAACGGGATTCGACACACGAGAAGTGCTCCCTACCACCCGGCTTGAAACGGACTTGCCAAAAGAGCATTTAAGCTGGGATGACGGCTGGATCCTGGGACACTCACCTGGCGCGTTTTCTTTTCTATCGCACGACACCGCATTGCACTACGGACGTCGGACCAGCAGGGCTCTTGTGGGCCGTCGACTCCACACCAGTCTGAGCTTGGTCATCCCCGATCTAGGTGGGAGGGTCCATCATCCAAGATCAATGCCATTTGCCCCGGCAATGCTATGCACATCCGAAACTTAGGCAATGGGCTGTTTGAGACCCAGGTGTCACCATGCCTGCCATCTGGCCAGCCTCCTACAAGGTCTGGACACAAGGGTGGAAATCGGCGGAAATCCAATCACCATGTGGATCATCTTCAGAGCCACGTGGCCGGACGTCCCTGCTGAACAGCCCACTCCCACCTCCTCCCCCCCCCCCCCCCACCCCACCCTGCCCTGCCCCTGCGGGCCCAGCTCCACCAGGCCCGTCGCTGGCCCTACCGCCCCAACTGCCGTCACCTCCAGCCCCAGTTTGGACAAGAATCCACTCAACTCTGACTCAGAGACTGAAATGGACACACTGCCCCATCCGAGGTATGCACGGAATAGGAACCATCAGGTTTCTTGGCCCTCTGGGGAATTATAAACTTCCCCAGTAAACGTTTGGGGCTTCCCCTTAACAGGTACAGCCCCTCTAGTATAAAAACCGAAGGAAACCCTCCGGGAAGTGATGGCAATTTGATTACAAGTAATAATAAACCTCTTTGGGCTCTAACATACGGCTTATGTGGAGCTGCTTACCTCGGATCGAACACACATGAACAAAGGAGAGTTGATTAATAAGTTCACAGATGATACAAAAAATAGTGGAGCGGTAAATAGTGAGGAGGATAGCCTTGGATTATAGGAGGATATAGACGGGCTGGTCAGATGGGCAAATGGAATTCAATCTGGAGAAGTGCAAAGTGATGCATTTGGGCAGGACTAATGAGGCAAGGGAATACATGATGAATGGCAGGACCCTGGGAAGCACCGAGGATCAGAGGGACCTTGGTGTGAATGTACACCAATTCCTTAAAGTAGCAGGGTGGGTGGATAAGGTGGTTAAGAAGGCATATAGTGTTGCCTTTATTAGCCGAGGCACAGAGCTTAAGAGCAGGGAACTGTATAAACCGTTGGTTAGGCCACAGCTAGTGTACTGTCTGCAGTTCTGAAATCCACATTAGAGGAGGGACGTGATAGCACTGGAAAGGGTGGAGAGGAGATTTACTAGGATGTTTCCTGAACTGGAAAACCTTAGCTATGAAGAGAGATTAGACAGATTGGGGTTGTTTTCCTTGGAGCAGCGGAGACTGAGGGAGGACATGATTGAGATGTACAAAATTGAGGGAAATATATGTTTCCCTTTGGTGGAGGGATCAGTGACCAGGGGGCAAAGATTTAAGGTGAGGGCCAGGAGGTTTAGAGAGGATGTGAAGAAAAACGTTTTCACCCAGAGGGTAATGGGAGTCTGGAATTCACTGTCTGAAAGGGTGGTGGAGGTAGGGACCCTCATAACATTTAAGAAATATTTAAATGTCCACTAAGGCGTACATGGCAATGGGCCAAGTGCTGGAAAATGGGGCTAGCGTATTTATGAGATAGTTTTGGCCGGCGGAGATGATGGGCCGAAGGAACTTTTCTGTGCTGTAGACTTCTATGACGCTATTATTAGGCCAGACTGTTGGACATGGTCAGATGCCCCCACAGAATGCGGTAACGAAAGATATACGAGTTTCCAATACCGCCAAATAAAAAGGTTTTGGGATTTCTGGGTATGAGCAGATTCAACAGTAATTCGTGACTAATTCTAGCAATGATGTGGAGATGACAGCGTTAGACTGGGGTGAGCACAGTAAGAAGTCTTACAATACCAGGTTAAAGTCCAACACCTGAGGAAGGAGCAGTGCTCCGAAAGCTCATGTTTGAAACAAACATGTTGGACTTTAACCTGGTGTTGTAAGACTTCTTAGTGTAATTTTAGCAACGCAGTTGCTCCACTGACTAAACTGTTCAAAAAGGACAGGAAATTTCAATGGACATCAGAATGTCAGGATGCATCGATGCGAATGATGTGGGCGTTGCTGCTGCATTATCACAAGACAACGAACGTATAGAAAGGCCTGTCAGTTGTTTTTCCAGAAAACTAAATGTTCATCGAAAGTATTCGACCATCAAAAAGGAGCCGTTGAGTTTGGTACTGTCATTGCAATATTTTGTCATTTATGTTGCTATCAATTCATCAGACATTTATTTATACAGACCATAATCCACTGAAGTTTCTGGAGAGGTTTAAAATGCAAGACTCTCCAAATGGAGTTTATTGCTAAACCGTTTAACTTGACAATTATATATGTAGCAGGAAGAGAAAACGTAATTGCAACTGCTTTATCATCACTGAGATGTGAGGGAACATTAAAAATTGGGAAAGAAAGAATGAAACTGATTATACTGATGTTAAAATTTGCATGCATAAATATGATGAGATATGTATCTTATGGCGTCGTAGTGTTTGGTAATGAGTATTGTTTAAAATTGAGACGGCGTTAGAAAATGATCCAATCTTTTCATATTGCTGTTCCTTTTCTTTAAAGGGAGAGATGTGATGAATGTAACAAATTGTTATATATTTTATAATTGTTGCAGAAATGTTACTAAAAACCCTGGTTTAAAATACATAAACAGTATGTCTGCGAAAACTATTATTAAGGAGTCATAAAAGCAAGGACATCATTGATTTTAACCATTTACTTGTTTACATACAGATGGCTATTGGAAAATTGTTTATGTTTAGGAGATTGCCTGTATGTAGATGTGATTGTGTTTAGCCCTAGCTAAATAGGTCATGAGACATCTTCGTGGGAGGAGACTGCAGAATGCGTTATGCTTGGGATACAGATAATGTAATTAATGTGAGGAGCCAGGTCTGTCAGCAATTTTGCCATAGGATTTTAAGTTGAACAGAAATGCCTGACAAGACAGAAGGATTTTCAGGTTATTTCTGAAAGGGTCTCTTTCCAGAGAAACAAATAACCCTGATTGATAAATTTATTTATAAAAAAAGTGGCATTTGAACAGTATTGGGTTGTTTAATTGTAATATATAGTGGCAGGTGCAGATAGGTTAATTTTATTATCATTTTATTTAAAAACTGCTTTAACTGTTAGTTGTAAAGCTATTTTTTTTTGTTGTTAATATGGCCAATTTTCTGTTTAAAGTAAGTTTTGTTTTACCATAAGATACCGATTGGTCACAGTTATCACTCCTGTGGTTTAGTAGTCTTACCTCACGGTCTTACAAATTGTTGAGATTCTCATACGTGATCCTAACAAAAATGTAATAGATTTTGAAGAGGTAACACGGGGGAAGATGGCTAAAAAAAAAAGGGAGGGTCTGTGTTCTTGTGGTTCCCAGAAGTTCGAAAGAATCTTACTGTTGGACACAAATACAGGAGCATCTCATAGAATGTATTCACAGATCTGATCACATACTGCAGACTGATTTATTGTTACTCGGCACCTGACTGCTTTGCTGCGAGTGATGTGGCACTCTGAATATGAATGAATACAGATGCAGAACAATCCAGCAATATCATAGTCCACAATCGTGACATATTAAATGGTAAAAAGATGTGATAAAGGATAGCCGATTTGGTGAGGTAGTGCCAAAGGGTGTAGTAATGGGACCACTGAAGAAACAAAAGATGTATCCCACCAGAGGTGTAAATGGCAAAATAATGAACAACTGTCACCTGAAAGCAACAAATGTAAAGAAAAGGAGCAAAATGTGGTTTGGGGGGGGGGGGGGGGAAGAGGAAGAGGTTATGGTCTGAAATTGTTAACTCAACGTTGAGTTCAGAAGAGTGTTAACATGTCTAAAGAGCAGGTGGTGACATGTAAATAAATCTCCTCCCACTCTGAATGTCATCACTATGTGCTTTCAAATTGGAACAGCAAACTCTGACGTGTTAAGGCAATTGCCATTGTAAAGCACCAGTTCCACATTCTACTGTTCCATCAAATACTCTTATCACCAAAATTTCCCAACTGGTATCAAATAAAAATAGAACTTCAATTCCATGGCATTATTTAAATAATGGTGGTAGTTTTCCAGGCTGGCATTCCTCTTCCAGCCAAACAGCACAATGTGCTATTAATCCTTTTCACAGAATCCCTACATTGCAGGAGGCCATTCGGCTCATCAAGTGTGCACCAACCCTTCGAAAGAGCATCTTGCCTCGGTCCAATCCCCCGCTCTATCCCCGTAACCCCACCTCACCCACACATCTTTGGACTGTGGGAGGAAACCAGAGCACCCGAAGGAAACCCACACAGACGCGGGCAGAATGTGCAAACTCCACACAATCACCCAAGGACGGAATCGATACCCAGGCCCCGCCACCGCTCATTGCTATGTGCTGCCGGAATGACTGACACCAATCACTTAATTCGAAACATAATTTACTATCTGGACCACTTTTGTTCTATTTCTTCATGATAGAGCATTATATATTGCAAATATTACTTTCAGTTCATAAAATATAAATTAAAGTGAACGACTCTGATTTAGTTCTAATCTGATTCTGAGAGGAGGCATTCAATTATGGAGCAGTAAATTATAACTGAACAGTAGTTATTCCCTTAAGTAAAAGTACAGTAGTTATTCCCTTAAGTAAAAGTAATGTTGAATGGGGAATACATGAGGATGTTACAACCATTATATGTGAATTATCAAAATTGCCTTTTGCCAAACTGCCCAAAATACATCAAGATTGCCTACCCGAGGTAGTAGCGATCGAGCATAAAAATAAAGATAATGTACTTTTTAAATTATTTTTAACCAATTCAGGGGCAATTTAGCATGGCCAATGCTCCTATCCTGCAGATCTTTTGGGTTGTGGTGTGAGACCCATGAAGACATGGGAGAATATGAAAACTCCACACGGACTGTGACTCGGGGCCAGGATCAAACCCAGATCTTCGGCACCGTGAGGCAGCCGTACTAACCACTGCACCACCGTGCCACCTGAGGATGTACTTAAAGGGTTGCCAGTCCACAAAAGTAGACTGAATGGAATGCATCGTACGTTACTGAGGGAATCAAGAGTCGAAATTAAGGAGACTCTGGTCACAATCTCCCTTGGCTATGGGGACAAGGTCAGAGCCTGGAGAATTGCAAATTTTACACCCAATTTTTTTTTTAAATTGGAGAAGGATGGCCCCAACAACTCCAGGCCAGCCTAGCAGTGGTAGTGGAGAAACATTTAGAGACAATTTGGAATCTGTTGTTCTAAAAACTAAGTTTGATGGCAGGTGGAAGGCTGCAATAATTCCCACATTGCAGCGGGACAACTAAACATGTGCAATCTTCCACTATTCAGCTCATTAGTTATGCATCCATGAGGACCTTGCTAAATCTCATGGTGGGGTGACATGAGGTTGTCCATCCCTCCATTACCTCCTGGGGTGAAGATCTTGGTGCCTTATTAAAAGTGTACCTGGACAGTCATTCACTCACTGCAAGCTAGGAGCTCCAGATAATGCAACAATTTGAATGTCTAACAGGCAAAACCAATTTTCAGCTTTCACCGTCTTCTCCGGGATGTCGTGTAAAGGCAGGATGTGTTCTTTCCAAGGGCTGGAAGCAAGGTCCTCCCACCTGATATCATTAGCCAGGGAGGAAGTCACCAGGATGATGAGTGCCAATGGGTTCCAAAAAAAGGACCCACCTGCAGTGCTGGAAGAGAATGAAAGATCTGCTGCGCTCCCTCAGGTTAAGTGAATCTACTCACTGCGAAGTCACACTCTCAGAAGGACATCATGCTGTCTAGGATTCGAGTGTCCAGCAATGTCATAAACATGGGATGTCAGCATTGAATAACAGTCAGCCACTTTAAACTCTCCATCTCATTTGTGCCTGGACAGATTGTTAATCACTGACTGGAGAAGGATTAGCAGTGACAAATGGATTGAAAATACAGCAAATTGTAACCTCCGCTCTGAGAAAAAGAAACAGCTCAGAATAATTAAGTTGGGCGTCAATCTCCCCTTGGCAGCCCACTGGCTAATACTGCAATTTGCAAATCATAATTCCCACCGAGACCGACTGGGAGCTCATCAGCTCTGGGACACTCCCCTTCCTCTCACCGTTGAGGGGCAGGCTTCTACTTGTGGCTGTCTCCTCAGGGCCGCCTCCCGCCGCCATGACAGCTCCGCGCGCGCCTCCCCCGCCACTTCACTCTCTCGCGTGCGCGCGCGCCTCTCCCGCCAATTCACCCGCGCGCGCCCTCACGCGGGATCTGCGTCACTCGCATGTGACGGCACCACGGGCCGGTGGGTTGAGGGGAAAGAAGGGAATGGGAGCAAAGAGGTTGTCGGGAAGGGTATAAGCAAGAGAAGGGAAGGTGGTGGAGGAAAAAAGGGAGGAGAAGAGGGGGAGGGGCAAGAGAAGTGGAGAGGGAGTGTGGGAGAGAGGAAGGGAAGAGTGGGGAAGGGAATGAGAGGGAGGGGATGAGGGGAACGTAGGGGTAGGAGGGGTGGAAGGAGACAGGAGGGGGGGGTGGAAGGAGACAGGAGGGGGGGGTGGAAGGAGACAGGAGGGGGGGGGTGGAAGGAGACAGGAGGGGGGGTGGAAGGAGACAGGAGGGGGGGGTCGAAGGAGAAGGAAGAGGGTAGTCAGGAGGAGGGAGGGGAGTTGGATGAGAGGTTAATGGAAAATGAAGGAGTCAAGAGAAGGGGAGGGAAAACACGGGGAGGGTGAAGGGAAGCAAGAGGAGGAACTGAGGAAACCTTTTCTGTGATAAATATTCAAATAGTCAGTGCTTTGCCTTGAATGTATTCCTTCTCGAAGGATTTTTGTTTCAGGTTTTCATGACCCAGTTTAATTTGGATAGTTAGGAATTACTCTGATATTTATTATAGGGTGGCTGCCAAAGTGAAAGACCTTACCTGTAAAGTATCTCACCTCCCATTAAATTTAAAATGTTTATAGATCTCAGGTGGATTAACCTTTATTCTCTGAATATTTGAATCAACGTAAAAAGTAATAAAAATGAGTTTATGAGTTGCTTGAGATTCAGAGTGATTTATAAACCTGGCTTGAAACCACATTACAATTACAATATTCAGTTTGTGTTGTTATGATACCAAAATGATGTAGAGGCACTGGGATGGTTATGGGTCAGAAGGAGATCATTCAGCTCTTCATGTCTATACTCACTCCATGATGGAACAATTCACCTCTTGCCACTGCAAATGTTTCCCACTTTGTATTCAAATTTGAATTGTGATATGGATTTTTGAATGTCTACACTGACTAATATACCAAACAAGGGGCTGGTTTAGCTCACTTGGCTAAATCGCTGGCTTTTAAAGCAGGCCAGCAGCACGGTTCGATTCCCGTACCAGCCTCCCCGGACAGGCACCGGAATGTGGCGACTAGGGGCTTTTCACAGTAACTTCATTGAAGCCTACTCGTGACAAGCGATTTTCATTTTTCAACAAGTTTGAGCACGGAGCAGTGGAATTCACATATTCTAACTTCTAATCACTGTAATTGCCAATAATGCCTATGTTTATCCAACACCAGTTTATTAGGAAAGGAATTTCTAACTGACAAGACTACAATTGTCCATTTGGAAATCTTTCATGGTTTATTAAGTGGTATATTGGCAGTTATAACCGGATTAGACAGTATTGTAACCACCCCCAAAGAAAGAAGTCCACTTCAGGGTGCAGGATAAATAGGGGATTTAATTAAGTTTGTTACAGCAACTTTCATCCAAACTACCCTTCCAAGTGAGGGGCCGACTTTATACCGGAAGTCCCCAAAGCTCCACCCCCTTTCAGCAGGTGAGCACATATTCTCCAAGGGCTTCCGGAAAAACTAGGTCCTGACTCCGTAGGTTTTCGTTGGGCCCAGGATATGCCAGGTAGATTCTAAAAGAATGTTCCTGATGGCGGAAAAGTCCAGAACTAGGGGTCATAGTTTGACGATATGGAGCAAACCTTTTAGGACTTAGGTGAGGAGAAATGTCTTTATCTAGGTAGTGGTGAATCTGGAATTCACTTCCACAGAAAGTACTAGAGGCTAAAACGTTGTGTAATTTAAAGAAGGAATTCAATATAGCTCTTGGGGCGAAAGGAATCATGGGATGTGGGGGAAGGCAGGATCAGGTTCTTGAACTTGATGATTAGCCATGATCATGATGAATGGAGGAGCAAGCTCAAAGGGCCGAATGGCATCATCCTGCTTCTATTTTCTATGTATTTTTCTATGTAAATCTTGTATAAAATATGGGACAAACACAGCTCATTATCAAAGCATCTGTGACACATAGTATTCTTAGCTTGACTTGTATGAGAATATTTCTTCACCTTTCCCCAAAGCCAAATTATTTTAAATCTATTATACTGATTACTGACCCCTTAGCAAAAGAACAGTTGCACACACTTTGTTTGAAATGTGTCATTTCCTCACATTTACTGTAGAGTAATTCAAGTTCTCTTTAATGTGCAATTTGATGCAGTCATTGTCAGGATGGCTATAAATGGCATATAGTGCTATTACTACTGCCTTTAGAGAACAGATAATGCTCAGTACTCATGGGATAGGAGCAAATACAGCACTAAAACTGTAATAGCATGAGCTATCAACCGGGAGGCTTCTCAACAACAAAATGATATATTAGAACTAACAACGGAGTTAAACTATGTACAGAAACAGCAAATGGAAGATAAAACTTTACTCCTTGATTCCTGGGTCCACACTGACTGGTGCAATCTCCCCATAGACTAGGGTTTGCGTGCCCCTAGGCCCCACGCAGGTCACGTCACGTGGCCCTTGAACGATCGCTCATTGAAGGGGCCGCTCTACAACAAAAGCAATCAAGATATAAGTAAAATACAGAAGATGCTTGAAATTTGAAATATAAACAGAAAATGCTGGAACTAAGCAGAAGGACAGGATTCATCCTTGGAGAGAAAAATGGAGTTAACATTTCAGGGTGAAGGCCTTTCGTTACAACTGGGTAAAGTCAGAAAATTTTAAGCAAGCTAAAACGCCCAAGCTCAGCGCTCGCACAGAATTCACATTCCAGTTTAGCAAACCCGTAGCACTCACATTGCTGAATTCAGAGAAAATACAGCACCTACTCTGGCTAGCACAGCAAACATGCAGCGCACACATTTGCAAGATCACATATGTGCAGTATTTACACTACCAAGTTCAGAGAATGCTCAACATTAACACAACATTGATTTCAAAGAGTGCACAACATTCAAACAGGAAGGCATGAGGCTATGGGGGAATTTCAGCATAAGGATGAGAATTTTAAAATGAAGGTGCTGTTGGACCAAGTGCCAATCTGATAAATGGACAGAATTCACTATGCGTCATGATATGTGCAGCATATAAAACCAACTGTTACTCAGTAACATTGGAAGATGGAAGGCTGGCTAGAAGAACAATTAAATATCGCTGAAAAAAGGGAATGCTGTCAAATATTTTTGTCTTGCACTCATCAGGAATGATGCAAGAATGCCAAATTTCAAAGAGGGCAACAATTTATATGGCATGAGAAAAGGGTTCTGTTTGATTGACAAGTCGACTGATTGGTCAAGGTGTTGCCATGAAAAATGCAATCAAGGAGCTGTTGTCCCACATACTTTTGTTAAATTCAAAATTGGCACAATGCCTGGTCATGTGCGTTTTGCCTGCAGAGGGCATGAATATTAGTAGAGAAATGGTGTTGGGAAAATAGATGGGATTGAAGGTGGATAAATCCCCAGGGCCTGATCATCTGCATCCCAGAGTGCTTGAGGACATGGCTCTGGCATTGGTGGTCATCTCCCAGGATTCTATAGACTCTGGAACAGTCCCTGCAGATTGGAGGTAGCTAATCATAGTATCATAGAATTTACAAGTGCAGAAGGAGGCCATTCGGCCCCTCGAGTCTGCACCGGCCCTTGGAAAGAGCACCCTACTTAAGCCCACACCTCCACCTATCCCAATAACCCTGTAACCCCACCTATCCTTTTTGGACACTCAGGCAATTTATCATGGCCAATCCACCTAACCTGCACATCTTTGGACTGTGGGAGGAAACCGGAGCACCTGGAGGAAACCCATGCACACACGAGGGGAACGTGCAGACTCCGCACAGACAGTGACACAAGCCGAGAATCGAACATGGGACCCTTGGGCTGTGAAGCAACTATGCTAACGACTATGCTACCACGCTGCCCCTAATGTCATTCTAATATTCAAAAAGGGTGGTAGAGAGAAAACAGGAAATTATAGACCAGTAAACCTAACATCGGTAGTGGGGAAAATTCTTGAATCCATTATCAAGGACTTTAAAGCGGAACATTTAGAAAGTAGTGGCAGGATCAGTCAGAGTCGGCATGGATTTATGAAGGGGAAATCATGTTTGACAAATCTGTTGAAATTCTTTTAAGATGTAACCAGTACAGTTGACAAGGGGGAGCCAGTCGATGTGATATATTTGGACTTTCAGAAGGTGTTTGACAAATTAAATGAAATGAAATGAAAATCGCTTATTGTCACGAATAGGCTTCAAAGAAGTTACTGTGAAAAGCCACATTCCGGCGCCTGTTCGGGGAGGCTGTTATGGGAATCGAACCGTGCTGCTGGCCTGCTTGGTCTGATTTCAAAGCCAGCGATTTAGCCCTGTGCTAAACAGCCCCGTTGCTAAACAGCCCCGTTAGTACCACAGAAGAGATTATTGTACAAAATTAAAACACATGGGATTGGGTATTGAGGTGGATAGAAAACTGGTTGGCAGAGAGGAACAAAGATTAGGAACTAATGTGTTCACTTCAATTGGCAGGCAGTAACTAGTGGGGTTCCACAGGGATTGGTGCTGAGACCCCACCTATTCACAATATAAATGACTTGGATGAGGGAACAAAATGTAACATGTCAAATTCTGTAGATGATACCAAGTTGGATGAGAGAGTGAACTGTGACAAGGATGCAGAGATCTTACAGCAAGATCTGGACAGGTTGAGTGAGTGGGCAAATCAATGGCAGATGTAGTATAATTTGGATAATAATCTTTATTGTCACAAGTAGGCTTATATTGCAATGAAGTTACTGTGAAAAGCCACATTCACCTGTTCGGGTACACAGAGGGAGAATTCAGAATGTCCAAATTGATGTAAAAACTTTGAATATATTCAAGAGGTGGCTGGATACAGCATTGGGGTGAATGGGATCAAAGGCTATGGGGAGAAAGCAGGATTAGGCTATTGAGTTGGATGATCAGCCATGATCGTGATTAATGGCAGAGCAGGCCTGAAGGGCCAAAAGGCCTCCTCCTGCTCCTATCTTCTATGTATCTATGTATCTGATATATGTAGCTTCTAGCAAGCATATGAGAGCCACAATGCAAACCGAACTGATAATATTAAATTTGTTGTTAGTGGAGTTCTTTGCACATCCAGGATTATTCAGCATGTATTGTCGAATTGTGAAATCCCATTTAACGTAAGTATAAAAGCTCAGGAGACCCGAGAAGGTGAATCAAAATGGCAATTTATTTTCAACCAAAATAAAACGTGGTATACAGCACATAGGTCCCAACCGGGACAACCTATCATGCCGGTCCCAATCCAGGTTGGCTTCTAAGGTTGATTCTATGAGCCCCAGCTGATGGGCCGCCGCCAATTAGTGGGGGAGCTCATATTCCACAAGTCCCACGGGAAACCCCTGTGGGTCTCGCGAGGTTGTTACATCTCTTTCCCCCCCCCCCCCCTCCCCAAAAGTCCGAAGGTCCCTCTGTCAATGGATGCAGACAAGGTCTCCTTTGCCACTTTACCCACTGTTGTGTTTCCAACAGTTGTAAAGCTGGGTCATGTGTAATTCGTCAGGGAGCATCATTTTCACACCGACCGACAGAGGAGTCCTGTCGAGTTCCATCTCTGACTCGTTGCAGACTCAATGGCCAAATGGCTTCCTTCTACACTGATTCTATGACTATACTGTCCACCAAAAGTATTGAGGATTCTGCATCCAAAACTGACCTCCGAAAGTACTGGAGGATTCCGCATCCAAAACTGACCTCCGAAAGTACTGGAGGATTCCGCATCCAAAACTGACCTCCGAAAGTATTGAGGATTCCGCATCCAAAACTGATGCAGAATGTTCAATCTTATGGTAACCTGGTCCCTGGAGAGTTGTTCTCCCTGGTTAATGGATGGTAGGCAAGGGGTGGGGGACGAGAGACCGATTCATCTGGTGGGGTTACCTCTGTTGCTTGTGTACAGTCCATTCTCTGGTTTTCACCATATAGGAGATTGGGCCTGTCTTCTCCACTATGCCCCCGGCATCCATTGGGTGCCTTCCCCAAAATTCCAAACATAGACTGGGTCCCCTGGTTTGAACCCACTGTCCTGTGTCCAGTGGTCATGATACCTCTTCTGGAGGTCTTGATTCTCCTCAACCTTCCCAACATCACGAAATGTCAAGCATGGATGGGTCCGGAGCTGTCGACCCATCAATAACCACGCTGGCGCTACCCAGGTTGTAACATGCAGCGTTATCCGATAATTAAATAAGAAGCCTACCACCTTTGTTTCAACTGACCCCATGACCCTCTTAAAGATTTGCACTTTCCGCTCAGCCAAACCATTCAAAGAAGGGTGATATGGCAATGCTATTGGCGGTATCATTTTATCTTCTTTGAAAAGGCCGAGTAAGGGGTTGTGATCTGTGAGTATTGTGAAATGAGTATTGTCCATAGACGTATGAAACATTTTAAACTACAAAGATCACAGCCAGTCCTTCCTTTTCAATTTGAGCGTAGCAGTGCCTTGTGTCAGCTAAGGTTGTTGATGCATAGGCTATCAGCCGTTCTGTCTCATTATCCCACTGATGGGACACTACCCCGATGCCATATGGGGAAGCATCGCATGTGAGGATCAGTGGTTTTGATGGATCATAATGCGTCAGTAGCCTGGGGGATAATGGCTGGCGCTTTGCTCTGGCAAATGCCTCTTCCTGTGGCGCCTTACTTGCCCATTTTTGGTGCTTCTTTACAAGGGCATGTAGAGGCGCCAGTTTGGTTGCCAGATACGGAATAAATTTTACGTAATAATTGAACAGCCCTAGGAACAACCAGCCAGGACTTTGTGTCCTTTAGAACCAGAATGCTGAATCTCCAATCAAAGTTTCTGGAATGTTTGTTGTCTGATGGCCAAGACAGCAGCCTCCCATATCAATGTCCATATCCAAGGGCTTGCCATTCACTTGGATGGTAATTTGAATTGGGGCTATTTTAAGTGTGGTAATGCAATTTGGTTGCATGCAATCATCCTCATTGGGCTGGGCAAGATGTAGAGCCCTGGCTCAGGATGCTTGTGTTACAAGACCAGGGCGACACGTTTGTTTTAGATTCAGGTGCCCCCGGCTGCCAAGGTTCCTGAAATCACAAGTGCAGCACTGTTGGGAGTCCTATTCCTTGTTCTCAGCGGAAATGTCTCATCAGCTCGTGGTGGTTCTTGGCCAAGGGTCCGACCACGACATTACTCAGGTGACGACTGTGTCCCATAGGCCCTGCTCCTGCAGGGCGTCAGATGAGTGGGGGTGCGGCCAATACTTTGTAAGATCCATGGAGCCCTACAGTCTCCGGACCCTCTTTTCCATGTTTTAATGCGAAAGGGATAGCTCTATGGCCCTTTTTAAATCCAAGGCCAGTTCTGCCAACAGTTTCCGTTGGGTTGCCATGTTGATACCACACACTAGGCGGCCTCACAACATCTCCCGGAGGGATGGACCGCAGTCACAATGTTCAGCCATCTTATGAAGGCACATCAGGAATTCGGTGAGCAATTCCCCCGGGGTTCACCCAGCATGTTTAACCAGTATCTCTGTACGATCACTGATGAGTTTATGGTCATAATGATTCGCAACAAGCTCTAAGAGTTCAAAGGCCCTCTAAGCCTGCACCGTTCATGATGCCTGTCTGCACTTTCGGGTCCGAATCCCTCTATTCCCATCCTATTCATGTATTTGTTAAGATGCCCTTTAAACATCACTATTGTACCTACTTCCACCACGTACACTGGCAGGGCATTCCATGCACTCACCACACTTTGTGTAAAAAAGTTCCCTTGCACATTTTCTCTATACTTTGCCCCTCACACATTAAAACTGTGTCCCCTAGTAATTGACTTTTCCACCCTGGGAAAAAGCTTCTGACTATCCCCTCTGTCCATCCCACTCATAATTTTGTAGATTTATATCAGGTGTTATGGGCCAAGGTTTAGAAAACTCCATATCATGGAGTTCAACTGTTTATTGATTTTGGTGATGATGAGCACAAGGGCTGCCTTTCAGGTGTTATTCAACAGAGGCCTTAAGCACTTTTAATCAAAAACAAAGTTTGTTCTACAAATGTGGTTAACATTTTTATAAACACACACAGTAAGCATTTTCATCAATTACAAACATAAATACCCCACACAGCTACAGTACTCCTTTTCAAAGGTGTGGCCCAGCACCTGTTTTGGATGCTTTTGTGTCCTTTCCAAAACAGCAGGTTTGAATTTCTTCCAGAAAACAATAATTTATTTTCAAGTTATCAAGCAGTTTGGAATCACTTTTTAAAACGTAGATGGAGAAAAAAAACCTTATTTCAACCTGTGCAGAACAAAACCAGTTCAAACTCAAAGCAAAAGTAAAACTCAGAGCCACAGCCCAGGTCCCAACTCAAAAATGAAAGTTAAAAACCCAGAGCCACAGCCCAGCTCCACCCACACAATGACATCACTGAAGCCACCTGATAAGACAAAGGTATTTCTTAAAGGGACACTCCCATGACACAGGTCGCTCCTCAAGCTCCATTATTCCAGTGAAAACAATCCAAATTTATCCAACCTCTCCTCATAGCTAATACACTCCAGCCCAGGCAACATCCTGGTAAGCCTCTACTGTACCATCTCCAAAGCCTCCACACCCTTCTGTGAACTGTACACGACCAGAATTGTACACAATATTTTAAGTGTGACCTAACTAGAGTTCTGTACAGCTTGCAGCATGACTTGCCAATTTTTATACTCAATGCCCCGGCCAATGAAGGCAAGCATGCGAAGCCACTTTCAGTGATCTGTGGATGTGTACTCCCAGATATCCCCTGAGTGTTCTGCCATTTACTGTATACTTCCCACCTATATTAGTCCTTCCAAAATACATTACCTCACATTTTTGTCCATTTCTCCACAATAGTCTCGAACTGATCTATATCCTGCTGTATGTAATGTATGTATGTCAGTATATAATGGAACCTACGAGGGAACAAGCGGTCCTAGATCTTGTCCTGTGTAATGAGACAGGATTGATTAATGATCTCATAGTTAGGGATCCTCTCGGAAGGAGCGATCACAATATGGTGGAATTTAAAATACAGATGGAGGGTGAGAAGGTAAAATCAAATACAAGTGTTTTATGCTTAAACAAAGGAGATTACAATGGGATGAGAGAAGAACTAGCTAAGGTAGACTGGGAGCAAATACTTTATGGTGGAACAGTTGAGGAACAGTGGAGAACCTTCCAAGCGATATTTCACAGTGCTCAGCAAAGGTTTATACCAACAAAAAGGAAGGACGGTAGAAAGAGGGAAAATCGACCGTGAATACCTAAGGAAATAAGGGAGAGTATCAAATTGAAGGAAAAAGCATACAAAGTGGCAAAGATTGGCGGGAGACTAGAGGACTGGGAAATCTTTAGGGGGCAACAGAAAGCTACTAAAAACGCTATAAAGAAGAGTAAGATAGATTATGAGAGTAAACTTGCTCAGAATATAAAAACAGACAGTAAAAGTTTCTACAAATATATAAAACAAGAAAGAGTGGCTAAGGTAAATATTGGTCCTTTGGAGAATGAGAAGGGAGTTTAAATAATGGGAGATGAGGAAATGGCTGAGGAACTGAACAGGTTTTTTGCGTCGGTCTTCACAGTGGAAGACACAAATAACATGCCAGTGACTGATAGAAATGAGGCTATGACAGGTGAGGACCTTGAGAGGATTTTAGGATGTAGTGATGGGCAAGCTAATGGGGCTAAAGGTAGACAAGTCTCCTGGCCCTGATGAAATGCACCCCAGATTGTTAAAAGAGATGGCTAGGGAAATTGCAAATGCACTAGTGATAATTTACCAAAATTCACTAGACTCTGGGGTGGTCCCGGTGGATTGGAAATTAGCAAACGTGACACGACTGTTTAAAAAAGGAGGTAGGCAGAGAGTGGGTAATTTTAGGCCAGTGAGCTTAACTTCAGTAGTAGGGAAGATGCTGGAATCTATCATCAAGGAAGAAATAGTGAGGCATCTGGATAGAAATTGTCCCATTGGGCAGAAGCAGCATGGGTTCAGAAAGGGCAGGTTGTGCCTAACTAACTTAGTGGAATTTTATGAGGACATTACCAGTGCAGTAGATAACAGGGAGCCTTTGACAAAGTGCGACACAAAAGGTTGCTGCAAAAGATAAAGATGCTTGGCATTAAGGGTAAAGTAGTAGCATGGATAGAGGATTGGTTAATTAATAGAAAGCAAAGAGTCGGGATTAATGGGTGTTTCTCTGGTTGGCAATCAGTAGCTAGTGGTGTCCCTCAGGGATCCGTGTTGGGCCCACAATTGTTCACAATTTACATAGATGATTTGGAGTTGGGGACCAAGGGCAATGTGTCCAAGTTTGCAGATGACACTAAGATGGGTGGTAAAGCGAAAAGTGCAGAGGATACTGGAAGTCTGCAGAGGGATTTGGAGAGGTTAAGTGAATGGGCTCGGGTCTGGCAGATGGAATACAATGTTGACAAATGTGAGGTTATCCATTTTGGTAGGAATAACAGCAAACAGGATTATTATTTAAATGATAAAATATTAAAGCCTGCTGCTGTGCAGAGAGACCTGGGTGTGTTTGTGCATGAGTCACAGAAAGTTGGTTTACAGGTGCAACAGGTGATTAAGAAGGCAAATGGAATTTTGTCCTTCATTGCTAGATGAATGGAGTTTAAGACTAGGGAGGTTATGCTGCAATTGTATAAGGTGTTAGTGAGGCCACACCTGGAGTATTGTGTTCAGTTTTGGTCTCCTTACTTGAGAAAGGATGTACTGGCACTGGAGGGTGTGCAGAGGAGATTCACTAGGTTAATCCCAGAGCTGAAGGTGTTGGATTACAAGGAGAGGTTGAATAGACTGGGACTGTACTCGTTGGAATTTAGAAGGATCTTATAGAAACATAAAACTATGAAGGGAATAGATAGGATAGATGTGGGCAGGTTGGCGGGTGAAAGCAGAACTAGGGGACATAGCCTCAAAATAAGGGGAAGTAGATTTAGGACTGAGTTTAGGAGGAACTTCTTCACCCAAAGGGTTGTGAATCTATGGAATTCCTTGCCCAGTGAAGCAGTTGAGGCTCCTTCATTAAATGTTTTTAAGGTAAAGATATATAGTTTTTTGAAGAATAAAGGGAATAAGGGTTACGGTGTTTGGGCCAGAAAGTGGAGCTAAGTCCACAAAAGCTCAGCCATGATCTCATTGAATGGTGGAGCAGGCTCGAGGGGCCATATGGCCTACTCCTGCTCCTAGTTCTTATGTATCCTCCGACAATCCTCATAACTATCCAAAACTCACCAACCTTTGTGTCGTCCCCAAACATACTAATCAGACCAGTTACATTTTCTTCCAAATCATTGATATATACTGCAAGCAGCAAACATCCCAGCACTGATGCATGTGAAACACCTCTAGTCACAGCCCTCCATTCAGAAAAACACCCTTCCACTGCTACCCTCTGCCTTCTATGACCAAGCTAGTTCTGTATCCATCTTGCCAGCTCACCTCTGACCTTGTGTGGCTTCATCTTTTGTACCAGTCTGCTATGAGGGACCATGTCAAAGGTTTTACTGAAGCCCATGTGGACAACATCCACTGCCCTTCCTTCATCAATCATCTTTGTAATTTCCTTATAAAATTTGATCAAGTTAATGAGACTTGGCGTCCCCTTCACAGAACCATGCCGACTCTCGCTAATAAGCCCATTTGTTTCCAAATGGGAGTAAATCCTGTCCCGAAGAATCATCTCCAATAATTTCCTTACCACTGATTTAAGGCTCACTGGCCTGTAACTTCCTGGATTATCCTTGCTACCTTCTTAAACAAGGGAACAACATTAGTTATTCCATTCCTTTGGGATCTCACCTGTAGTCAACAAGGATTTAAAGATTTTTTTCAAGGCCCCAGCAATTTCCTCCCTTGCTCCCTCAGTATTTTGGAGTAGGTTCCTTCAGGCCCTGGGGACTTATCTACTTTGATATTTTTCAAGACGCCCGAGCTGATGGGCATCCGCTCATTAGCGGAGAAGCTCGCATTCCTCGAGTCCCATAGGAAGATCAATTGGGTCGCCCCGTGGCTCTCGCGAGGGTTATTACAATAAGACATTACCTTTTCAGTTTAGCAAGCTCGGTTTGGTTAAGTACACTCAGCACTCTACTATTGCCGTGCCAATAACTGGTGAATTGTATCAAACAGCACAACCCTTTGGCAGTTCCCATAAGCTTCTGGTGGCCTGTCAATGTAATTCTCTGTCTCGCTCTCATGCTGGCATCTTTACCCCTGGCCAGCTGTGATTACCAATTAGCTTCAACATAAGCTTCAGGAACAGCACCACATCTTTCAAATAGGCACTTTGCAGCTTTGATTTAACATTGATTTCAACAGCTTCAGGCCTTGAACTCTGTCCCCATTTTATTTTATTTTCTTTGCTCGTTTTGGACGGCAGCACAGAAGCTCTGAGCACTTCTTTTGATTCTTTGTTTTGGGAACCACATGGATGGATGTGAAGGATGCAAACAGAAAATTCACGAGAATGGTTCCAGGATGAGTAACTTCAATTACGTGGATAGATTGCGTAATCAGGAGCTGGTTTCCTTGACGCGCACACAATGGGTTAAATGTCCTCTTTCTGCGTCATCACCATTCTCTTGTTCTCAGAGAAGAGTAAGGGGGGGGGGGTGGATTTGATAGAGGTATACAAAATACAGATAGGAATAACTGTTTCAATTGGTGGAAGGATGGAGAACCAGAAGACATCAAGATAGCACAGTGGTTAGCACTGTTGCTTCACAGCTCCAGGATCCCAGGTTCGATTCCAGCTTGGGTCACCACCTGTGCGGAGTCTGCCTGTTCTCCCCGTGTGTGCGTGGGTTTCCTCTGGGTGCTCCGGTTTCCTCCCACAGTCCAAAGATGTGCAGGTTAGGTGGATTGGCCATTCTAACTTGCCCCTAGCATCCAAAAAAGGTTAGGTGGCGTTATGGGGATAAAGGGGGTAGAGTGGCGGTGTGGGGCTTAGGTAAGGGGTTCTTTCCAAGGGCCGTTGCAGACTCGATGGGCCGAATGGCCTCCTTCTCCACTGTAAATTCTATGAAGTAAGATAATTGGCAAAAGAATAAATAGCATGAGGTGAAACATTTTACAAAACAAAAAGGGACTGGATTCTCCGCTAGCGGGATTCTGCATTGCGCCAGCAGCGCACCCATACCCGGGGGTTTCCCGACGGCATGGGGCTGCCCACATGGAAAAAACCCCATTGGCCGACTGGCGGGACGGAGAATCCCGCTGTCAGCGGGGGCACGTCGTGCCAGAAAACCAGTGCAACAGGGCAGAGAATCCTGCCTCAGGTTTTCCTTAAATGTACTGCCCGAGAGCACAGCTGGGTTTGAAAAGATTTTGGACAAATATCTGAAGATAAAGAAAGTTTTTGGGGTAGGGCCACAGGGAAAATGGTAGAAGTGGGACTAGGTGAGCTGCTCTGGCAGAAAACGTGCACAGACATATTATCTAGAAATTATCAGACACTTCAACCAGTTTATTATTAAAACCTCTTACCCAAATAGTTCTTTTTTAAAACGTCTTAGCCAGGTGCCTTTAATAGGAGACCAACAAAAGGTCAAAAACAGGTTTGTGGTTTAACCCAATTTTATTCACAATTCTGATTCTTTTACTGTAACTCTATTTAATTTGGGTATGACAGTCTTCAACAGCACTCACATTAAATAGGACTCAGACTCACAGCTCAGCTCTAGGTATTACCCACACTTGGTGATGGAGGCTGGCTAGGCTACAATCACTCGATTGTTCCTGCAATGGCTGTGCCTGGGGGACGCCCAGGTTGTCACTGATGATCTGTTCTGATGTTCCTTCTTTAGCACCGAGTCATAGGTATACACTTACACCTACCCTGAGAGCTGCTGTTCCATCCAGACTTAAACTCATTAATGGGAATAAACAGGATTTTCCTGTTCAGCCAGGGTGATTCAATCAAGATCCATTGTCCTCTGAAACACTTTGTCTGACCAGCTATTAGCCCCTTATGGAGAAAGATGGCCTCTGTTCGTCCTGTTGCAAAGTTAATCACCTCTGTCTGGAAGTTAGTTAAATATTAGTTAAATATTCATAGCATGGTCATATGTAAACATTATATCTACTGTGAGTGGGTATATAGTGATAATGATATAGTGATAATGAGTTTCTGTGTTAACTTGAGTGCTCTTGCAGACGGCCCAGTATTGATTCCAGCCAGGGCCTCATTTGGCAGTTTCTGGCCTTTGTGTTTTCCCCCTTGTCAGCCTGTTTTCAGTACCACAGGCATTACAGGCCGAATGTCCTCTTTCTGGCTGTAACAACGCTATAACTCTATTGTAAAATTCTAGTAAAATTCTTCTGCTCCTTGACATACTTCCAAAAGTGTGAATTGAACAAAGTACTCCTGCTGAGGCTTTAATTATATAAAGGTTTGGCATAACCCCCATGCTTTTATACTCAATGCCTGGATAAGTATTCCATACAATTTTAGCAACCAGCTTGAAACACTTCAGTACATATACCACTCAGTCTCTAATTTCTTGAACACCTTTAAAAGTGTACCTTATATTTGATATTGTCTGTCATTCTTCCAAGCAAAACAAATCACTTTATACTTATGTATGAATTTCAGCTGCTGTAAAACTGCCCATTTCACCTTTCTTTGTCCTCCTGAAGTTTTTTCTGCCCCTCGCTGTTAACTGCATGTCCACATTTGAGAATCTGAAAATTTTGACGTTATGTCCTGGATAACATAATCCAAGTATTTTCTGTCAAAAAGAACCGCAGACTAGTACCAAAGTCTGGGGTTTCCATTCAAGACTTTCCTCCAGTCTGAAAG
This sequence comes from Scyliorhinus canicula, assembly GCF_902713615.1. Classification (NCBI taxonomy): domain Eukaryota; kingdom Metazoa; phylum Chordata; class Chondrichthyes; order Carcharhiniformes; family Scyliorhinidae; genus Scyliorhinus; species Scyliorhinus canicula. The sequence goes on from NC_052146.1 coordinate 172,394,917, forward strand.
GCAACTTCACACTGCCCCATGCTTTTTTCCCCTTAGCCAAGTACGTATCCAAACATCTACTGCCCCTTTAATCCTATGGGTTTCAATTTTGTTAACAAGTCTATATGCAGTACCTAATCAAATGCCTTCTGAAAGTCCATATACACATCAACACCACTAATCGCATGAATTCTCTCCATTACAGCATCAAAGAACTCAATCATTTTAGTCAAAGACGATTTGCTTTTCATAAATCCGTGCTCACTCTCATTTAGTAGCCCATACTTCTCCAAAGGCTGATTAATTTTACCTTGCACTGTTCATAGAATCCAGAGAATCCGTACAGTGCAGATGGAGGCCATTCAGCCCATCGAGTCTGCACCGACCCTCCAAAAGAACACTTCTCCCCGAGCCCACTCTCCCGGCCTATACTTGTAACCCCGTGCATTCATCATCTGACCTACCTAACCTGCACATCTATGGACTGAAGGAGGAAACCGGAGTAGCCTGAGGAAACCCACACATACACAGGGAGAACGTGCAAAGCAGACGGTCACCCAAGGCCAGAATCAAACCCAGGTCTCTGGTGCTGTGAGGCAGCAGTGCTAACCACTGTGCAGCCCAGCCGCAAATTCTTGTCTCGCCTTTAATTGACATGTTTATCTCACTCCCCAACTTAAAAATAATGTAAGATTATTTTTGCTCGTTTGTTCCAAGTGCATTGGAAAAGCAGCCAACTGCGCTGAATTATAAAACTGTCGATCTGAAACTGGGGGCCCCCAACTGAGGTAGGAGGGATGGTGAAGCAGGGATCTCTTCTTGTTCAGGCAACTTGCCAGCCTGTTCCAATAGGATCCTGGACTTAGTCTAGGCTCCTTTGGCTCATCTTAGACCATAGACCAGAGGACATAGGTGCAGAAGTAGGCCACTCGACCATCGAGTCATCAATCATGACTGATATTTTTCTCATCCCCATTCTCCTGCTTACTCCCCATAACCCCTGATCCCCTTATTAATCAAGAACCTATCTATCTCTGTCTTAAAGACACTCAGTAATTTGGCCTCCACAGCCTTCTGCGGCAAAGAATTCCACAGATTCGCTACCCCCTGGCTGAAGAAATTCCTCCTCATCTCTGTTTTAAAGGAACGTCCCTTTAATCTGAGATGGTGTCCTCTGGTTCTAGTTTTTCTTACAAGTGGAAACATCATCGTCACATCCACTCTATCCAGGCCTCGCAAACTCCACACAGACAGTCTCCTTTGTGGATTGACTTCAGTCTCAACAGTGAACATCATGCCTGGTGGTGCACCTGGTACTAGAGGACCGAGGGTCATTTGATTGGCCAATCTCTCCAAGCTGTAACTTCCACCTCAATGGGGATCAAAATCCTACCTCAAGCCAATTAATGGCTGAACAGCTGTAAAATAGTGGGAAGAGTATTGTGGAGGGCTCGCTCCCAATTAAAGTACAAAAGGAGGTCATTCGGCCCATCTCATCTGGGCCAGCTCTCTGGAAGAGCAACTCACCTGGGCCCATTTCTTTTCCCCATTGCCCTGAAAATGTTTTATCATTAATCCCTACAGTGCAGAAGGAGGCCATTCGCCCATCGAGTCTGCACCAACACTTTGAAAGGCCCAATCCCCTACCTTATCCCTGTAACCCACCGAACCTTTGGACACCTCAGGGCAATTTATCATGGCCAATCCACCTAACCTGCGCATCTTGGACTGTGGGAGGAAACCGGAGCAACCGGAGGAAACCCAATTGAATCTTCCTAGAGCACATTCTCAGGCACAACATTCTAGATCCTCACCATCTCAGGCACAGCATTCCAGAGCCTTACCATCTCAGGCACAGCATCCCAGATCCTTACCGTCTCAGGTACAGCATCCCAGATCCTCACCATCTCAGGCACAGCATTCCAGAGCCTCACCATCTCAGGCACAGCATTCCAGATCCTCACCGTCTCAGGCACAGCATTCCAGATCCTCACTGTCTCAGGCACAACATTCCAGATCCTCACAGTCTCAGGAACAGCATTCCAGAGCCTCACCGTCTCAGTAACAACATTCCAGATCCTCATCATCTCAGGCACAGCATCCCAGATCCTCACCATCTCAGGCACAGCATTCCAGATTCTCACCATCTCAGGCACAGCATTCCAGATCCTCACCGTCTCAGGCACAACATTCCAGAGCCTCACCGTCTCAGGCACAACATTCCAGATCCTCACCATCTCAGGCACAACATTCCAGAGCCTCACCGTCTCAGGCACAGCATTCCAGAGCCTCACTGTCTCAGGCACAGCATTCCAGATACTCACAATCTCAGGCACAGCATTCCAGATACTCACAGTCTCAGGCACAGCATTCCAGATCCTCACCGTCTCAGGCACAACATTCCAGATCCTAACCAGCACTGTGGAAACAGGAGGTTTCCCTCATGTCACCACTGCTTTTTTTTGCCAATCACTTTAAATCAGTGTTGTCCGACTCATGACCTTTCCACCAACAGGAACAGTTTCTCCCGATCTAATCTGTTCAGCCTCTTCTAATTTTGAAAATCACTCAAATTTCCTCGTAATGTTCTCTGAAGAGAACAGCTCCAAATTGTCCAATCTATCTGTATATCTGAAGGACTATAAACATTGCAAGTTTGAAAAGTGTAGATGAGCAGGGAGACACTGGATCTGAAATTTTAGACCCTCTCCAAGGTTGGGAATGAAAGTAGGGTTTTGTAAGATATCAGCACAGCCAGAGTGTCAGTTTCAAGATACAGTTCCTGGATCCTGCATTGCCCATCAGGGTAGTAAAGAGGAGGATGGGACAGTGAGCCCACTCTTCTCCGCACTGAGGCCAATTAAAACATTAAGAAGGTTGTTAAGAGCTTGTTCGTTGGGAAAGTTCACATTTTTAAAGGGGCGCATGGTTTTCTCCAGGTGCTCCGGTTTCCTCCCACAAACCAAAGATGTGCAGGTTAGGTGGATTGACCATGCTAAATTGCCCTTAGTGTCCAAAAAGGTTGGGTGGGTGTAATGAACTCCAATTGGCTTTATTGGTTGGCCAATTGGAGTATGAGCTCCCTCAATGATAGCTCATTGAAGAGGCCCATATAATCACCTGTGTAGGCTTTGTGAGCCAGTCTTGAGTTGACTGGACTGCTAGCAGCACTGTTTGTAGCTGCTCCTGTAATATCGTTATTGTAAATAAATATTGGTGTGGTGACGGAACTCCTGCCTCCCGTGGATTACTACAGTGGCGACGAGGTCAACTAAGAATTTTGCGGAGACCAGCTGCCGCACTCAGAGGGTAAGCCTTGCCATTTTTAAAATGCCGTTTTTTGGGAGGTTAGAGGCATTCGACCTGGCTATTGAGGACTGGTCCCAGTATGTGGAGAGAATGTGTTACTTCTTCCGGGCAAATGATATACTGACAGAAGAAAGGAGACAGCTTATCCTGCCGTTGGCGTGTGGCCCCTCAGCTTTTGCCATTATACGTAGTCTGACTTATCCCGATGCGCCAGACACGAAAACTTTCCAAGAATTAACAGAACTGGTGAAAGAGCACTACGACCCAAAACCACCCCTCATTTTGCGTAGTTACAGATTCTACACAGCGAAGCGGGAAGACAGGGAGTCAGTCACAAATTTCTTGACCCGCCTGAGAAGGCTGGCGGAAAAATGTGAGTTCGGCCCGACGCTAAATGAAATGCTTCGGGACCGGTTAGTGTGTGGTATAAACAACCTCACAATACAGAAATGCCTGTTGGCGGAAACGGAGCTAGACTGCAGGCAGGCGTTACAGCTCGCACTGTCCCTAGAAAAGGCAGCAAGTGGGGCGCAGGAACTATAGGGCATGCCAATGGAGGTAGATACCTGTGAGAGGGACTACCACAACGGGTCCAGCTACCAGATAGCCACTCTCAGGAAAAGCCTGAGGAATAGAGGGAAAAATGAAAACCTCAGAACTGCCCCCAAGTCTGCCACGACTAATTGGAGACAGAGGGAAGTACCGGCTGAGGCTCCCCCAACAGAGAAGGCCTGTTTCGGGCACCAGACAGAGTGGGGTAACAGTGACAGAAACCCTAGAAGGAGGTGGAAAAAGAGGAATAGCAGGTGGGGATGCAGGGAAGTACACAACCTAGACGCCCCATCCTCCTCCGAAGGGGAACAATTATATAATATTGCAACGAAGAAAGCAGAACCCATTAGGATTACCCCACGGGTGAACGGGCGGCCGACAATAATGGAAATAGACACGGGTGCGGCCGTATCAGTAAAGGGAGTGGCGGCATTTAGAAAAATCAAAGATGGACTCCAGCCATTAACCCTAACAAAAACATCGACGAAACTTAAAACTTACACGGGGGGAACCCCTGGAAGTTCTAGGCACGACTCATGTACCCGTGGAATATGAGAAACAATTGCTCAGATTACCGTTGACGATAGTAGAGGGCTCCGGACCGAGCTTAATTGGACGAAACTGGCTGAAAGACCTAAAATTAGATTGGATGAAAATTTTCCAGAGTGGAAGCGGGCAGTTGAGTGGAGTACTCCAAAAATACCCGGAGGGCTTCCAGGAAGGTTTGGGGGAAATCATAGGCGCCAAAGTAACTTTGCACGTGGACCCAGAAGCCCTTCCGAAATTTTGTAAGGCCAGGCCGGTACCTTTCGCATTAAGGAAGAAAGTAAATGACGAAATAGAAAGGTTACGGCACGACGGCATTATCAGACCAGTACAGTTCTCGGAATGGGCAGCGCTGGTGGTACCAATTTTGAAGCCAGACGGCTTGATACGTCTCTGTGGAGATTTCAAACAGACAGTAAACAAATACGCACTGCTGGACAAATACCCAATCCCGAAAATAGACGACCTATATGCCAAATTGGCAGGTGGGCTTTTGTTCACGAAACTGGACATGAGCCATGCCTACCTGCAGTTAAAACTGGACAAGGACTCCCAGAGGTTCGCTACGATCAGCACCCTGAAGGGCCTTTTTCGTTATACTAGGCTACCTTTCGGAGTGTCATCAGCCTGCGCTATGTTGCAGCGTACGATGGAAAATATTCTGCAGGGACTACCACAGGTGGCGATTTATTTGGATGATGTCTTAATCACGGGTAGGACAAACAGGGAACACTTAAGGAACCTGGAGGAAGTGCTCAGGCGTTTCGCAAAGGCAGGCATACGGCTAAAAAGGGAAAAATGTGTTTTTCTGGCCCCACAAGTGACGTACCTGGGATATAAAGTAGACGAGTCAGGCTTACACCCATTAGAAGACAGAGTAAGGGCAATAAAAGAAGCCCCAGCTCCCACCACGGTCCAGGAGTTACGATCATTTCTAGGGTTGGTAACCTATTGTGGAAAATTTATTGAAAATAGGGCATCCATCCTAGAACCCCTCCACCAGCTACTAGAAAAGGGGCAAGAATGGAAATGGTCCGCCTGCCAAAACCGAGCATTTAGGGACATTAAGGAACAGCTGTCATCCGAAAATGTCCTAGAGCATTATGACCGAAGAAGGAGTTGGTGGTCACTTGTGATGCATCCCCCTACGGGGTCGGAGCCGTCTTAGCCCATAGAGGAAGGAATGGGAAAGAATGGCCAATAGCCTATGCTTCGAGGACCTTGGCGATGGCTGAGAGGAAGTACGCCCAAATCGAGAAGGAAGGACTGGCGGTGATATTCGTAGTAAAAAAAAATTTCACCAGTATCTGTACGGGCGGAAATTCACCATAGTGACGGATCATAAGCCATTATTAGGGTTATTAAAAGAAGACAAGTCAATACCCCCGATTGCATCAGCTAGAATCCAACGCTGGGCATTGCTACTGGCGGCGTATAGATATGTTCTGGAGCATAGACCGGGAACGCGAGTAGCAAATGCAGATGCTTTGAGCAGACTTCCCCTCCTGGACACTCCACCGCAAATACCAAAAGTAGAGGAGACAGTAATGACTCTAAATTTTTTGGACACCCTACCAGTAGACGCACAACATATTCGGTTGTGGACGCAAAAAGACCCAGTTTTAGCCAAGATGAAGTATTTACTGCTAACAGAGGAACTGGAAAGACCAGTGGAGCCCCAGATGCACCCATACTGGAGCAGAAGGGACCAAATAACTGTAGAAGACGGTATCCTATTATGAAGAGCCCGGGTAATAGTCCCAGCTCAGGGCCGTCAGGCAATCTTAACCGAGTCACATCACGGACACCCAGGGGTGTCTAAAATGAAGATGCTAGCTCGAAGCTACGTTTGGTGGCCAGGTTTGGACACAGACATAGCAGCCTTGGTACGTCGGTGCCAGGAGTGCCAACAGGGGCAAAGAGTGCCACCAGCGGCTCCATTGCACCCGTGGGAATGGCCAGGCAGACCGTGAACCCTCCGGCATATTGACCACGCCGACCCTTTCATGGGCTCAATGTTTTTGGTGATAGTGGACGCCCACTCCAAATGGTTGGACGTCCACCGGGTAAACACGGCAAGCACAGCATCGACAAATGAAAAGCTCAGGGCCTCGTTTGCAACTCATGGACTTCCGGAGGTATTGGTGTTGGACAACGGAACGGCATTCACAAGTGGGGAATTTGGAAAATTCCTAAAGGGGCAGCAGGGTAGCATGGTGGTTAGCATAAATGCATCACAGCTCCAGGGTCCCAGGTTCGATTCCCGGCTGGGTCACTGTCTGTGTGGAGTCTGTACGTCCTCCCCCTGTGTGCGTGGGTTTCCTCCGGGTGCTCCGGTTTCCTCCCATAGTCCAAAGATGTGCGGGTTAGGTGGATTGGCCATGCTAAATTGCCCGTAGTGTCCTAATAAAAGTAAGGTTAAGGGGGGGGTTGTTGGGTTACGGGTATAGGGTGGATACGTGGGTTGAGTAGGGTGATCATGGCTCGGCACAACATCGAGGGCCGAAGGGCCTGTTCTGTGCTGTACTGTTCTATGTTCTATGTTCTATGAAAACGGAGTCCGTCACATCAAAACGGCCCCTTACCATCCAGCGACCAACGACCTGGCAGAGAGAGCGGTCCAGACACTTAAAGCGGGTCTCAAGAAGCAGCCGGCAGCGTCAATGGACACAAAGCTCTCCCGCTGGCTGTTTGATTACAGGACCACACCGCATTCCACAACGGGCATACCGCCAGCTGAATTCTTAATGGGAAGGCGGCTGCGAACGAGGCTGAGTCTCCTTTTCGCAAATTTAACGGGGAATGTGGAGAAACAACAGGAGGCCCAATGCAGGGGGCATGATAATAGTCGGCAGCAGAGACATTTCCAGGTGGGGGTACCGGTTTGGGTCAAGAATTATGGGAATGGACCAACGTGGGTCAAAGGCACGGTAGAGTCCCAAACAGGGCCCATATCCTATGAGGTTTCGATAGGAGGTAAGGTGCTGAAGAAACACCTAGACCAAATAAGGGCAGCGGAACCACACCTGGAGGCAGGCGAAGCAGGACCGCCTCAAGCTGGGATAGCCCAGACGGAAAGGATACCCACACCCAGGGCCGGTTTTAAGCCTATTTGACCAATTTCATCAAAATGGGCCCCGCACCTTAAGGGGGCCCCGCGCCAGCGGCGACAGAGTTACCGTTTGAAGCCTTTCCTGTATTCTAAGAGGAACTATAGAGTAGTTTTTACTTTTGGGGAACGCACCGCATTACCGTCGACAAATCCTTCCGCCCGGGTAAGTAAGTTTCAAAATTTTAGTATATCAAGTATTTAATGGTTTTGTTTGGTTAAAGACGAGCATACTACACGAAATATAAACATACATAAATTTTTACTTTTGTAGAGTAGGGGCCCCGCCATCACTTTTATAATTGGGCCTGCAATTCCTAGCACCGGCCCTGCCCACACCCCAGCCCCGAGCAATTTCTCCAGACCCTGTCATCCAGTCGTCAGAGTCGGAGATGGACACGTTCGACGAGGCCGCTGCGACACCTCTCCCCAAGGAGGAGGAAGAACAATTTCCAAGGTGGTCGTCAAGGAAAAGACGGGCACTTATAAGGTACACCCCGCCCACTTCGGAGAACGACCCGGCGGACGATACAGAGGTGACAGACCCAGACATGAGGAGCAGGAAGGAGCTCAGAGGAATGCCAGCTGGCAGGAATTCCTTGGACCTTGGGGGAGGGGTGTAATGAACTCCAATTGGCTTTATTGGTTGGCCAATTGGAGTATGAGCTCCCTCCATGATAGCTCATTGAGGGGGCCCATATAAACACCTGTGTAGGCTTTATGAGCCAGTCTTGAGTTGACTGGACTGCTAGCAGCACTGTTTATAGCTGCTCCTGTAATATCGTTATTGTAAATAAATATTGGTGTGGTGACGGAACTCCTGCCTCCCGTGGATTACTACAGTGGGATTACTTGGTTATGGGGATAGGGTGGAGGTGTGGGGCTAAAGGGGGTGCTCTTTCCAAGGGCCAGTGCAAACTTGATGGGCCAAATGGCCTCCTTCTACACTGTAAATTCTATAATTAACACTGCAGTGAAGTTACTGTGAAAATCCCTGAGTCGCCACACTACAGCACCTATTCAGGTACACTGAGGGAGAATTTAGAATGTCCAATTCATCTAACAGCACGTCTTTCAAGACTTGTGGGAGTAAACCGGGGCACCCAGACACGGGGAGAACGTGCATACTCTACTCAGACAGTGACCCAAGCCAGGAATCGAACCCGGGACCCTGGCGCTGTGAAGCAACAGTGCTAACCACTGTGCTACCGTGCCACCCACAAAGGGGCCAATGGGGAAATGGAACCATTCAGAAAGAGGTGATTTTGGTATGCACAACACCCAGGCTTTGAACAGATTTGCCACCTGCTGGCATATTGGGGGCAGGAGAGCGCTGGAGAGGACAAAGCTGTCAATCACAATTGGGCAGCCACTAGTCCAAATCAGGGCTTCATCTGGGAAAGGGGGCATGATTATTAGATTTTGGGCTACTGCGGATGAGGGAGGGCAACACCCATTGCAAGAAGGGGGGCACCTTGAGAAGGCATGGGAGAAGAGAGAAGAGCAGAATGGTAACGGAGACCGTACCTGAGCAGCAGGGTAGACCCCTGGAGACGGAGCTACCTTATGATAACTGAGACTCAGTGCTGCAGGACACTAACTCTCTCGGCAGATAGTCACAACCTTGTTGCCAAAGACCTCGCACCTCACAGCACTGCTTGCAATGGCCTGTCAATAGCTGTCAATGGCATGGAATTACTTCACCTCAAACAACTAACTACAATGAACCACCACATCTCACAAGTCACTGATGTTCTCTTTGCCAGGGCAGAACAGTACACTAATTTCATGACAGATGGGCATCGCAGGGACATAAAGAATTGACTTTCACTGGTTTCCCCAAGGTGCAAGGTATCATAGACTGCACTCATGTAACCATCATGACACACAGCAATCACCCAATCAGATTTATCAAGTGGAAGTGCTTTAATTTCCTCAAAGTCCAACTGATCCACATCAAGAGCTTTCTCCATGTGTGCACTTGCTTTCCAAACAGCTGCAATGACACC